>NW_008795127.1:2132663-2151267 GCF_000699145.1 Aptenodytes forsteri | reverse complement strand
GTGCTCCGCGGCGGCGTTTGGGCCTCCAGCCCCCCTTGGCGCCTCGGGGGCAGGTGTCGAGGCCCCTTGGGCAGCTCAGGGTGCGAGGCCCTTTCTTCTGCAGGGCCCAGGTTGTGTCAGGCGGGGCAGTGGCGCCTCCCGAGCTGCCCCCTTCATCCGCCCCTCGCAGCAGCCTTTCCCTGTCGCCCTTGGGGGTCTCAGCCTGCGTGGCTTCTGCCAGGGATTTGTCGGAAAACATCATCATCCACGATGAGCCGCTATCAAAAGGCTAAATCCCCTCTTACTCTTTTCGCAGAGCTCTGCTTTTCATTTGTAAACCTTATTCTTGCGTTGTAATAATTCAAATAAAAAATATCTTTCACATCAACCCAGGCAAACTTTTTTTCACATGCTGGCACTTGTGGATCCCACGGTCCAAGACCTTTTTAATGTAGATAACTGTGTTATCCAGAATAGTTCAGGGTTATGCTTCAGAAACCAAGATGTTAGACACTGCAATCTTGCCTTTTTTGTTTCTTGGAGTAAACTTTGGCACTCCAGAATCACGGAAACCTGAAAATCCTTTGCCCAAAGCTAAAAGTGTAGATGCTTATATTTTCAGGCATGCATATCTTTTTATATATCTCTGCTTAGAATACTTTTAATGGAAAGAAAATTAGTCCTATGTTTCAATTCTTTTATTTCATTAATAATGATAGCATTGCAGCTGGAAGTTTCCCATACTTTGTAAGCAAACAGTTATGTGATGAGTCTTTCCGAAGGGTCTCAGTGTAATTATTCTTACAGGTGTTTGGTGGTTTTTTTAGAGCACTTAAGGCTGTGAAGCATTTCTTTTTGTGGACTGTTGGATTGAGCAATACCCACGCTCTTCTGCACTGTTTCCTTTTGTTCCTCTGTGTACTGGCACAACTGTTTTTGTAGCAGTATGTTGAACTTGCCTGGGAATTGATCTGGCTGAAAAAACCTTCTCTCAATAAAAGGGTGGTTTTCCATCTGGATGAGTTCTCTGAAGTTCATGTTAAAACGTCTGCAATGAGCAGTTTTGGGGACACAGAGCAGGGACTTCGGAAGGGGAAAGAAACAACTGGGTCGTCTCTGTGCTAGCATAAGCAGCTCCTCTGTCAAAAGTGAAACTCAGCCTGGGTTCTAGAGGGGTTTTTTTTGTGTGTGTGTGTGTGTGTCCCCGTGGTTTTTTTTTTCTTTCCCTGAAGCTGTGATTTCCTAACCAGGGTGAACGCACGCTTACAGATGTGCTTAATTACCTTTCTGCTCTAACGCTCAGAGCAGTTCTTGGTTTACTTGAACTGGAAGAAGACCCATAAGATGGGAAACATGATGTTTGGATTGAAACAATGAGAAACAATGACGTTTTACCCAAAATATTTCTAAATGGTAAAAGTGTAGAATTAAGACTTTCATGTTTAGGTAGGAAATGTGTTTTAAGGACTGTGTTTGTAGCAGCACCCATGTAATTGAGGTACTGGCTCCGGCAACTATGTGCTGCTGTGCTGCTCAGTTCCCTGTTTATTCACTGGCCTCTTGTACCCCGAGCAGCTGCAGTAATTACCGGTGTGCTCCCACACTGTGGCATAATAACAGTCAATTGTAACTTGAGAGAAAGCATGTTGAAACAACTGTTCATTTTCATTGCTTCTTTTTTGTCCTTAGGTAATTCTAGAAGCTATGGACATACTCTTTAGAATAAGAGGAGGCTTGGATCTTGCATTTCAGCTAGCAACTACTGATGGTGTGTCTAGTAAGACTGTAATAGATTTCTTAATAAAAGGTTATTTATATAAATGTTAATTAACTAGCTATGATGTTTATTTTCATGGCATTTCACCACGTTAAGTGCTTCTTCCCAAACCCCTAAAGATTATGTCAAAAAAATGTTATTCTCTATCTCCGTTAATTTTCTGACAGTCTTTTTCCACTGTATATTTTTTATTTTAATTTGAAGTAAAGTTTAAATTGCCATCTTTAGGTCATTTTATTTACATATTTTTCCTGCTTATGGATATGGTATTGGGATCACTTTTCAGGTTGATCCCAAAGTTGACCCTGAAATTCTAAGCAAACAGAGAATAACTTAATGACAATGAATTTGGTTATAACAGGATTATATTAATAATACAGTTTTGAGATTGTGGTCTGAGCTTTCTAGAGCAATAGAGAAGATGAACAAGCTAACTAGTTACTCTACTGAATTTAGGCGGGATTGGCTACTGCAATTCCATGTGATAACAAGGGACTAGACCATATGGTGTTGAGAGGCTCCTCTAGTCCCGCGTTCTTACAATAATGTGAAATTCACTTCAGAAAGTCTACTCAAGGCTCTCAGTGGCCATTGAGCTATCGCAGGGTGGAGTGCGGAAGGAGGGTGTCTTTAGCTCAGCTGTAGCTAATTCTGCATTTTAAAAGGACATGTCTTTACTAGAAACTTTGAATTCAGTGCTAGTGAACCTTGAAAAGGAACTTTGGCTCATTTCAGTTCATGACGTGGAACAAAAGTATTGAATAGGTTGGCCTAACGCATAGCGACTTTTTGTGAATTGCATCCTCGGAGGAAGGCTATTTATTTGACTTGGTTTACAGTGTAGTGAATTTTAACCACGGCGAAGCAGAGTGATACTGAGATTGTCCAAGTGCAGCATAATATTCTACAGAGAAATAATTAGTATGTGAATATGGCACACCACTCCTTTGAAGGCAGTGAGGTTTTTCTTTTGGAGGAGATTTAGCTAAATATGTTGGGGTTTGTTCGATTTTTCTAATACTGTAGTCTTTATGGACTTCTAGTGCAAAAGTCAACTAATAGTGGCCAAATCTAAGTTAATGTGTTAAAGAAATAAAATTCAGCGTAGTCTTTGATAGCTTGTTAGGCTTTGTATAGCTTGTTGCATTCTAAGTAATGGTTGTTAATCTCCTCAGCGAGGAAAACAATGCTGGTAATGTGCAAAAGTTGCACCGTCATATCCAGTATTGGTTCAGGTTGTAAGGAGTAGGTGAAACTTAAAAAGTCAAGTCAAGCTCTGAAAGACAGATGTCTATACCAGTAATAAAGATTCAGGCTGACCAGGGTGTGGCTTACAGTTACAGGTGTACGTTGGCCAAAATTTGGTCTGCAGCTGGAGTGTAGGCCCTGCTTTTCCAAAAATTTAGGATGTTTTTGGTTTGTATTTCTGGATAATGATATGAAGTCAGAAACACGTGACTCAGATGGAACCTTTCCAGTATTTACTCCAAAGACTAAATATAACCATGTGTAGAAGTTTGTAACTGTAGGCTTGGTTAAGAGTTATTGATGTGAGAATCGACTACGGTGTAGGTTATTCTTCTGTAATTCATTCAGCTCTTCATATTTGACAGCATCTGAGAGAAACAGTACACTTCTGTTCAGGCACGTATGAGTGTGAATGTTTGTTTGAAACAGACCTGCTAAGTGAAATCTTATCTCAGTTCTTGTTTACATAGCCATTTTTCTGATCATAACAGCACTTATGTTTTTACTCCAAGTCAAAACATATCTTTTTTAAAAATGTATGCCCAGCAGCTATAACAAAAGTGAGGGAATTTTCTAGGCTAATTGTATCCTTATTGTGTTTCAGAGGCATCAACAAAAAAGGCATTAGGATATGTTTTCAGTTATTTTGCAAACAAACTGTCCTCAGATGTTCTTGTATTAAGAATTTGCCACAGTTCAGTCTATGTGTGGCCTAACAATGGTATGAACACTGTTCCAGAGCTGACTGATGATTCTGCTTGTAAGGAGATAAGACGATTCATACAGTGAGTATATTTAAAAATATATAATTTTTTTAATAGATTAATTTCATATTATAGAAATTTAATTCTGTTGATACTTCAGATTTGATCAAGATGATGAGACCAAACGAAAGCTTGGCAAAAAAAAGGATAAAAAGTTACAAGATACGGTAAGTGTCTCGCCACACTAATAGATTATATCAGACAACCTATCATTTAAACATTTTTAAACCTGCCCTCCGTAGGCTTTTCTGTACACAAATAGACATTGACGTGACTTAAAAGAATCCTTTTAAAGTCATTGAGACTCAGCATGAATGCAGAGATCCATCTACAGTAGATCGGCACGTAGGAGTTTGCCTTAAACATTACTAGCTTTTTTTTTTTAACCCAGTTATTTCATTACTGAGTTTGATACCAAATATCTACAATCTTACTTTTGCCTTCTTGGTGCATGTGTTGTTGGAGAGGTACTATTGGTGTCTTTTATTCTCTGCAGCAGCAGATAGTCAATATAGACCTCATGTTGGAAATGACATCTTCATTAGCTGCTTTGGCTCCAGTCATTGAAAGGGAAAATAAGGAACACCACTACGTTAATATGACGTTACCAGTTGATATTGTTGTATCTGTTTCTCCAGAAGAAACATGGGGAAAGTAAGTGTTATCCTGAACTTGTACTTTTTCAGCTTCATTTCTGCTTTGTCTTGAAATAATGAAGTAAAGCTATCATATCATTAATCAGTTTAATGAAGTAGCATATAGTATTTTTGTACTGGAATTTTAACTGTATAAATAATTAAAGCTTCTATAGACAGTTGTTAGCTTTAATAGTCTTGAGACAGTCTTTTTGCTATCTACAAAAAATTCAGTTTATCAATGTCTGATAGATTTGATAACTCGTAACCGTTGCTTAGCAAGGAATTGAGAAAGTCAGGAAAATGTTCTAAAGATTCTTGTAAGTGCGTGAGTGTGTATAAAAGAGTGAGAGTTGGGAGTGCATTTGATGAGTCTTTGTAATCTCAGTACTATGTTAGGGGCTGTAGCTGGGTAGGTGAAGTTGGAAAACATTAGAGTCTTCCTCTGTATTTTTTCTTTGCACTTTTTACATATGATTTGACTCTGAAGGGTGTTAAATGGGGTGGGGTGGATAAAATGCAAAAAAAACCCCATATAGTCATATATGTAACTTTTATTTCAGCAAACGCTTGTGTTTCTGGTCGTGTTTCTGATACGAGACCAGGGTACCTGCACTTTGGAGGGGTGGATCACTAGGGAGTAGTTTCTGTGTGCAGGCATGCTTTGAGTAAAGCACGGTGAGGTTCTGTCTTTGTGGGAGCGGAAGCATGGAAGTAGTAAGTTCATCAGACCAGGTGCAAATATGCATATAAGTAATGTATAACTATCAGAGCTATGAGAGAAAATGATCCGCCATCACTGTTCTACTTCTTGAATATTCTCCCTTATACTTTGCAGGGTACAAAATCTCCTAGTGAAAGCAATTCACAGGCAATTAACTGACATGGAAAGATGTATCATGAAATATATGAAGGGAACATCAATTGTGGTACCAGAACAATTTCATTTCATGTTACCAGGAAAAGATCACCTTGTAACAATCTCGTATCCTACAGGTATTTCGGATGATCAACTGGAAAGTTACAGAAAGGTAAAGCCAACAAATACTAACAGAAACTGGGTTTGGTTTTTTTTAATATTATTGTAACTGAAGCAGAGGTAAAGCTTTTCATTTAGCCAATGTAGAATAAATACCAACAGATACTGCTATTTTTTTAATTTATTTTTATTATAACTGAAGCAGTATACTGAATGTGGAAGCCTGATTTATGAGAAGTTATTTTATAAAATGTGTCAGATCTCATTTTTGTAAGGGAACAATACAAACTTTGAAACTACATAGGATTTGTTTGAGATAGGTTTTATCTAAATTATACTTCTGGTACTGGATTCTTTGACTTTTCTCCACTTGCATGGTAGAATATCAGATTACTTGTAGTGTGTTTATTACTTTCAGGCTTCAACACGTGTCCTGAAAGTGTTAGGGTTGGGGTTTTTTTGTTTGTTTGTTTTGGTTTCTTTCTTGGGATTGTGCGGTGTTGGGTTGTTTTGTTTGTTTGTTTGGGGGAGCTGCTTTTTGTGGCTCACAGCTGAACAGCCTTAAGCTAGCTTGTGTGTGTTTCTTTTTTACCTTCTGGATTGGCACATCTAGAAAAAGGAATGTGGATGAGGCGGAAAAATGTTCTGATGTGGCAGTCCTTTCAGAATGAGATGTGTACCTGGCGGATACCAGTTCAGGCCACACAGTTACACATACTGACTGTGGGGAAAGAATCTGCTGCTGCCTTAGAGGTGTAGAAGCCATGGGGATTTTTCATTTTCTTCTTCCGTGTGAAGCATTGCTAGGTGTATAAAGACTCATCTATTCCTTGCATTTGCAGAGGCCTCGGGCATTTATGGCACATTAAGTCTTTCCTGCTCTCTGTCTTCTGTTCGCTTTTATCCGCTGATTGCTAAGCGTTACTGTAGTTAATGTAGTGGGGTTCAGTATTGGGTCATCTGCATAAAATGTATTACCTGTGTTACACACGTTATCCTAGATGATCTCATCATTCCTTTCACTCTTAAGCTCTGTGAAATAAAGATGCATACTGTCTTTAAATGTGGCTGCTGTGTTGTAAACAGTGCTTGAGATTTAAAAATAGACTGAATCTGCTTAAACCATAAGTTCAGTATCTTTACTTTGTCTCAGTACGTGGTATTTGTCTTCAATATCAGTTAAGATTATAATTCAGAGTGCGTGTATCTATACTACTACATAGATAAAACTGTAATCCTTTTCTATTATGGTGTATTTTGTCATACTTTAATAAGACACCTGTCACTCGTGATATCTTCAGTGGGGCTCCAGCGGCAGGCACTATGTAACAGGACTCCATAAAATAGTAGGCTCTTTAGATAGGAGGTAAGCCTCTCAATTCCTTTGAGAGGTGAGATCTAGTAGTAAACGTACATGCTGAATATTTAATTAAGCAGATTTTAATATATTAATTTGCTAAACTATGCTGTTAAAATTGTTTGTCTTTATTGTTACTTACAATGTGATTTTTCTTTTAATTTAAAATTTGAATTGTGCTCTTTATTTTTATTCTAACTTGCATGTAGGAATTGCACGGGTTATTCAATCTGCCTTGTGACAGACCATATTTCAAGAGAGCGAATGCTTACCATTTTCCAGATGAACCATATAAAGATGGGTATCTCAGAAATCCACATTTACATCTTAATTCACCTGGTACGGAGTCTGGTATGGTAAGTTTAAACTGAAACATTTGTAAGAATACTTTCAATTTTACTTGAGACTTGCTGTTAAAAGAAGTAATTTAGATAGTCAATATTGTATACACAAGAAAGTGAAGTAACTGACTTGGCCTTTTAAGCAAAAGGGCTTCTCTGCCCAAAATGGCATTGCTTTAGCTATATTTGTCCCAAAGAAATTGCATTTTCTTGGAAAAGGATGTACCCATTTTTAGCATGTGTTTTGGAAGTTTCTCAGAACCCAGCAAGAAACTAAAACTATGAATGGAGATGTTTAGGAGACAAAAAAAGGAGGAGTAATCATGTGTGAATAACAACCCTTCAGTTCTTCCAAAGATTTGCAGTCCCCAGCTGAAAGCTTTTACAGTGTCAGTGACAAGTCATATGACTTCTCTGAAAATTGATGCAAGTGTGATCAGATTCATTTGTATTATCTCTTTCTCTGCAGGTTTATTTAGTACATGGTGTATACAGTTATCACCACTATATGCAGGATCGGTTTGATGACAGTGGTTGGGGCTGTGCCTATCGGTCTTTGCAGACAATCTGTTCTTGGTTCAAGCACCAAGGTTACATTGATACGCCTATACCAACACACAAGGAAATTCAACAGGTACAGAACATTTAGGCAGATTAATTATTTTATGCATATTTGTCTAGAAAAGTTTGTATAGATTATTTTTAAAATACCAAATTCATATATTTTAGACTTCAGATTTGTGTGATATTTTTAATTTATCTCTTAAATTGAACTATAGTAGTTCTGAATTACTATTTTTAACAAGCTTTATTAGAGGAGATCTGTCTCCAAATGTTTATCAGTGTTTGACATTATCTGTACAAATAAGACTCATTAAAATAGTCTTCTAAGTATTTCCTTGGATTAACGTTCTATTAGAAACTCAGATTATGACCTTTTCACTGTTTTTGCCAAATGAAAGAAAACAAACAAATAAGACTCATTAAAATAGTCTTCTAAGTATTTCCTTGGATTAACGTTCTATTAGAAACTCAGATTAAGACATTTTCACTGGTTTTGCCAAATGAAAGAAAACAAAGAAGCCAATGTGTCATATTTAAAATCAGTTTTAAAACTGACTTTTGTCTTCAGTGACAGCTGGATTAGTCCCCAGATGCTATGCATTGATTTACTGCTTTCTTTTGCAGCTTGGCCTTTGAGAGTAGTGGGCTTTTCCAGTTTTTTGAACTCTACTTCACTTCTTTTTCTGTTGTGAATTCGAATGTGTACCCGAATATGTTCGTTTCTGTTAACACACTGAAGAAAACTGTAGGCTTGGGTAGCTAATATTGTATGCCTAGCAAGAAATACTGCAATTATCTTCAGTGTTCTAAAAATAGTTCTTTGCGTTTACATTTATTTATTTATTGAACGTTTTTAGCAAAGTTTGATTCAGTCCATAAAACTACTTTCATCATACTTAACAGGGATGTGAGCACTAAAGTTAAAACTGCATTTCCTGAACATTTTTCGGTCCACACCTAAACCTAAAAGCAACTGAAGTCCATGCACTCCTGTAGTATTTTTAGAATCTAGAAGAGGGCAGTAGCCTTCAGGAGACTTTGTGGGCTTTGTATCCTGAGCGGAAAAGGCCCCTCATAAGTGCTGCATGTAACATAACCTTAGAATGGAGAATAGTTTAAAATAAACCACAACCTTCGGTGGCCTCTTCCTCAGGGCACTATTTTATGGATCCTTTTCTGAGACGCTTTGAATGGGAATCCAGGTACTTCAGTCTGTGAACTGGTTTCTGCAGTACAAATGATGCACTCCATTATTAGACAGCTCAGTGCTCAGTGTCCCGGCTTGGAGTCTGCCTGCGGAGCTGGGGTTATATTCTGTGCTTATAGGCACTGTTCTGTAATAGCGTTCAGGTCACATTTCCAAAACAGAACCACAGTGAATGAATTCACCATCCATTTGTCTGCGCTGCATGTAACATAACCTTAGAATGGAGAATAGTTTAAAATAAACCACAACCTTCGGTGGCCTCTTCCTCAGGGCACTATTTTATGGATCCTTTTCTGAGACGCTTTGAATGGGAATCCAGGTACTTCAGTCTGTGAACTGGTTTCTGCAGTACAAATGATGCACTCCATTATTAGACAGCTCAGTGCTCAGTGTCCCGGCTTGGAGTCTGCCTGCGGAGCTGGGGTTATATTCTGTGCTTATAGGCACTGTTCTGTAATAGCGTTCAGGTCACATTTCCAAAACAGAACCACAGTGAATGAATTCACCATCCATTTGTCTGCTTTTGACCAGCTAGGTTCAAAACACGTTCATATGTATGTGTGTGTGTGTATATATATATATAAAAACCAACTTTGTTCACAAAAAGTGGTGGAATTGCCTACTGTATGTTGTTGACATTTGTTTTTCTTCATCATGATGTTGCAAAGGCACTGGTCGATGCTGGAGACAAGCCTGCGGCATTTGTTGGGTCACGGCAATGGATTGGCTCGATTGAGGTACAGCTTGTTTTAAATCAGCTTTTTGGAATAACATCAAAAATATTATTTGTCAGGTAAGAATCAATACCTGTTTAATAGCTCAGTAATTATTAAAAAGACTGAATGCCTTAAAATGCAAATTACCCTTACAATACATGGGATAATAAAAGAGAGAATAAATCTTTTAAGGGTTCCTTGTTCATGAACCCTGTATTCCTGCCTTCAGTTGTGCTAAGTGCTTACAAATTAAGGTGTTGCTAAATTTCTTGTGGGCTTGGGGTTTCAGTTTGCAGTTGCTATAAATTGCTTAATGATATGCAAACTGATGTGGAATTCAGCCTGTTCCTTTGCACCACAAACATAATTTTTGAAGCGGGCACACAGTCTGGCGGTCATAATGAACTGAATGCACACTGACAGTAAATTATTACTTCATCCACAGAGCTAACCCGTCAGTTCAGGATTGAGGCAAATTGTTGAGCAGCCTGGAAATAGTGTTCTCTTTTCTGGGTTTGTGTGACAGATAAAACAAGGGATTTGTTTCTATTCTGGCAATCTGACGCTCTCATACACAATAAACCACCCTACAAGTACATTTGGGAGAAAAAGAATAATGTTCAGCATTTATCAGAAGTAAAATTACTGGGTTTTTTATCATTTAGGCAGCACTAAGCAGACTAACAAATCTCTGAACATCTTGTCATAAATACAGTCACGAAATAAGGAATATATACTAACTTGAAACTACTATTATGAAAATTCTAGTCAAACAAAATACTACTCGCGAGTTATGTTTATTTAGAGTAAATTCTACTGTACACCATGTGATGGTGATTCTTAACGGTAGGAAGATAGTTCAGTTCTTCAATATTTTGTAAAGCTTTATACAGCCAATTTTAATCTTTTTTGTTCCAGAGCTTATATTTGCAGATGATCCACCTGCTATTTATAGCAGCTGTGACAGGCCCTGCCAGTATGAAGGTTTTTATTCCTGCACATAAGAATATAGAATAGATTCCTTTGTGAACTGGGTAGAATTGCTCATAGTGCTGCTGCAAGGGAGCACCAATGTTTTTCAGGATCATGAAAAGCCAACATCACTACCGTGCTGAGAAGTGGTGTCATGCATCTTTTTCAGCTGGTCACTGGCAGTGGATAGCATTTTTGTCTTGGGCTTATTTGCAGCTAGCACCTCTAACTCTTTATGGAAATAAGACTTCCACAGCTGCACCAGCAACACTAGTACTGAATCCATTATTTTAAATGTACCATTTCCCAGAGTTCCAGTTTTGTATTCTGTCTGCATTTAATCCATCTCTCCAGGAACTTGAGAAGCAGGCACGCAGGCTTTCTTCTGACTTTTCAAAAGGTTAACCGCTACATGAAGAAATAAAAAGACAAGATGTTTTTAGTGTCTGTATCAATTTCCTTGCCTAGCTTCTGTCACCGCTTTTGGGAGTACTGTCAGTCTTCTGAGGGGAATATGAGTCTCCGTCAGACATATGTCTTCAGCTCCAAATCCTGGAGTCGGTGCATGTATTGTGTGTGTGCCTTTCTCTTCCATATAGACTTCTTTTGTCTGTGGCTGGTCCCCATAGTTGAAAAGGGAAGCAGGGAGGTTATAACAAAGCCAAGTTCAGTGTTGCTTTGAACAGATTACTAATCTTACTTGAGACTTGATTCTTTTTAAAGCCAGCTTGGGTATGAGTACTGCAATTGCTTGTGCAATTACAGTGGAAACCTATCTTAAGAGACATCATTATAAACACCTTTATCAACACCTTATTTTTGTTGTGTTTCTGATGAAGTTCTGTTACTTCAGACCCCCCCTTGCTGACAGATGTAGCCAGTCTGGTTTTCAGCCACTTAGAGAGCACCATTGGGGTTTACCAGCTGTCCCCACTGTGGGAGACAAGCAGCAGATGCTTTATAGGAGCTGGGTGACTCCAGGTGCTCCAGTGGCAACTGGGCTTACAGTAGATCCATTGGTCCAACCAGAATCTGTAAGTTGCATTAAAAACACTTTTTTTCTCAGATTGTCCCAGGATGTTTACACAGAAAAACTCTAAGCCACTTTCTAATCGGTTACCTATGCAGTTAACAAGTATAATGGATGGTTAGAGAATTAAGCATAGTGAGGATGACAAATTTGTTGTTTTTCTTACCTAGCCAGGGTTCTGAACTAGCATTGCAGGGAAGAGAGCTTGCTAATCATTTCAAGACTGAAGGAACTCCAGTTATGATTGGTAAGTGCTCGAGTATCGAAGAATGCCAATGAAAGTGCGTGGCTTCCCTATGCTAAATTTTGTTTCAGTTAGAACTCATTCAGTTTACTGTACAAGAGTTAATCAAAACTCTAGATGAATTAAAAATCATGCTTTTCCCAAGGGAGCCTGGAAAACGATACAGTTTAGTCTGGCTGGTATCTTTTCACTCAGTATTTCTCCGAAGCTCAGCATTAAACCTAAAGTCAATCCTAATGGTGTTCTTAAAAATTGCTGTTAAAAGTCAGAACTTGAGAGCTGACTTCTGCTCTCTAGAGGAGCAGACGTTCATACATACAGTTCCCCAAAACTTCCCATCGCAGAAGAGTAGTGTTTATCTGGCTTTGAAGGGACGGGTATTATCCAAATTCTTTTTAAGACTAGTTTTAATAATCTAAAATGTTGGTAACATAAGAACTGCCATTCGTAAGAATGCCGTAACTTTAATTGAGCTGTTTCCAAGAGAGCTGTCGTTTAGAAAATGAAGAATATAGAAAATATCATTTCTGCTTTAAAATCTTAATTTTAGCAATTTTTGCAATCCGTATTTGGCACTCCATAAAGATAGTGTTAATTTCTCAAATTAGAGGTGCCAGAAGTCCAGATTTTGATATGAAATATTCTTGTCCTTTCAGCAGCCTTTTTGTCTGAATTTCAAGAATTTAGAATCCTATATTGAAAAATCTTTCAGTCTGTAACTTGTCCTTCCCTGTGGATTGGTTTAATGTTGTGGGTGGGGGGGGCGAGGTTCGCTTTTTTGCATGGGTTTTGGGTTTGGTTTTGGGGTTTTTTTGCTGGAGTTCTTTTGGAATTTTTGCAATTCCTATCTGTTGCATGGAGTCATTACTGCAGTATCCCAAGGACACAAACTCCTCATGCTATCTGAAAGAAACATGCAAGAGTCAACCTGTGGCCAGCTCATCAAAATATCCCCTTTCCCTGTTTGCAGGCTAGAGAAAGGGGAGTCAGAAATTACTGCTCTGCCCCTAATATCCGTTGATGGAACTTAGTAGAAAACAACAGATAACCCTTATCCAGAAATTCTGATTTCTGTTCTAATTTTAGTCCTTTTACAACCGGCAAGTTTTCCAGATTCCTTTTCTACAGTTAAGTTTCTTTAAAGAAAAAGTGAGCAAAACAGATGTTTGAAGTGTTCTTGACTTCATCTGGTGGAAGTGCTGAGGATTTAACCCGCCTTGCTGACATGGAAGAAATTGGAAAGTAAATTCTCTAGTTGTAGTAAGTAAAGTAAAAATAAGTAACCTTCCCTAGTTGTAGTAAAGATATGTCATTTAATAATATGAAGAATCTTATGTAGGACAGCTTTAGAATCATTTTGATAACCAAGCTAATCTGTTAATAGAAAGTGATGTACTTTTATTTTAGGCTTGCACATTTAGCCAATCTCAGTGAAAAATTTTTAGCAATTTGTGTTCCTCCTATTTTAGGTGGAGGTGTTTTGGCTCACACGATATTAGGAGTGGCTTGGAATGAGATTACAGGGCACATAAAATATTTGATTCTAGACCCACATTACACTGGAGGAGAAGATCTGCATGTTATTTTGGAAAAGGTGAGGCTTGATGCATATGCACACGTATATGTACACACACACTTATGTATGTATATACATATATTTTGGCATTAAACAAATAAAGTACAGCCAAATATAAATTGGCCTTTCCATGGCTTCTCCATTCCTCATGGAGGAAGTCCTGATCCGGGTTATCCTGCATATACGCTACTTATTGTTAGTTTCTGAAACAGTGTCTTTGGAGAAGATACGTAGTTGCTGACCCAATAGATGTAAAGGTATTAAAGTACAAAGAAATGTTCTTTACTGTCTCTGAATTAAACCATCTCCCCTTTTACCCAGTAGTATGTACAATAAACACGTGTGGTATTTTGAATGGAACAGAAAAATCTGTTAAACGATGTTACTGAAGCAGAAAAGATAACCATTTATTTAAAATTTAAAAAACTTTTTTAAATAAATCCAACACTAGGCATTCTCAAATCAGGCCTTGAACTAAGTTTAAAGGGCAGGTACTGAGCTGTTTTGGAAAATCTGGGAAAACTCTAAAGAACTAAAGGGTATGTAATGTTATTTCCGTATTTAAAGCTACTAAAAGGAATGACATGGCACCTTACAAAACAGTAAACGTAGTGTCAGAAACTTAACCTGTGAAGTGGCTAAATCATCCTATAGGTGTTAAGTAATCAAATAAAGGGTATGTAATGTTATTTCCGTATTTAAAGCTACTAAAAGGAATGACATGGCACCTTACAAAACAGTAAACGTAGTGTCAGAAACTTAACCTGTGAAGTGGCTAAATCATCCTATAGAGGTTAAGTAATCAACTTATTTTCTGTTCTTTGTATTAAGTTGCAAGTAGCAACTTTTATCTCATATCTTTATTTAATACCCCTGGGTTGGGCCCAACTAGAAAAACTGTTGAAGAAACATTTTGCTCTCCCCATAATGATCAAAGCTTGAAATGAATACAGAAAGAAACAATTTCCAACGAACGTGTAGAACCAAAGGCTGTTACAGCCACAAAGTGTTCAGGAATGGTCCAGGAGGATAAAATACATGCAGAACCCCCTTTCCTCATCAGAAGTGGCAGGGGAGGGGAGGAACTGAGGTGGACTGTAAGTTTGTAGCTCTTTTCTTCAAACACACCTCATATAATTACGCGGTACTCTGCAAACTTAAGAGCTTTGTTAGGCTGTTTTTCTGCTAAATCATGATCGACAGCACACCTTCTGGTATTAAGAGCTGTTTGGCTCTGAAATACCAACTATTACCAAAGAAGGCAAGGATTCAAGACAAGAGAAATGGAAACAGTGAGAATGATAGTTTCAGAATAATGTTGGTCTCTGTAGCAGCAGAAGGTAGTGGGAAGGGGGGGGAGATGCTACTTTTTAGGAACTAAGGAAGGGGGGGAGAGAGACTCAGTGAAGTGTTTTCTGTTAGTGTGTTTCCAGGCATGTAGAGACCTTTCTGAAAATTGTGTGTCGTTGCATTCTATAGATATTTGAAAAGAATTCATACAGCTTAGATTAAAATTAGTAAAATAAAATAGATCCAATAGTAGTAGATAGGAAAAACAGGATTCGTAGTAGATTTAAACGCTATCTTGCTTTTTCTTGGACAGGGCTGGTGTGGATGGAAGGGCCCGGAGTTTTGGAGCAAGGACGCCTATTATAATCTGTGCCTACCTCAGCGACCAAAAATTATTTAAATGCCACTCTTACGCTGGAACATGCTAAGCCAGAATATTAGCGGATCTAGATATAACTGTCTTGTTATTGATCAGAATAATGCTTTAAGTCAGTCAAAACCCAGTTGAAATAGAAATGTTTGAGTAACTTCAAAAATTATTTAAATGCCACTCTTATGCTGGAACATGCTAAGCCAGAATACTAGCGGATCTAGATATAACTGTCTTGTTATTGATCAGAATAATGCTTTAAGTCAGTCAAAACCCAGTTGAAATAGAAATTTTCCTTGAGTAACTTAAATTAAGAAATTTTTTTTTAAACGAACCTCTAAAAATAAGTTATCTTCTGTGAACTGTATTTCTTACAAATACATTTATTAGGTAACTAATATTTCTCTTCTTTTGGCTAGGATAACTTTATGTTTATATAGCACTTTTTGTTATGCTAAAATCTTCACAGATTAAATGCCCGATCCTTTTATTTTATGGAATTCTTTCTTGCCAAAAAGATGAACTGTCCTCTACCTTTCAGGGTCCATATAGCCAGCTGTCTTGTGCACTATGAATCTGTTCAGAGGCATCGTTTGCTGCTGGTACTGTTGATAACAGCATTTTAGAAGAGGAGTGGGAGAAAAATGGCTGTATGTACTGAATTTTATGAACTTTGTTCTCATATTTGCACAGAAAAAAATGTGAGAGAATTGTTATATGCTCATTTATTTATAGCTGTATGAATACAACTATGCTAGGGGGAAAAAAAAAACCAATAAACCACACCAGTCTTCTGTAAGAAGTAAAAATAAACGAGCTTTTCTCCTTCTCAGAAGGAGACAATGTACCAGCGTACACATCTGGCTGCTCCGTGCATAGTCCAGTCACGTTTCTTCAGACTTCGGATTCCCCTTGATTTCATTTTGGGATTACAAGCTGTTGCTTTTGTCAGCTAGGAGACAAGATCTGTCATATGGACAAACAAGAATAAGTCTGTAGTTACTCCATCAGTAAAAGTACCTATGATTTCTTTTTTTTTTTTCCCCCCCATGTTAAAGTAGCCTTTTCAGTGGCATTCCCCATGCACTATTCATTTTTGATAAGACCATAACCTTAAATACTTGTGCAAGTTGATCCTTACTAGCAGGCTTCTAAATCCAACTGCTATGTATCTAACACCAAATTTATTTACTTAAATGCTAAAAGCATTAAAAAAATATATATATTCTGAATTGTAGTAAACCAACAGTATTACACACCATCTGACCTTCTCCTCTTCCTGCTTATGGATCTGCTGGTTTCACTTTCTTGTTTCTGTGCAGCTGGATCCTCTCTCAGCAAGCCACGTTTGTCACTTAGTGAGTACCCAGACTGTCCTCTCAGTTTCATTGTCTGAGTGTGCTGAATTGTTGTGAGGAACTTGGCACATTCCAGAAAGCCGTAAGCCAGTGCGAGGTCTGCTGCTGTCTGTCCGCTGTTGTTGCACAAGCTGAAACACAGAATTAACAATAACCATTCAATTAAATTGGAACATATATTATGAGCAAGCACTGATCAAGATTAATTAAGTGGTAATTTCAGACAGAGGTATAAAAATAAGTACAGAAGGAGGCTTGTCAAGGATAGCGTGGGGCTCTACTCATACAGAGGGCTGGTATTAAATGCAACAAGCAATAATTATTTTAAAATAAACTTGTCATCAGACGGTGACTGGCTCAGTGTATCAGAAGGGCAAGAGGAAGGTGAGCACAGCATTAGTCAGAATGGAAGACTAACAAGGAGAACTTCCGATGCGGAATATTCTTTTAGCAGTTACTGTAGAGGTCTTTAACGTGGAACTAAACAGCATATGGTCTATGCTACTTCGGTGTTTATGGCAGTTTTTAATACTGCTCTTAGGACTAGAGTCATGCTATACTACATGCATGCACACTCTGAACAAGAAAAAGCGCTGTGTAAAATACACGTATCCTTTGACACTGTTACTGAAATGACTAAATGTAGCTCAACTTACTCAATTTTGGCATCACCAGCAACAAGGAGAGCAAGACATTCCAAACTCCCAACTTTTGCTGCTTTATGAATCGGGGCTTCTCCAAGGCAATCCTAAAAACACAATTTATATATAGCAGTCATTTGAAGGAAGGGGAATAGGATGGGGCTATCTCGTTCTCCAACAGGGCTGTTTATGGAGCATTGCTCTGTATACCAGTCTGTTGTGAGTTGAGAGAGAGATTAAAGGAATACAGCCAGTAAAGCGTACCCGGTAACTGCCACTGAATGTTTAGTGTATTCATCACAGCAAAGTAGAAATACTGTCCCATGCGATACTTGTTGTTTAACCTTTACCTTCTAAAAGATCATTTACACAGAATGCGCTCTGTACACCGGTTGTTTAACCTTTACCTTCTAAAAGATCATCTACACAGAATGCACCGATGTGTATGTATGTACACCGATTAACGGCATCTTTCAGCACCATTCAGGGATTGCTGTGACCAACAGCTTGCTGCTACCAGCTCAGAGGTATAAGCAAACTAAACTTTGCAGCTAGAGGAAGAATCCTTATGTTTACTGGAAGTAGGGGCAAAATTTCAGAGAAGAAAGGAATACTCATTTGTGTAAAAGAATTAAGTTCTTTTGACATCTGCATGCAGCACTCTAAGTGTGAAAATTGCATTATACATACCAAATGATATCACTGATGCAATATAGATGGGATTTCTGGTTCATGCTAGAATAAAGTTACTCCGAAGTAAGCAACCCCAGATACCTCATGCAATACAACTGTGTATATAAAACCTCTCTTAGATTAAAAAAATATGTAAATAATATAAATTTGATTTACTGACATGCCAGATTAGAAGTGGGAGAAACAAAACTTCTGTGTTTTTACCTGTTGGTTCAAATTTGCTCCTGTCTGCAGTTGCCAAAGTAGGAAAAAAGCTTCGCCGCCACAAGCGGCCAAGTGAGCTGGAGACTGGCCAAAGGCATCTGCAGGTGCGTTCACACCGGTTCCCGCCTCAAACAGACTGCTGAAACTACCAGACTAAAATAAACAAGGTACCAAAAGAAAGAAAAAAAGCACAACGTTATTGCCAGTCTAAGCCACGGCAAGTCTTAAGAGCGCTGCATCACAGCAGAAAACATCCCCCTCGCAAATCATCGGACCTTTACGTTCCTTGAGAATGCCCTTTTTAAAAAAAGCAATCCGAGCATGACTTTCTTGGCTTTTAATCTCTCAACCAGAAACGCTGATCGACATCGGCAGTACCCCAGCGTATCTAGCGGCAGCTCCAGGCAAACTACACTTCACGCAGTTCCGCAGCTGGGCTCCCGGCAAGGCAGAAACAACAGGCCGACCCTCCCCAAACCTCACCTCTGAACTGCAATCCAGCATCAACATCGCCTCCCTTTCGCTGAGCACGCCCGGCTCTCGCGGCTCCGCGGTGGCCGAGGCAGCCAGGCGCGGCAAGAAGCCCTCCCTCTCCGCCACACCTCGCAAGCTGCAACAGAAGGGGAACCGCCGGCTACAACCCCCGCCCACCGCCGGGA
>NW_008795127.1:2129923-2132380 GCF_000699145.1 Aptenodytes forsteri | reverse complement strand
AGGCACCCGGCGGCAGCGGGGAGCCTGGCCAGGCCGTGAGAAGGCGTAGCTAGAAACTCCTCCCGTCATTGCCATCAAGGGACACATGGTCTCCATCGAAACCCGAGCCCTTCTAGCTAACCGTGCCGTACATTAATCATCTTATTTGCTTGATTTGCTGTCGCCAACCGCAACTTCCAAGGTGGCTCTGCCAATGTACCGTAACGCTGGTCTGGAAAGACTACATCGAGGCAGACTTGGATCTAGGAAAGAAAGAAACAAGAAAGAGCGTTAACTTAGAACTTTTCCCCAAAAAAGCTTACGTCAGCGTAAAGAAATCCCTGCTACCTTCCTGCCTGAGCCCTGCCGCTAGGCTGAAGGAGACTGCAGGGGCATGACAAATTCAGGCACCTGTGAAAGCCGAGGCTCCCGTTTAGCGTGTACGTTACAGCACGTTCGCCGCCGGTCTGAGCGGGGCTGGCCCCAGGTGGCGGTGACCGCGGGGGTCAGGATAGCCGGCTACTACCTCTCCGTTCAAAACACACTTGCAAAAACTGAATTTTCATTTTCACTTCCTTGAGCACTGAATACCCCAGAGAGGGTCGGGCGTACCATACGGGCCAAGGTCACCAACAAAATTTCCACCTATAGTCCGGTCCGTGCTGGAAACCAGAACCGGCCACAGCCACACGCAGAGGCAGTTGCCATCCGAAAGGATTGCTTGGAACCTATTTTGAACGTGGTGACAGTGACGTTTCATGGTGAAGCCTGCTTTTCCCCCCGCAGAGCTTTAGTGCTCGGTGCCCACACCTGCTGGGGGAGGCGGGGTGGAGGAAACCACAGTCCCCATCACTGACTGCTTTGAGTTTTAAAAAACAACTGTGTAACTTCGTTTTGCACGGACACAGCCTTTGCTCAGAATATGTTTAAAAGCAACTGCCTGCCCTTTCCACGCTATAAAATCCAATTTGACAGAGGATTCAATTACCGCTAATCATGCTTCACAGTTAAAAGCCTGAAGAGAAGTGAAGAGCATCTTAACCCCGTGTCCAAGGTACACAATTCTGTTTCCTTACCACTATAGTATTTCCTTCTGTGTCAAATGCCTACATATTTGTTACGGAAGTTACTCATAATCACTACCACTATTTTTAAAAAAATGGAAATCAAAAGTCATGTGTTTAAAAAAAAAAAAAATTGCATGGTTTTGATAAACAGAGTTAAGGGAAAAGAAGCCTAACAGTGTTCCTTTAGGGTATATATAGTTCTGAAATAAACACACAAACATTATGACAATTACCTCCTGCTTCTCCTTTGGGAAAGCAAATATACATTATTTAAGTAGTGGGATATGAACATATACGGTATCATTTTTAAAGGTGCGGAAATCCAGGTAAATAGGCAGTGTATCAATTCAGCAGAATTATTTCAGTAAGTGACAGTTTTCACCTCTCCTTTCGTATGGGAAGAAATACACCTGTGTAATTACCAAATGTTTTTTTTCCCGACCAGCTAGCCAAGCAAATTAGTTAATAAACAAATAAAATCCCTACACTTCTACCTATGCATTGTTGGGGATGAAATACCTCTGCACAGATGCCAGAAATCCACAGTCATTGTTTATGCAACTACAAAGACTCTCCTGAAAACACACATATCCAGAAGTAGCTGAAGACTAAATAGTCTTGGATCGCCCAAAAGGTTTTTTTTAAAGACCTTCCCTCCCCTACATTACCTCAGCAGTTCATAGGTTTCAAGCTGCACCCGAGGAATCACACCTTTCCGGCCTAACCACCTACACAAACTCTCGCGCCCTGCCAGCCGCAACTCTCTTCAAATTCTTGCTATTAATTAGTTCTTGAGCTTCGTGTCACATTTTGCTCACCTCATTAGTGCCTGCAAAATCCTCCTGCCTCTGAATAACTGATACTTGTATTGGTTATAAACAGGGATGCAACAATTTTGATCTATTTTATGTGGCCCAGCCCGAGGGCCGCTTAAGGACAAGGCTTCCCGGCTACAGCTCTTCTGGAACATAACTTGCTAAAAATTCCTCTGCGCTTCGTATCTCAGACCACACATCTTGCATCGGTATCAAGAAAATCAAATTGGAAAAACTGGTCCTAATAACTGTGTGTAAGCAATCGGATAAACCAAGGCGTGCTGTTGACACTCGCACCCTTCAGCATCAAAAGCAGCAACGCAGCCCAGCGTTAATTGCCTTTGCTGAAGGGTATCGTTGCTTTCACAGACTGTTCTTCACTCTGCCTGTTAAACCAAGTAATTCACTGATGCTTTAAAAAAAGTTTATTTTCCTGTATCATCTACACAGAATGAATCAGGATGAGTTTTAGGAGGTTTTTTGGCACTTAAAGTCAGTTGGGACTGTTGGAAAACATCATGCGGAGCCCACGGGTTTAACCACACAAATCCGCAAGCGTTACTCTCCTGTCTGTCCCTGTTGCTATGGAAACAGAT
>NW_008795127.1:2063792-2128721 GCF_000699145.1 Aptenodytes forsteri | reverse complement strand
AAAAAAAAAAAGCTGGGAATGCAGCTGAAGATTATTTTAAAAGCACTCTCGCAACATTTTGGTTATTATATCCCTTTTTATAAGAGAGACAGCCAGCAGCTATTTCCAGAAGTGGAAACAATGCCTTACATTCCAGGAGAAATCAGCTTCAAACAGCATTTCCCTCAATTATCCTTCTGAGTTTTGTAGTATCTATATGGGGAAAACAAACTACGTTACAGCGAACAGTTTCTGATCACTGGAAGTAGTGAAGTCCCATTTGCTAGATGGAAGTTTCACGGCCTGTTGCCCCTCTAACTGAATTGCATTCAGAGTTTCTCTTGGTTTTGCCTATAATCGCTTTCTGCAGAGCATTTGGGGCTCCTGCGTTTAATTTGCAACAGGACCAGCAGGTAGTGGGAAAGATCCGGTGGATGCCCAAACCGCAGCCTGTCCTATCCCCGACCTGCATTTTCACGTTGTTTGGCACTGGCCAACAGCTAGAAACGTTATCCCCACAGCCGGCAGGGCCCCGCGGGCCGGGCTGGAGCCGGGCCCGTGAGGCTGCCCCGGGCCTGTGGGGCTGCCCCAGCCTCGCTGCTTCCCAGCAGACGTTGAAAGGTATTTTGTGATGCGAAGAAGTCCCCTCTCTTGTCCAGGTTTGCTTTTAAGCTCTTCCGCGGCGAGCTTAACGTTCGCAAGGGTCAGGTTGTCTTCACTGAACTTTTCCTTTTTATAAAACAGCCCGCTCTTTCATCTTAGTCTTTTAAAAAATGTAATAAAAAGGGGACACCGCCAGCTTCAGACCTTTAGTGTGGTCATTGATGCTGTTCCATCTGTTTTGGGAAAAAAACAAATGTATGTCTATTTCTAAGCAGAGAACAGCAGCCGTGCTGCTTTATTTGCAAAAGCAGAGGAGCTGTTGGCGAAGAGAACGGCAGGTGGAGATCCTCTGGCACGTTTTCTGAAAGGACAACTGTACTACGAAGAGGTTGTGGTTTCCTTCTTTTAAGTAAATATTATAAAGCTGACAATTTTCAATACCATTTCAGTGGAAAAAGAGACACCTTAAAAACACTACAAGAGATGCCTGTGCCTGTTTTTTTTCCCATGAAAATCACCAGGCGTTTCCCCTGAGTAAGTTTTTCCTATGCTTTCCCCGAGCATCTAGTGGCGTCTTCCAGTTCCCTCCCAGGCCTCCTAAGGACCATTAAGTAAGCAGCAGCCTATCCTTACAGCTAACTTCCAAGCCGAGTTGTTTTTTGGTCAGCTGACTGGCCAACACACGGTGTTTTCAGTTACGTGGTACTGGTCCCTGACCCAAGACACAGCTTTCGATCTTTGTTCCCTACCTAGCCACCAGTTTTGATGAAATTTGTTATCTTTCAGATTTCTGTCCCTGCCCACTTTGGCTAAAATTGGTCGCCCACGTATTTGAAAGTAAATGCTCAGGGAACAGCGTAAGACTGGCTGGCAGGTGAACTTAATCCTCAATTTCTTGTGAAAATTAGAATAACCCAGTTCAGGAAGACAGAAAAGAATGTAGTACAAGTACCGAGTCACGTATTTTCAAATGTGATGTGCATGGATCCAGTACTGTTTACAGTGCAGCTAGTGGCACAGTGTAAATCAGTCTTGGCGTTTGCAGCAGGAACAGAATTAACTCACTCAGGGTTTCTGCTTTCTGGGCCCTATCCTTCTTAATGTTTTTGTTAATGAATTGCCTGATTTTTGGCATGATCAAGACTGGCCCCATGGAGCAAAAGACCTGTTTCTTGATGAGCTGGCTTGGATGTCCATGTTATACATTGCTGTCCATCCCTAAATTTATTCTTTCAGCAGGTTTTAATTTCCAGATTTTTGGACATATGTCTGTAGTGCCTAAAAATGCATGTTCTCATAGTACTGCAATTTCAGACGTTAGGAAAAAATCACTGCCTGATCAGAGCCATATGACTCCTCCTTATAGCACTAAATCCTCAGGAAAGGTGAGAGACTACAGGTGCCTCCCATACTTCTTTTTGATACTCATGACAGCTGGTTGTAAAAAAGGCACTGTTTTTTTCCCAGAGTTCTTTAGAAAAACAAAGTCCATACAGTCATCATGGCTAAGCTGTAGCTAAGCTAAGCTGGTGAGACAATTAGCAGTTTAGACAATTAATAGTTTGGACAGTGTTAACAAGGGGTGCTTTGTCATCGTGAGGATGTTTGACTGACTGTCAAACGATTGCTCAGTTCTAAGCTTTTGCAGTCTGGTACTGTTTTATCAAGGCATACAGGGAATTCGAAGGAAAAGTATAGAGAAGAACATTTTAATTTCAATAATTTTTAGTTAGTATACTGACATGCATGCATAAAAATATTTTAGTAAGGACACCTGGCTCAGTTAACTGTTACATTTGTTGTAACTGTGTTTAACAAAGTTGTTTAACAACTGTGTATTTTTAAATATAGTTTCTTCTTTGACTTAAAGCAGAAGCAAATGCTCTCTAAGATTCCTTCTTAGAAGTGAAAGTATCTCTGCTGTTGCAGGTTACACCTTCATATGAAATGTGGGGCAGACAGGTGGGTCTATGAAGTCTTCAGACAGCCGAGTTTAGTCTTTGTGAAACCAACCCTTAGTTGAGATGTAAAAGCAGACGCTGAAACCCTCAAGGTGTAAGAATAGCTCACCTAAGTTAAGGGATGTCAGATAGATGGGACAGGGCAGCTGAATTAGACTCTTATCTCCTTAAATTAAAAAGATGGCATTTTGGGGGAGGGGAAAAAAGGTTGTTAGAACATCTTTTGGTTTCGGAGATGATGTTTGTATACTAAACAATGAAAACTTGTTTGAAAGTCGTAAGTGCTTCCATCCTGTCCAACTTTCTTGTGGTTGTTGACTTACTCTGTTTTCTGCCACTTCTATGGTTGCAATTTTTTGTTCTTTTTTCATGAGGGAAATGCTCCAGGTTGAAAAACTGTAAGAGATTATATACTGGAGAGTTAAGTTGCCGTATGTACTCTTTGTTCTCTGTATTTCATCCTTTATTCTGTCTTTCCCAGGGGTTGTATGAAGAAGCATTAATACAATTTGAAAAAATCAAGGATACGGATTTTCAAGGAATGTATCAGCTTGGTGTAATGCATTATGATGGACTAGGCACTAAAGAAGACCCTGTGAGTAACCTAGCTGTACACTTTTTACTTTTCTTTTAATATTAGCTGGTAATTACTAAGAGCTTCTTTATAAGCTTGATTATTTAGTTTAAAATAAACAGGTCTTTGGTTTAGAATTAGCTTCATAAAGTACAGATGTTTACAAAGCATCATTAAAGGGAGAGGGTTCTGGGCTGCAGAAGTTCTCAAAAAAAGCTACAATAAAACAGGTTTATCTGGAAAATACTTAAGATAATTTATATTTCAAAATATAACTTCTAAGGGTTTGTTTGTACTTTGTGTGGAAGCTATGTTTAAAAATTGCTATTAATTTGTTACTTTTTAATAAGTAGTGCATAAAATGAAAATGAAATGTGTAAAAATGGAAATCAAACAACTGTATTTCAAAGTGTAAAACATCCGTTGCACAAAGATGTTTGTTAAGGTACTTCCTATTCTCTTAACACGGATGCTAAAGAAGATCGTGCTTCTGCCAGTGGTTGGCAGAAATATTTTTAAATTAGACAAATGAAGAATTACAAGAATTTGAGGAATTCAAATTGAAGAATTACATTACAAAAAAGGAAGACAAAGGCATATATTGCTACAGTAAGAAGAAAAGAGTTAATTTAGTGGAGAACATGATCCTGAAGAGTGGTATGAGGAAAGAATACAAGGAGGATGAAAGAAAGGGTAGATAACAAGGCAGGAACCAAACTGTATTAACAAATCTGATTCTTGTCTGGTGCTTAGAGGACTGTCAGCAGAGCAGAAAATACTCTGCTGGTTTTTAGAGGTGGTTCGTTTGTTCTGTATGCCTGTATAATTACTGCATTAGTTTACTTGCAAATAAGGATTTTAGCAAAGTTTCTTTTTTGTGTATTACAATATGAGGTGAATAAAAGAGGAACCTTTTATAAAGGACTTTTTCTAGTGTATTTAAACAGGGTGTCCATGCTAAATCCTAACAATGTAAGTCTTGTTTCCAAAATACCTACGAGGTCCTTGGATGATACAGCATACAGCTGCCCATATGCAATGTTCTCCGTTTGCTTATTTAACATTATCATTTTTTGTCCATTATGAATCTAAGGTATTTTTAATGGAGGTACTTCAGAGTGTGCTATTGTATCGCTTTGCCTTCTGTTAAGGTTGTTTTATGATTTCAGATACATCATGCAATATGAAACAGATTGCGGAAGTCTAAAATTGAAAATGTAGCAAGTTTAGGATGTGACATTCATTTATGTAAGCACAAGAATATGTTTGAGAAAAATTTTATCCATGAAGAAGAGTAATATCAGGTGAACATTTATAAGAAAATATTTCACATTAAAAATAGGCTGGAGTCAAAAATCTAGGGGCTGTCTAATAACCAAAGATCAGTTCTGCTTTGGTATGACACTGTTCTCCAGACTGTCCTACCAGTATGCTACAGCCTTTCTTCAAAGTGGAAAAATAACCTGTGTTGCAGAAGTTAGTGGATTCTCAGGTTATTTCATCCTCTTCCCAGTGTGAATGCAATAATTACAATATCTCAATTTTAGGAAAAGGGAGTGGAATACATGAAGAAAATACTCGACTCTGATTCCCCGAAAGCAAGACACTTGAAGTTTGCAGCTGCATACAATCTTGGCAGAGCATATTACGAAGGATGTGGTGTTAAGCAGTCAACTAAAGAGGCTGAAAGGTAATGGCAGTCAGTAATTTTCCTGATGAGTATAAGATGCTAAGATGCTGTATTACTTAAACTTTCTTTGTCCCCATTTTCTTAGGTTGTGGCTTATTGCTGCAGACCATGGGAACCCAAAAGCAAGCGTGAAGGCCCAGAGTACTTTAGGAATGCTTTATTCTGTGTCAGTTCTAAAAGATCTGAAGAAGGTAAAGCCCACTTGTACCTTTTCAGTTTCATGAGTTCCAATTAATTTTTAATTTCACAGAGAGAGTACAGTGATATATTTGACTCTGAAAACTGTATTTTAAGTACGGCTAGGCATTTTCATCCATTTAAGCCTGTATGAACAGATGGTCAGAATCCCTCATTTTGACTCACTTGACACTGCTAGCCGAGATTTTTTTTTTTTTTTTTTTAATTGGGAGTATCAGGGAGAAGGATATAATGGATTAAAGTTTTGTCAGCTTTGGTACCCTTCAGAAATCAAGCAGGTGTCACTGATTGATGGCTCTGACAGTAAATGAAGCAGGTTTAAAAGCCTTACAAGGACTCTGCTTTCTTTTATGTATAAGCACTTTTTATAGGCTGGTTAATGTAAAAGCTTTTATGGAAACAGTATGCAAGAAAAGTGGCTAAAGTGAATATATACTCCAGCTTTGTGCCTCTTTTTCAGGCCTTTTTCTGGCATTCAGAAGCATGTGGCAATGGCAACCTGGAATCACAGGGTGCACTTGGTGTTATGTATCTCCATGGACAAGGTGTACGTCAAAACACTAAGGCTGCTTTGAAGTGTTTGAGAGAAGCAGCAGAACGTGGAAACATCTATGCTCAAGGCCATCTTGTGGAATATTATTACAGTAGAAAATTTTACTCAACAGCTGCTACAGTAGCCAAAAGGTGAAGTTAATTTCACTTTATATTATAATTCTTCACGTAAGACCATGGAACTCAGATTAAAATGATTAACTTCACGCTCTTGTCTCAAACTCAAGGTCGTTTGAGATAATGAATTGCAAGACCTCATCTTTAAAGAGGCAACAGCAAACTACAGACGAAATTCATACTATAAGGTTCCCAATTATTCAGTACAGTTCAACTTTTTTTTCTGATCCTGTGAAGCAAAACAGCCCTGAACTAGAATCCCAAGTAGACGCCCACACTCAGCCCTGCCTTCCTGTCTCCTCAGTCCACAATCTGCTCTAGGCTCCTGCCTTCGCCGCCATTCCCTTTTAAACCCCTACAAGAATTCTTCCACTCTCCACATCCCCCATCTTAATGTCATTTCTACCCACTGTCTTCCACCCCATCATTTCCTTACTCTGTGGCTCAACGTGCTTTGGTCCAGTTCCTGTGTCCTTTACAGGACATGCAAGCATTGACACTGGGTGGGATCCTGCAGTAAGCACTCTGGGCAACACGGCCTAGGACCTAGAAGTAGCTGCTGCACACAGTGCCAAGTTATTGCCCTTTAGCTTTTCATCAGTTGCTGCTTATGGGGATGCATACCGCATTGGCATTTTTAAGCCTGGACCACAAAATAGGCATCTGCACGCAAGTGGTTTCTGGTGATTATCTGCTCGCAGAGAGGTGCTGGTCTGAGCCGCAGCTGGGGAGCACTGACTGCCTTTTCACAGGCAGTCACTGTGGGACTCGCTGCTCTACCTACATACTCTGGAGTGGTTTGTGTATTGCAGAAATAGCAACTTCTGTTATAGGCTGCAATATTTAAAATAGCCAGTCTGTATCGAGTTTCTGTATCTTGAACTAGTCATGGAGGAGAAAAGCAATGTTGGTGCCAGTTCTGTAGCTGATAAACAGCACATTTTTGTGACAGACCTCCAGAGCTGGCCAGTATATGTTAAAAGTTCAATCTGTCAATCAGAGTTAATTTGCTGGAAATAAGATGCAGATAGGCTAACTGACTACTTATACAAGCTACACACAACAGCATTGGTGCTTTTTGCGGTATGTTTATGAAGCTCCTGCTGCCCAGCAATAAATGTGTCACAATTTACCATCTTACAGAAGCTGCACCCTGTATATGCCACTGCATAGCAGCAGCTCTGGTAATTCAGTAGTTCAGCAATGAACGCTGTTTGCTGTACTCATTGCTGAAAAGGATAGTTTTCTCTCTGAACTGCTGCTTTTCTTTCTCTTGCACTGTAAGTAGACCGATAGCTATGCAGTCTAGTCTAGCTCTTCTATGCTTGGAGTGCATCCCCTCCAGCCAATGCTGCACGGTAGATTATTCAGAGAAGTAAACTGCACTTCATCAGCTGCAATTGTGATTGCAGAAAATAGCAATGAAATCCCATACTACAGCCAGAAATGACAATTTCTGAACCAAAAGATACTGCCGCCATCCTTGACAGAGTTCCACTTAATTGAGACTGCAGTTGGCCTTGAGGCAAAAATCTCATAGCAGTTCCACCAGTTGTATCAAGCATCAATACCTTTTCTGCTAAAATGTGTTTGTCCTTCTATGTTCATACCAACTATGCGGTTTGTTACGTTATGTACAAACACACAAACACTACGTGATTATGTGCAGTATAACCTTGCCTAGTCTTTGGAGTCTAGATTAGCTACTGATACTTCACTAACGATTTTGTTATCCCATAGAGTTCTACTTACCCATTGCTATGGTATGTTCTTGAAGTCAACTGTGCTGAACTAGAATTTTTGCCTGACTTGACTGGGTAGTGTTATTTGCATCAGCATCCTGCTGTGTATCTTTTGGAAAGGAAGGCAAAAATGCTGTATCAGAAAAGATAAAAGAGGTAATAGGTTACCGTTATTATATTTGAATGTTCTTGCTAGTAAGTCTTTGGGGTTTTTTTCCGCTGTGTTACTGTATTTGTTAATGGGACCAAATTAGGTGGGAGAACATTGCTCTCAACCCATTCAAGTGATTTAGCAAGCGCTGACTTGCAGAGGGTTACTTCAGAACAATCTTTCATAAACACCGATTTATAGAGAGTAGCTATAAACTGAAATGACTGGCACTTTTCTTTCTTTTTTCTGTCAAGTCTGCGCCTATCTGACACAACAAAAAACTAAAGTGATGTGTGAAGAAGCATATAATTACTGTTTGGTATCTGGAAAGGATATGGGGCTCGGGGATTTCTCTTTTAAGACAACAGTCAGAAAAAAAACCAATTCCCACTTAGAAAATGTTGTACCTAATATTATAGTAACAATACTAGGTAATTATAGCCCGATAGTTAAAACAATGCTCACTTTGTCCCTCTGATTCTTAAAACGGTTCTTAATAAAAACAACATGCTGAAAATAAGGTGACAGCAAGCAGACAGATGCATGCAGGAGAAAGAAAATAACTGAGCTGAAGCAGTCGTAAGTGGTCGTCATAAGTGGGTCTTATAACCTGAGGCCCTCAAGTATGTCCAGGATCTTCAGATTACTATGATTTGCCAATATCCTAGTAAGAACTTGGAATTTTAGAATCATGGAATGGTTTGGGTTGGCCCTTTAAAGATCATCTAGTTCCAACCCCCCTGCTGTGGGCAGGGACATCTTCCACTAGATGAGGTTGCTCAATTATACGAAATAAGAGCTTTGCCTTTCTTCCACATATATATTAATTTCCATGAAATACTTTAATAAGAATAATTAGTGTAAAACATCCTACCTTTTATAACTAGTATAACTATAGTGAAAGTGACTGCAAAAGTTACATATTTGTTTGCTATTTAATATGACAATATTCAAATAAGACTAACTTCAAATCAAATACTGCATAGAAGAATCCATGTAAATACATGTAAATTTCCATTTTAATTTGGATAATGATGTAAATGGAAAGGAAGCATTGTCAAGTCATACGTGGTCGACAAATTATTGCTTGAAATGGCCTTCTCTAACCTAATGCTGTAAATTCGACAACAGGATTACAGAAAACGACGACATCGATGCGCTAGCAAAGATAACTGATTGTCTTCCTACATATGTAGCCAAGGGGGTTGCTATGGCTGCTTTCTACTTGGCTAGATGCCTCCAGCTCGGCCTGGGGGTACAGCAAGATCAAGCCGCTGCTAAAAAATACTATTCTAAGGTAAGCTGGGAAGGTCTTACAGACTAATTTATATCTCATGAAATTGAGCGATACCTTGGATTTGAGTCTTCAAACTTGCGGTTTGGTTAAAGACTCCAACGTTATTTATGCAGAAAAAAAAAAATATCTGTGCAAGAAAATGAAGAGTGATAAAAGTGTATCGAAAACTACTAAAAATAGTCTTGAAAGGATACTGTCTGCCCACTTGCTTAAGCAAACAATGCATTCTGCCAAACAAACAAAAAAAAAAGAAATCTGCGATAATCACCACAGCAGAGCTTGGTAACTTGCAAGATAAATTAGCTAAATGATTTGAATAGTTTTATCCCCAACTGATTCGCTGTCATTCTCTCAAACTGAAAAATTGTAACTTTTCCTCTACTTCAGATTCTCTAACAATTACAACCTTCATTAACCATACTTAAATCAGTCGTAACTGGTTATCATGCTTACTTTTACGTTTACATTTTTAGCGATAGCTGAGGATCTACTGTTACTGATACACAGGGGAACAAATAGGTCACTTTTTTTGAAACTTCTAAAGTTGAAGTGAGATTTATTACTGAGGAAAAAGATCAATAATGGCTTCCAGAAGATGAATCTGCTAAATAATATCAGTGATGCTTAAAGGTACAGTCAAGGCAAGATGATTATGCCAACTGAAGGGAGCGTAGCAAGATTGGATCTGTGCTTCAGAGAGACTCTGTGATTTCTGTGCATGTAGAGACCATTTGTTTCAGCAAGTAGAATACTTTCATGTCCAGCTTGGTGCAATCCAAATAAAGGAGTTCTGTAAATGATAAATTATCAAATAACAATTTTTGTGGCTCCTTACTCAGGGAAGCCACTGATACAAGAGGCCTAGCAGAGCAGGTGATCCTCCGAATACATACATTTTAAACATTTTGTTCTCCTGCTGTGAAAATTGTTGTAGAGGATAGGATGAGGGGGAGATCACGAAAGGAATGTGAACTGGGATGTTATGAACACTATAGCCAGTAGTCCTAGGCCCATCAGGATTAAATTGCTGCATAGCCCTTCCCACTGTCTTCCATCAGGTCTAGCGTAACCACCACAACTGAAAGGAAATGACAGCTTTCACTCATCATTCACTAGGTGTACTTCTGAGACTGACCTAGGAATGCCACTAGCTTCTTAGTATAAAAAGCGATGCTTGTTATTGACTGGTGCCATGCATCTCTACATGCAAACAAGGAAGCCACCTGAAGCAGTAACTTCGGAACAAGTAAAAGACAGAGTTGTGGGTGTGTTCAGTTTCTTTTGTACCTGGAAAATAATTCTCATGTTAACTGTACAATTATACCCACTTAAAATTAAAATCATGTCTGCTTTTTAAATTAACTGCTCAGCTGCGGTTTTGACCTACCATTCTTATACCCAGTCAGTTTTGAAAGAGGTGAGAAAGAGAAGATGGGCATCCCAGAGGGTACTGAAACAGATGATGGAAGTGAATGAAACTCATCCAGTCTGCAAGCAGATTTATGTTTCTGACTGTGGTGCCAGCACATACCACACCAACAAACAGAACAAAAAAATAAAACCACGCCTAACGCTATAGTCAAGTATGCTCATTTTAAATACTCAATTTTTCTTACGTGGCATCAGAAACAGGGATTTAAAGCTGAATATATTAACTCTTTAATATTTTAACAAGTTGATTATCTCAGATAATGCCAACAAAATGTAAAGGCCTTATTTATGTTATATTGACAACATACAATTTTATTTTAGCTATAAACTAGAACTCCCTATTCTTTGGTTTCAAAGGCATGCCTTCTGGATCCTGCCGTTGCTTCTGACCTTGAACTGGCAGCTAATCTTGGGAGAATTTAGTGTTTCCTTTAACTGTGACTGGTATATAAATGTATTTCCTACAATAAACCATCTTTAATCTCCAGCAATTATAGACTGGTCATCACTTACTGCTTGCTTTTCAACTTTCTATAAAGTACTACTTAATGCAATTTACTGAATCTTTTTTATCTAAAAAAAGAGAAAGCAAAAAGCTCACACTCTTCCTTTAACTGAGATGAGGCAAAGGCAGACTTTAAAACGGTACTGAAGACTTACGGTTTATTCAGGACATTTTACTGGGACAGATGTCCTGTGTTTTCTTCACGTCATACTGCTATATAGCACATGAATCAAACCAAAACCAAATAAAAATGGTTGTTCCCTTTTCTGCATTTTTAGTATTTAAACATTAAATTTTAATATTCTGAAAAGCTTGAAAACCCAAACTTGTCTAGTTTTCACATACAGCCCATTCACAGGTCACAACCATTTTTAAATCTTACCTTTGTTAGCAGTGTGTATACTTTCTTTCACATACTTTTCTAATGCACCTAGATCTACTTACGTGGTGTCTTAACACATTTTACTCTTCGACTGCAGAGATTCAAAGTTGGAAATCGGCCTGTATGACACCAAGCTTTACAGTTCAAACCATGTCAACTTCTAAAATGAGAAAATACTACTTACAGAACTATGGAAAAAAACCCCATTAGTAGGGAAACATTCAATACACGTCCTCTGCACAAGGCCTGTTCTCCTCAATCCTTCTTCATATTGCATTTACACTACCTCTGATATACTAGAAATAGTTGAAAACCTTTTGGTTAGGAGTGTGTGTGCCTGAGCAATGTTATGCTGAATATCTTATCAAAAGATACTTTGGTTAACCACTAGTAAATTTTACTGACTGCTATGGTAAGCTTGCACATTTCTAAGTACCTATTTACTCGTAAAGCTGTGTGTGTGCAGAATTCGGCTTGCTTCTTAGGACTGTGCCGTGACTTGAAAACTTTTTTGAAACTGTTGGAACAGAAGGCTAGATGTTACTAAAAACACTGATTTAAATATAGCATACGGATTTTATGTACCTTACAATATAGCCAGTCAACTGCAAGCAGTTTTTCTAAGAGCACAACTGTACTGAACTTAAAAGAAAGTAATGAGTGTCACCTAGGGATTTTCCATGATGTTTAATTATTTAGATGTGCATTAAGACCATATTTACATATTTTTACATAAATTAAAAAAACCCACTGAAGACATCGTTTTCTTTCCTTGTATAAAATAAGGGAAAGATTTGAAGGTTGTTTGAAATTGGGGTATTTGAATAAAACAGCCCTGAGTAATATCAGGGAAGTTATTAGAATAGTTTAATTAAATGTCTACTTAATCATTGATAGAAGCAATTCATAAGCACTAACCTCTGAACTAACACTTAACACAGGCATTCTGTTAGGACATACCAGTTTACAGTACATATTTTTGACACAGACTTCAAAGTAACGTAAATATCCCTTACGAAACCAGTGCTGTCAAACTCATTCATTGGTCATCAGTACAGCCTCATTATCAAGTACTGCAATCCAGTTGTGTTATTTATTGCTTACAAATGCTTCAAACCACGGGAAATCTTTGGTAAAAACAAAATTGATAAAATTTGCACAATAGCTTTACATGTAGTATTGCACGACAAGGCTTTTTCAATACACAAGAAAAGAGGAATGCTCAGATCCTCAGTGAGGAGATTAGAACTGTACAACATTCATTAGTTTACCACTATAAGCAAAATTTCTTTTCATAAATGTTTAAAATATTTTCTGGTTTCTTTCAGCTTATATGAACATTTATTTTTTCAATCTATATTTGAAACAGAAGAGTAGTCAAATAGAACAATTTAAATAAAAATTGGCAACTATACAGCATTGTTTTGTCTACCCTACTACAGCATCAGATCTTTTCAAGTCTGTTTACTTCACAAAAAACTCAAGAGGAAAGAAAAACGCTAAAAATAATCATAGTCCTCAGCCCTCTATGGAAAAGAGGAAATAAGTTTCATGTCTATTACTGGACATAGACATTTCTCTAGTGGTCCAATCGTGCAGATTCAAACCTAAGTGGCATTAAGCTGCTCTAAATGAGCTCTTAGCTCAGGACACAGTTCAGTTAGCAGCAGTTCCAGCAAAACCTGAAAAACGGAAAAGAGTTAAGATGAGCGCAGGTGCCAAACAAGAATTTCTTCTTCCTTTCTGACACGTTCAGAGCATCACAGAGAACAGAAGCATGCAGGGTCTTTCTACTCATCATTCATGCAGCTACTTTTCTTTCATCCTAAAGTTAGCATGCGCCCTGCAGATAATATGGGAAATGTCTTAAGGCTGAAAGAAGGCAAGTGCCGTGGGCAGCTGCTTTCAGATGGGGATTTCCCACCCCGTATAAACTGGCGCTGTTCTGTCGAAGCCGTGGTAGCTACACAAGCAAGCACCAGGGCACGCACCTCCGGAGCAGGCTGCGTCCGCTCCTGTGCTGAGGCTGCGTTATGTGACGGGCTGCCGAAGGAAATGAGCCAGAAGAGACTGACTGAGAGTGAAGGTATTATACTTGGATCCAGCCACATACTCCGACCGGTCCCAACCAACAGTAGAGGAGTGGGACTTCTGGAGGGCTATCATGTCCTAACTGTGAGCCAGTCCTGGAGCTCTCCTTCCCTAGGATACTCCAAGGTATGTTTATTTTTCTCAGCTATATGAAGAAACTAGTCTGCACCTTACGAAGTCAGGCAACTTGGATGTGGTAGAGGATCTCTTTTAGACAAACGCAATACTGTTTTTAAACTTAAACAGCTTTTTGTTATTCAAAGTAAGTCAAATGATGGAACCAAGTACTTTTTTTCTGACTTCCTTTAATAACAAAAAATAAAAAAAAGTTACTTGCACACGGAACAATAGTCCAACATAAATCTCTGCAAATGCACACATCCCAGGCTTTAATACTGAGTGAGCGGAGCTCAGCAATTGACAGGATTATGAAGTTAAACGGCTACTTTTCTGGTTACTCACATAGAGTAGATGCTTGTTAGCCTTTCTCTCTTGCAACGCATTGAACACTTTCACTACACCGTGACGGGCATTTTGTTGTCCAACAAGACTCTGCAGGGTATCTGCAACAAACATTACTTCAGCTTATGTTGTTCCACTCATGCTAGGCAAAACCTCCAGCTAATGCCACTACCCACAAAGGAGGGGAAACAAAAACACTGCACTTCATGGCCCTTGGTTACAAGATACATAGTCCTCGTTTGCCAACCTTTTAAAAACATACAGGTAACTTGGGTCACAGGTTGAAAAGATACCCTTATTCTCAAGTTACCCAAATTAAATAATAGCGCATGCATCGCAATGACAACATTTTAAGTGTTTTAACATGATATATAGCATGCCTTTTAGGTAGTTCACCTCGCAGAGTCAAGTCTAATCTCATACATTATTAAACCATTCACTTAAATACACCTTCAGCCACAAAGAGGGAATTCCTACAACAGTTAAAACAGATTTAGCACTTCAATTGCCTCTCAATCTTCACACAAAAGACTTCCCACAAGTAAGCAGATAAGAGAATTCTAAGTCAATTATTTACATTTTGGATTAAATTAGAGAATAAATAGTGATCCAATGCTTCATCATTAATTTAAGGTGCATTCAGCTATGTCCTGATGCCTCTCTCCAAACTCAGAAACAAACAAAACGGCAAACCAACTATGGAAGGCTATTGTAGGTGAGTATGTAACAGAGAGAGTAAATGGAGGGTTGTTTACACATCAAATGATGAGTATTTTGCATGCGTACCTGCTGCTATTTTTGCAGTAAAAGTTGATTAAACAACCCAATGCAAGGGGGTATATGAGATACCTCAGTGAAGCCATAAAATAGCTCATTAAAGTACATTCTATTCAGATGGAGGGGAGATAAAAAGCATTCAAGCTGTGTTTCAGTGCATTTCCAAGGGCTAAAGGGAATGAATTTTGGTTCTTCCCAGTTAGGTGCCTTTGGGTTTAGTGATCTCTGAGGAGTCAGAAGTAGGTAACTGGACTCCCTGTCCTGTGAATGGGACGGGATGGAGCATCTCAGGATGGTGCCCCAGAAATGTGCATGCTGAAGAGGAAGCTGCCTGGGTTTGGGAGCTAAGGGCAGGCAGAGGGAAGTCCTGGAAACCCCACTCAGTCTAGGATGCTTCTGTCCCAGGCTGCAGGTCCCTCTAACATTCAGCGTCCTGAAACCTCTTATCAGAAATAGACAGCAACACACAACACTGACAGCATGGGCAGACCTCCCTCTTCAATTCTGAAATGTAAGAGGAAGAAGTAATCGGGGTGGTGCCACTCTCCCTATTTGTCAAGTAGTTCCAGGTAGCAGAACCACCTGGTGTTTGCTCACAGAGAACCAGCAGAGAGAGTCTTGGCTTCGCTTAGGTTCCTTGATGAATATCACACACAGAAGTACAGCGATACTGGATTTTGCATCCACCAATACCCGAATCCATGCCCTTTACCAGACAGACAGGACAGGCAAAGACTAAGGCCAAAATTACCCTTATTTATGCAAATAACCATAATCTACAACTCTACAGGAAAAATCTAAAATGCAGCAGAACAGTATTTGATTAACCAGTTTCCTTACTAGTTATTAAATCCATGATTAAGCAGAATGAAAGTGATCTCACCTGGAATGTTTTCAAGTAGTTTTTGCTGTGCCCTCTGTTTTGTCTCTTGCTTTTGTTCGTCGCTCTTGGCTCTCGGTGGTGGTGCTAACTTTCCGTTTGGCCAAAAAGCATCTCGAAACACACCAATGTAGTAAACAAGCATTGGTTCACTGAACATCCAGTGTACAGTGTCACGGATTTGCCTGTAAAGAAGCGTAGAAGGGAGCACATCAGAGCTGGTCTTTCACGTTTTATGCAGATTTATTCTTTTTACTCCTGAAAGTAGTGGAATCAACGCTCATTTTCATGTAATTATCCCAATTTATCTGAGCTGATTTCACCAGCATCACAGCAAGTCGTATGCAGCTCCGGGTGCTCTAGGATCTAGGATCAGATACCTAACTGAGATGTGGAGAAGGCTACGCTTCGATGTAATCCACAAACATGTATTACAAATACTACACTGAAATGCGTACATATTTCAAGGATGGGCAGTACAGAGGCTCCACTGGGTAAAGGCATAAAAATCAGCTAACTAATTGTAGTGAACTCCAAACAAGTTGCATGCACAGATGTGCCTGGTGGGATAAAAACAGATGAAGTTTTGATAAAAGCGCAGTAAGTTCCTTCACAGCTATCAACAGCACATCACTGAAGGGATTACAAATGGAGATAGCAGCCGCCTCCTGAGGCTGCAGGCACTCACTGTAGCCTTCAGCACAAAGAGTCTGAGGCAGACAGCAGGCGCCAGGCAGTACTGCCTGTGCCACAGTACAGCCAAACCCTTTAAAATCAATAAATGTAAAAATTCAACCAACATGTAAAAAGCTATATAGCAACTTTGCGTGCATGCTGTGCTCACACACACTCTCTCTCTCTGTCCTCTCTCGGGTGTCTTTCATGCTAGTTATCAGCAGTGTGTGAACAAACGAACCGATCAATTTAAAACTTGGCGAATGGATACTGTCAGAGACCATCAGTTCACCGGGAGTCAACTGCGTGACTTCCCATCACTTCTTGTCCAATTTACCGCTCCGTAACATACGTGAGAGGTTTTAAAAGCCATGCTGGCATGTGCAAATTTAGTCACTGACTGGACGAAGGAACAGTCTGTTCTGCTGGTAGATTTCTGGGCTGTGACGCTTACCTGAGTAATAGTCCCACTGCTACACCAAAGCAAAATAATACATTTCATTAGATTCTCAGTGGCACTTTGCCTATGTGAATGTGCTACAGAAATCACAGATTCACAGACTTTCATAAGAAAAACCATCATCATGAGTAAGAGCATCAGTACTGATCAAAAAGTCATGGGAAAAGTGTTTGTATCATCTGCTTTATTGAATCAAGTTTTACTGTAGGTCTTTGTATCTGACAAGAAAAGGAATACTCTTCCAAAATCTTTCTGACCAATGATCTAGCTTTCCACATGAAAGGTGTGTACAGACACACACACTTACTTCATAGCCTCATCCAGGCCTCACTTGGCAGACGCCTTCAAATGACGCAGAAAAACACCTTCATGAAAACACATCACTGTTACACATGTACAGGTTTCATGTTATAAATTAATGGTTCTCATCATGTATAAACACTATTTCAGTCACTTTAGAGGAATGTGTATTTGATTTGAAAGAAATTACTTAAAACGGAAACCTAGTTTGGCAGGTTTCAGATCTGGCAAAAATCTTCATGGGACTGTAAGATAAAGCACAAACCAATAAAAGCCATTCAGAGCCAGGCTGTTCAGAAAAACAGGATAGCAAGTCTTTTTTTTAATTATTTTTTATATATTTTTATACACACACACACACACATTTATATATAAAAAATGAAATCCCATGAAATACTGTGTTCTTCCAAAAGCAAAGCCCTGTGTATGGGAAAAATAAGGAAAAAGATAATTCACATATCTGTCTTCTCTAATCAACACAACATATTTGTAAATTGAGCTGCGGAAAACAAGCGCAGATCATCATATACAACAGAATGTCCAGATTTTTTTTTTTTTTTAAACAATTCTGCTCTCAGCCTTTTTTTCATAGAACAACAATGCAGGTTCAGTTAAAGTAACAGCTACTTACTTGTTAATAGTTCTTCCAAAAGTGACTTGTACTAGTGCAATTAATGTTTTCCTGACCCACTTGAACACTAGAACAATGAAAAATGGCAGAAAATAAAGATCAAGAGGTTAATAACATTAGAGAACCCATGATCATGTCCAAAACCTTTCCCCCCAACCCCAAAAACAAAAAAACCCCAACAACCCGCCCCTACAGTAAACGTATCTGTTATAATCCTTTATAAGACTTCACTAACCGTACACAGGTCTCATTTTTCTTGACTGCTTTCCCTGTACTGTTTGCTATATGGTTTTTAAGTCTTGCAGATTACATAAACATATCTATAATATGCATTTGTAGTTTATATGTTTAAGCATATTTCAAGTTTATTGAGCCATACAACTACCCAAAACCCTTTTTCTACTTGAAAAAAGAAAACCCCTCAAAATCCACACCCTTTTCATACCTACTAGTATAACATTGTACACACAGCAGCATCATTAAAATTCTGAAAACATTTTCACTCAAATAAACCAAGCAGTTAGCTTTTCGTTATAAATAAAGGAAACAAATGTGAGTGCTTCCTAGTAATTACTGGTTAATTTTTCCTTCATGCTGTTCACCATCAGCACAAGAAAGTCTATATTTGGAAGATACATCTGCCATTTTTGGAAGGTGCTGCATTTTGTAATAGTTACCCTGTAAATAATTTTATAGAGCGTCAACTGTGGCTGCACATTCAAATAGAAACAAAAGTAGTTTTCTTTTACCATCATTCAGTTACGTAAAGGAGGAAAAAAAACCTGGTACTCAAAGATGCCACAATTCTAGCATCTTTTCCACTGTACAAATTGTAGAACTAAAATGCATACATAATACACTTAAAATGGACATTAAAATTATGTTGCTTTGTCAGTGACATGTTCTGTAATAAAGCCATCTTTCATTCCTCATAATTCATTCATTCTAACATGCAGAAAACATGCTTTTGTACTTCTGTTTTTTCCAGACTTTTTTTTTTTAAATTAAAAACTTCAGAATATTGAATGCAAATGCTCTCCCCTACCAGTTACATTTTTACTGCCATGTTATATTGGAATTTCACTTTTGAATGAAAGCACCAAAGTTATGAACTACTGCAGAACAGCTCTGTTCCAAACAAACTGGTTATATAGATTGCAAGAACATTTCCACTTATTGAAACAGCAGAAAAATCCAAATTACAAAGTGCCCCAGATTTCTTGGCCAACAGATTCCACTAGCAAATAAGCAGGTTTACAGCTTACTTCCTCGCAGCTCAAAAATCTCTCCAATCAGCATGAAACATGGTTCAGCAAGAGAGTCCCTTTTCCCATCCACCTCCTCTCCGTAGTCCGACAGGTCACTATCCTCTTCCGTTTCTTCCTAGGAAGAGAGACACAACATGGGTATGCACTGCAGTTCCCCATCCTTCTTCCAGAATGGCTTTAGTTACTGCCATGCTCTGGGGAAGGAGCACAGCCAGCCCTCTCAAGAAAGGGCATTAGAGCCACCAACTCTGCTGCCGGCAGGATCTGGCAAACAGGAACCTCACCAGGGATTTTGAAAAGGGATTGCACTTCTCACCAGACAAGGGTGATGAGGACCCTCTGCACTGCTGGAGTCATCACCACTGCTAGATCTTTGTGAAAAGGGATTGCCACTTCTCACCAGACAAGGGTGATGAGGACACTCTGCACTGCTGGAGTCATCACCACCGCTAGATCTGCCTGCAGCCTTGCCCCAGTAAGCACCTCAATGTTCGGTGGATCTGCCCAGATTTGCAGGGTCCACTGCCTATATTGCCCTGCCAACACTAGCTGGATAAGGGAAAGCAGGTGATGTGGGAGCCATGTACTGCTAGGAAGCAGGTGAGAGCTGTAAGGAGGAGATGGCACTCAGAGGTGTTTGTGATTGCAAAGCCTCCTCTGACACAACACCCATGAAGGAAGGACATCCAGGATGGGGAGCTAGCCAGCTGGAGCTGTTTGCAACACAAGCAGCTAGGAAGAAAGAGGCAGAATCTGGTTATTGCACAGGGAGAAGCAGGTAGCTGGCTCCCCTGGAGAGCAGACAGTGCCTTGCACAGCTGAAGGCACTCAGTGGTATCAGACACCAGCAAGTTGTCCTTGCAGTAAGCCGGAAACCAAACCCGGCAGCGAAAGAGGAACGGGTCACTGCAAGGACAAGCACCATTAACAAGTACTAGTCCCAGGCAGAAACATAGTATGGTGATACTTAGTGACCTGAGTCTGAGGATACCCAAGCTCAGGGTCCCGAAGGGAGTAGAGTTATTCAGAATAGACTCACAGGAGAAGAATGGATTGAACCACCTCAGTTTTGGTGGTACCATTTATTCAAGAATGAAGAGCAGACAGCACGTTGTTTCTCAGTGTCACGAAGATCTGCTTCAGCATCAGGACTACACCACCTACCATTACTCCTGACAGCCAGCACATACCTTTGCTTTCCTGGATCTTCCCCTGCCCGCCTATGCTTACAGCAAAGCCACAGTGGGGTAGACCCGACCCCCACGGAGGCTGGTGCAATGCCCCAGTCTCTAGTTCAGGAATGGTCAGAATGGTGTGCAGACAAATTTTCTTTCTTCAGCCCTGGTTTTCAAAGAAATCCGTCATCTCTTCCATTGCCTTCCTTTCTTTCTTATCATTCCATCATCTAATACTGCTTCCCCCCCCCCCCAGTCATCCAGTCTGGAAAACCTGCTTCATGGCTCTATTTCTCTTGCATTATTTTGGTGTCTTTCTTGGCCTTATTCTTATGGTCACAATCTTTCAGTCATCCCTTGCCTGTCATTTGAACCCTGCTATACAGAGAGTATCCTACAGTGTCTCAGCTGTACATCAGTTTGTCTTACTCCTTCCTCACACCCCCCAAATCCCATCTAAAGCCCATCACTGACTTCAGGTACATTTCTAGTCCCTGAATCTTCTCCAGGCATGGCACTGCATAGTAGTCTATAAATAAATAAATAACTCCGCAGTGTTGCACATTCCAACACTTACATATCCTGTACCCTTCACATTTCCTGTGTCACATTTGGCATTTTCCCTAGCACTGCTCGAGATGCTGCTTCTCTGCTCATAACCAGAAAAACAAAAGAAAAAACCCCACAGCACTGAAGCACACTGTAAACGTCCGCGTAGACTCCGCTATTTACCGACTTCCACAGCTTGTTAAGTCCCAGGCTTTTAAAGCTTTCTGCTAGTGATAGGCTAAGCTGTGACTGAGGGCAGGGAACAAAAAGCCACACCATACTGACAAGAAATGCCACACAAGGAAACCACAAGTCATTATGCTTCTTACCATACAAGCACACAAATTCACTGACGATGACCAGAGTTTTCTCCAGGGACACAGTCTGGAGCAAACTCCAGTCCTGCTCACTATCTTCCTCTGGTCAGACTTCTTGGTCCTTTGTCATTTTAATTATTCAAGAAATTGTTTTATTTAATTTTTCATAGTAGACATCATTCCATATTTTCATTAAGCACTTGGGCAACAGAACAGAAAATAAGCTTACTGAATTTGCAGGTGAGCTTACTGAATTTATAGTTGAGCCCACAGGGTGCGGTTTGATAAAGACAGATGCAAAGCAGCGATAACTCACTGTGTAAATGCAGGAAATGAAACAATTGATATTGGTAAGACTACAGAAAAAGATCCCAGGGCCATACTGCTGTGGAAAAGGCAAGTGTAATACCATGATGTTTAAGCACGAACACTTTTTGTATGACATACATACACATATAGATATAAAAATTATTTTCATACTTGGGAATAGGAAAACCTAGCGGGAGCATCGTGTTTCAAATTTTAGTCACCACACTTCCAAGAAAAACATGGATAATCGGTAAGTCCAGAGCAAAACCATAAGAAAAAAATAAAACATAACCTAACAAAAACTAGAAGAAATTGGGGCTGCTCAGTCTAAGAAATAGAAGACAAAAGGAAAGTACTAACTCCTGATAACTGAGATGATCCTAACCCAAACTGTTCTGTGTTTGCTGCAGACAGGACAAGAGCTAGCTGGCTAAAGAAGGGAGATTTAGGTTAGACACTAAGAAAAGGTTTCTAACCATGAAGATAGCTGAGAAGTGGGATACGCTGCCTTGCTTGGCCAGAGAACATCAGTTATCAGAGGTTTAAAAACACGTTAGACAAACACGTGCCAAGAATTTTGCTGGTACAGTTGAGTCTGCTTGGAGCAGGAGGGTAAACCCAATGACCTCTCTGAGGTCCCTGCTCTGTTTTTCTGCTGTTCAGTGAATCCCCTGTCATTTAGAAAAATGCAATGAGAAGAGTAAATTCTTACACCACAGTGCATTTTCTATCCATTAACACTTCATAAACCTAAAAGTCCTTCCTCTAGATGATATCAACTGCGTTTTTTCCTCTGTTTTGGTTTTGGTCTTGAGAGCTAAGAAGTATGTTCTAAAGCTAGCCCTGTCCAAGGAGCTGTATATATAAAAGATCTGAAATTGCTGCAATATCTAATCCTGAAAACAGCACTCAAGAGGTAATATTGTTGCTCTAACACATATTTGAAAAATGTGAGATGAGACGTAAAAGGCAAAGAGAGAGCTGTATGAGAGCATTCCCTTCTACAAAGTCCAAAATACAAACTAAACCAGGAATTCTTAGTTACAAAGAGAACACAACTGTAACAGCTTTGTAACGCGTGGTTTAACACAACTTCATTAATGACCTTGTACCAAACGATTTAACCCTAGTTTAACTGCTTTAGTAAATTATCCAAAATGCTATCACTGGGCAAGACTGAGCTGACGTAAAACTCACACTGAAAGTCAAGAGTGTCCAAGGAAAATCAGAGCTGATCCCAGACTGCCTCACAATTCCCCTCCCTCCACTTAATTTTATCATTATTTTTAAACTAGGACAAACGTTTGCCATACTGATTCAGAGGGTCTAACAGTCCCCTATACTCCCTCCATCTGTATTCTGTTGCCTCATCTTATGTTTAAGCTTCGGGAAACAGCAGAGAGGAGAAGGAAGGTAGATGTGAAGTGGGATGGTCTTTGCATTTGCAGTGCCTGGCATAATACAGTCTAGCCAAAATTAAGCTCCTAGTCTCAAAAGTAGCAAGTAAGAAATAGTATTAAATTTAAACTGAGTGAGAAGTTATGTTCTGACTCCTCTGTTGCCACACTGTCTGGGCATTTTTTGCTCTACTTCCTTCAGTTTTTCAGTACCCGTTGCTTCATTTCTGCTTCATTTCTTTGTTCTCTATCCTCTCTCACGCACTCTCATTACAAACTCCCTTTCCTTCTCCCGTATTTCCTAACTATCTCCTCCTACACACTCACGTAATACAATACACGTGCAGTCTGGCTTTTTTCTTAAGGATGTTTTTCAATTAAAAAGCAAAATACAAATAGCTTCATGCTTCTATGCTTTTATGCTACTTCTACCTAATAGTCATTTTAGTGAACGCACTGTTGTTTTTAGAACTGCAGTACTTCTATCGAAGTGTATAATTAGTTTCTCAAACTTTCTTTATATTTATTACTCTGAAATGAGACATATGCATTCAGCATCTAGGTGCAAATACAGTGCAATTTTGAAAAATGAAAATATATAGGATTTTCTTATTCCTGAGAGATGCAAGTCCACCTTTTTGCCTATTAACAGGCTAGAACCATAAAAGTTCCCCAAACTCCATTTATCCTGCAGAAGGCTCATCCACTGCAGACAACTACAGCATGTAAGAAAAGAATTACTTCATATAACGTATAACTAAAAAGGGGAATAGAAACAGCTCCTTGGAGGCTGCATATCTGCAACATGAACCACACAGAATAGAGAGCCATGGAATTATGGTCAATTTTAGTCAGTGAGCTATTTTAGTCATTAATCTATTCTTCACTGCATTTTGAAAGACAATGGTTTTTTATGGCTTAGTATCAAATTCTCCAACTGGTTTGCCCACATGGGCTCCCGCCTGTATTTGCAAATTCCCTCAGTGAGCCTGTACCATTTGCCAAAATTCTCTGTCAAAACTAGCTTTGCTTCAGAATTTGTCCAGAAATTATTAAGGATACACAGCTGTTCCCTGCCAAGAGAAGCTTCCCAAGAGAGAATTATTTTTACCTGTCAAAAACCCTCTGAAACACACATGTCAAGAGCACAAGAAAAGGGAAATTCTGCTATAAAAAATAAACAATCCCACATGGACTGCGATTCGTTTATTTGTGATAGGTTACACATTTGCCTATATATATTTATCAAAGGGCAAGAAACTTACTGTATTAACAAACACCTTTTAAATTCATAGACAGCTCTTACTGCTGACTCTTTGTTCACTTACAGTAAATTAAAAATGACCTTTGGAAATGCCTTGCAATATTACCTGCCATTCAAATGCATTTTATTAATGGCTCTCCCCACTTACTTTAGATAAGTAATTAAATTTGGGAAGATTACTTTTCTACCACTTACCTCCTGATGAGAAAACAAATCACCAGGAAGTCGTTCTAGAAATGAGGAGAGTGAAAAAGATGACTTCTTTCCCTGCACATCAATAACTTTGAGGTGCTCTGGGGAAGGACTCAAGAAGGCGTAAAGTGCTTCACTCTGGCAGAGTCTTTCATCAGAGAGCAATTTCTATGAAAGAAAAATAATGACAGAAACAACACATTAATTAAATATTTCTTGTTAAGGAACAAGGCTGTCCAATAAAACTGATTAAGACATGGCTCAGAGAGGTAGAGTGAGAAAAAAAATCTGTGTCTCACAAAGATACTTCAAAGATACTTTAAGAAGCTAGTTCTAAAGTATTAGAACTAGTAAGATTAAAGTTTTTAATCTTGCAAGTATTTTTTTAAATAAAAAAAGTTTTAATTTGTAAGAAATCTGTTGTGAAGTGTTACAGTTAAAAGTGGCAATTACAGGATCCATTATTTACTATTTCTTAATTAACCAAAGTTTACATTAACTTACCACTAGAGGAATGGTTACTGTCAGCCAAACTCATCTCAACTTCAGGCACTTAGACAACTTTGACATTTATAGCGTCAAACCTTACATCTGACCTATTTGTTCTAGGCTCCCTCTTTAGTCAATAGAAAGACAACATCCACTCCAAAGGCATGATTCAAATCTCCTGTTTAGACATCTGTTGTTTTTGTCTTTGTTTTCTTACCTGCAGAAAGTTATTAAGCTGCTTCTTGGATTTCTCCATGAACTTCTGGTCTATGGATTTGAAGGGCAGCTTGCTGAGGGAAGGCAACTGAACTTTCTTTAATGATGGAAAACACTGTGTAGGAGAAAAGAGAGCTGACTTAACATACATGTGCAGAAAAACACAGGTGGTTCAGAATGGACATGAAAAGACTCCTTTGTACTCTCATCTCCCTTCCACACCCCTCTCAGCACCTTGAAAAACACCTTCCCTTACCCACTATGGGCTGACACATCTAAACCCTTTCCCTTCACACCACCATCATTATCTACCCCTTATCAGACAGAAAGGTTAAAGCACTGTAAAAGGAAACCTTCTCTGTCCCCAAAAGCTGTCTTTTCTAATACCTCCCTGGAAGCCAGAGACAAAATCTAGTTTTTAAAGCAGGCTCTTGCATGACAGTGTAGAGCATATACCATTTTGACATTGGGTTAGTTCAGGAAAACATTCATTATTAAGCCAAAAAAAAAAAAAAAAAATTATAAACAAGTTTTATAAGCATCTGGCAGAGGCCAGAAATATGCAGTTAGAAAACTACCTCTAAAAGGCTCAAAGCCAAAAGGCTGGCATAAAAACTGGCAATATTAAATTTTTATCTGGTTTTCTACTCTCCAAGCATCATTCTGACAAATTTTAGTAATCTGCATCTTCTCCCTCCCCTAACTGAGATTCGTACCTCACTGAGCTTCCGGTGCAGGTTCTGAAACTCACTGAGCTTCCTGGGAACAGTCCAGTTCTTAGTTTCAGCTCCACCAACTTCTTGTAAACTCACCATGACAGAGTAACAGGGCACTTGTTCTCCATTCTCTTCTAAAACCTTGTGGGGAAGAAACCAGCAGATAAGGTATACTACTTTGAAAGCAAACAGTGGAACATTTGGGCTGCCACATGACTGGCTTGCAAATTCAGTCATCATCACTGTCCCATGCTTCTCTTGCAGTTTGAAGGCTACACATGGAGCAATACCCTTAATGGACTAAACTTCACCCAAAACGCTATGTCAGTCCTGAATCAGCCCTCCAGCTAGCCACTGTTACACTTTACATACAGCTTTGCAATATTGCCTATCAGCAATCAAATCTCCCTGACATGTCTTCTTCAAACAGCTGCATTATTTCAGTTTCTAAGGTACCTACCACATAGCTTGCTGATTGCTTAACCAATACTCCATCTCTCCCATCTGCATTTTCCCGACTGTTCTCCCATTACTCCCACCTTTCTTCCCCGGTGCTCGTGCCGAGGCTCACCCACACGCCAGGCACAGCAGCTCTGCAGCTGGGCCCTGCGGCAGCTGGTGCTGTCTCAGAGCGATTTCTCTGCTCACTTGAGCTGTTCTGCATGCACAGAACATGTGGTATCCATGTGGTGTTTATTTCCGAGGGGCTCACAACTTTACAAAAATACTAATGAATCAAGCTGTACAACAGCCAGAGGAAGGAGGAGCGATTAACCACATTGTGCAAATGGGAAAACTACAGCAAAGAAGTTAAATGATTTTTCTTCAGAGAACTGCAGCAGTGTGACCATATTATTTCTTAATTTGATGAGCCACCCAGAATTTCATCCTTGCGTCCTAATCGTAACAGATTTTTGTTTACTTATTTTAAGGAGACAGCTAAATAGATTATGAAAGGCAAATAAGGGAAATGCATAAAACACATAGCGTTTTTTGGCCAAGACAAACTCTCAAATGCTTGTTTTAATATATGTGCAAATAACAGAAAGGTAATTATAAAATACCACTCTCACGATCTTTTTGAGGAAAGTAATAATTTTTAAGCTTTTTGGACCTTTTTTTTAAGAATATTTAACTAATCCAATTAGGATAAGAATAAACTTTAAAATTCATATAATTATGACACATTTTCTGAGAAGCCTGTAAAGGTCTGACAACACTTGAAGCTAGTGACAGATAATTTGACGAGCAGCTACATCACCTTTGTAAAAGACACACAGCTAAAATGTATCTTCATGTTCTACAGCTGTTCAGAGCTGTACATGGAGAATATTCCCTGCGACGCACTCCTCCTAAAGCTGCACATGGACCACTAGGAAACCCCATCTGAGGCCCAGGTTTCACATCTCTCTGTAAAAAGAGCTGCAGCAGCACCCAGGCAGAATACAAAGCACCAGCCTGAATGTCTGAAAATGTGTCTGGTTCCCAGCACAGCTATTTGGGAAACTGCCTTTCTCCTGCCAGACTACGGCAGAAAGAGATGCTTGAATAGCCTCCAAAATGTAGGTCAGAGGGACCTGGCACAGAGGGACTGGGATCTCCTGGGACAGTCCCTGCCCTGTCTACCCCTGAGCTAGATTGGATTTGTGTTTGCAGGTGACTCACAAACACCTCCTGGCAGCCGCTTTTGAAAACTAGGAGATCAGTGCTGAAAATGCTGATCTGAGTCACCCGTATTATTCTCCCTTACACATTCGTCCCCAGGGCAGGGATTTGCATGTGTGTAGGGTCATCTGAACTGTAATTGTCAGGAGACAGTCATCCCTCTGGAAGCACATTCTCAAAATGGGAGGACTTAGTACTCCTTCTGCTTTCAAGTTAGGATCCACTGCAAAACCATTTAAATTCTAATTACTAGATGGAGATGCATTACAACTTCCTTCAAAAACCCTCACATAAATACCTGAAAGTCTTCAGGAACTTCTTAAGAAAGCAAAATTTTTGACCAACTTAAGTACTTGTGCATTTGTTTTTCCAAATTAATGAGTCAACTAGAAAATGCACAGAAAAATGGGATGTTCGGGGGTCTTCTAAACCAGGAGATCTAGTCCTTTGCTGTAACAGGCACCATCTCATACAACTGTTATCATGAATGAATTCAAACTTGTGAAACAATTTTTTTTTCCATCTCCGTTACAGTAAAAGTCTGCTCTAGACCCTCACCCCGGTCATTGGAAGTTTCCTTTCAATTTCCAAACTCATTTCCCATTTGTTCCAACAACTCTTCACCCCTCCCTTCTGTTTACTCTAATTGATGTGTTTTTATAGACAGTCTTATTCCTCTGAGTCTCCCTTTTGCTAGGCTAAGCAAACGAAAGTGCATTCACAATCACTTCTCATGGGAGAAGTTCCTCATTCAATCCATTCAATTCCACCCTTCTCAAACACAACAGCCCAGCACCTGCAGAGCGACTGTAACACTTCCTCGTCTCAAATGGAAACTCCTCTCCTGACGTATTCGAGGGCCATGTTTGCCTTTTTCACACCTGCAGCCCACTCAAGACGAACTGCACATCTGACAAGCCACCAGCATACCTACTGCTTCCAGCCAAAAGGTGCTCCAATGGGTCGGAGCCGAAGGCCAGAGTTCCTGCTGAACGCCAAACCTCGCACACCATGCTGTGAGATTTCACTGCACTTCTATTACTCCCATCCTAAAAATCATCCAGTTCTTTCTGAGAACCATCCTAAACCTCTTCCAGCTCTGATTCTTCAAGAGCAAAAACTTAACATTTGTGCTCTGGTTTGGTTTTCCAAGTCCAAAGGTCCTGTGGTAGTCTCACAGCACTGTCAAGGGCTCTCAGAATTAGCCCCTAGGATGGCATTTCCACAAGTCTCCTCCTCAGCCCTTTCTCAGCCCCTTTCCTCAGCTTACACTTGAGTCTTTCAGGTTATTTATTGCTACTTACCTGGCAAGGACAGAATCAGCCCTCAAGTATCCAAAAGCAGCTTCAGGCTACTGGGTGGTTTTTGGTGGGTTGGTTGGTTTTTTTTTTTTCATTGGCAGCAACTCCATAGCCTCAAGACAATGTATTTACTGTCTACTAGCATGCCACAGATACCTAGTCCACAAAGGGTAAAGATTTCTACCTTCTCCCTATGAGGCACAAAGTCCCAAAGTGGATAGAGAGAGATATGAATGAGGGTGTTGACACACCTACACCCATTAACAAAACCTACAAGGCGCACGCCAGAGGTGAACACCTCTTACCGGGGTGTGTGGTGTGATAACAGTAACAAACATTCAATGAAATATTGCAAAAATGAATGAGGAACAAGTATTACTGAATACTTTCCAGGAGAAGCTCTAGCTATTAGCTGCAGTAGGTAAAACGTAAACTTAACATTAGCAAAAACTGTAATAATAGTTCAGTAAAGTAACAAGCTGCCAAGGAGAGACTTGAATCACCTGTTAGCAGCACTAAGGGCTGGTCCAGACATCCATCAGGAATGATTAAACATTAACAAAAATTAGCCCAGTCATTAAGCTAGCGAAGAACTGTATGACTCACCAGAAACTTCCTTCAGTCAGAGCAGCTCTCTGAAACAGCCTACCCAAGCTGTGCAGCAGTGAAATAGGGGCTAACCAGACTGCTGTTAAAAAAAAAGTCCCTTAAAAGTCCCTTTTAAACATAGAAAGACCATGCAGAAGGCATATCGGGCACACCATTGTTTTCCTCAATTCACAGGAAGCTAATTTTCTTAACTTCCACTGAGCATAAACATCCTAAATTCGAAGATATTTAAATGAGTAAGATAAGCTATTTTTTCACCTTATTCAAATCTACAAACTCCATTCCTTATGAAAGTAATAGATTTTTAAAAAGATGTTATGCTCTGAAACAGTCTTCTCTCTTCGGACAGAGGAGGCAGAACGTCTGCTACAATACGAAATGATAACAAGGCCAAAACCATTAAAGCAAGTACAGCAGGTTAGGTACGTAGCTGTAAGTTTTACACCTGCTGGTATGGGGGGGAAACATGGGGAAGTGAATCTCAGAATTAGACGAGTTGTTATCATGGGTCCCCTCATTCTCCATGTTCTCGCTGTCTTTTTCCAACCTCTACCAACCAGCCAAAACACTTAGTCTCTGAAGACTGTTTTATCAGAAATATCAGTTACCAAAAGACACCCGTAGGTTATACCATTTACATTGTGTTTTTTTTTTTTAAATATATATATTTCACACACACACACAGCTAGTGCATTTACATGACTCAAAACTATAAAGACTGAACGATTCAAGCTAAGAGAGTACAAACAACAGTTTGGACACAGTTCTTTCCCAAGTCTTAAGTAATTCTAGTTTTTTATGCATTATCTATTAATTGGTTTAGTAGATCAGTTTATAAGGTCGATGACAGGCTATTACACTTTCAGCTCAAATTCTATAGCAAAATTTACTTTTACTAAGCTTTTCTGCAAAAAACATAGGGCCACCAAGTTTTTTTCTCTCTAAAAATCACAGAGCTACACGCTAGAATTAGCAACTGAGTATTCTGCAGATAGGAAGACAATGTCACCTACTCATGTCCCCTGAAATCATCAACTGCAGCCAGAACATCCCGAGCAATTAATTAACATGGATAACTACAACACTAATGTTTTCTCCAGCCTACCCTTTGAAGCACGGAGCTGCAAACAGCACAATTAATGCAAGCCTCCATTTAATTATCTAATCCAGTACTACTTATAAGATATAGTTAAGGCAGCAAGTAATTAAAAGCCTCTCCCAACCCCCCTCTTATTCAGCCGAACCACCTTCTCATCTGGTAATAAGGGAGACGCTGGGCAGCTCTGTATGGTGCCCCTTACCAGAAAGCTGCCGTTCTGCTGCACACGGTATTGCTGTTTTTTAAAACCAGACTTCAAAAGCTACAGAGAACTCTTAAAGACAACTTAAGAGCTTCACTGTTCTCAACTGTGTCACCTGCAAACAGCATTAAAACAAAAACAAACCCAGACATTTACACATTGAGAATTTGGTTTTTAAAATGGCACCTTAAGTTTTTAACCTGTTGGATTTATTTCTTCTTTTACAGACAATGAGTTTGACTGTTGACAGACCTATCAATAGCTTGCAAGAGCTCAAGACACAACCAAATAAACTCAACAGCACATAATTTTTTCTTCCAAGAAAAATTACCTCAAGGAAACTACTTATACTTATTTAAGAAACATTATCTTAATAGCACAGGAAGGCAAGCCAGTAGACATCCCATTAATCTTTAATTTCTCTGAAGTGATACTGTCAAGAAGATTGCTTACGTACGGCGTCAGCCTACAGTTACTACATAACAAGCATTTATTGGGTTCCTTTCACGGCAAGTGTTAATAGAAAGCCATGAGATGGTAATATTTTTTGTTTCCATTAGAATTTTTTTTACATTCATTCTACAATTGTCTGCCTATGCCCAAACGGAAGAGCAGAACAAGACAAAAAAAAAAAAAAAAAAGAAATTTAACTTCTCCTTCAACTTACTCACAGATTTAAAACACTTTATTTCTGGGTATTCTAGTCCCTTGAAAATGTACTGCTATTAAACATAATAATACAAAACAAAAAGTGTAAATACTGCATCTTTGAGACATACCAGACACACAACTGCACCCAAGTGCGATAGAATGGTAATATAACAAGAGACAGTTCTCATGAAAAACAATGCCCTTAAGATAGCAAATTACTCTACCCAATGCCAAAACCAGTTCACATACATGCAGGTATCTTTATAACTCCATTACAACAGTGTCTTGAGGACTAGAAATTTTGTATATGCATCGTAGTAGTCACTGGGGAAACAGAGGAGTTCAGAAGAGGTTAGATTCCTCTCCTGCCCCAGTAAATATGAAGTATACACAGCGTACACAAAGGTATAAGGAAAGTATATACAGGGTTTTATTCTTCTCTTCATGCAAGTTTGAAGTGACCCAGAAGATAAAAAGCCATAAAAAAACCCGCCCATACCTCGCCTGAGACAATGAAGGCTTTCCACATGCCAAGATTCTCACACCACCAGTCCGTTCTTGCAATGTGCAGCTGAAGGTCATTGTGCTCTCTCTCCATCAGAGTAATTTCATCCTTCAGCTTAGAAACAATCTGCAGAGGAGAGTTTATTGATTATAATTGGTAAGAAAAAGCTTATGCAACATGCCTAGTTGTGTCTTTAGGGATGCTATTCAGAAAGGAGAAAAGGTACAAAAGCAGGGAGAGAAAGAACAATTCACATGGGAAAAAAAAAGGTGAGAGAATCTATGATGCCTCTTATAAACTATACACAGTAATCTTAAACGTCAACTCTGATACTAGAATAAAAAACAAGTTAGAAGGATATGCTACTATCACACTACCAGCATAAAAGGCACTTTAGATAGGATTATATATTACACACATATATTACACATTATATGTTTTATACAAACTTGAATTGCAATTACTGAAATATGCACTACTGAAGACACCCTCCTTACCATTTTCAGATATACATGATGCAACCGAAGAACGTGGGAATAGATTTCATTTTTAGGAACTTAGCTATGTTAACAATCACTCAGAAAGTCACCACTTAATTCATTTTAGTTTTGGAAAGGGAAGGATTTATTATTGTGGAAAGCACGCATTTAAAAAGATGTTCTCACCAAGACATAGCTCACCGTCATAATCTCATAAAGGAGAAATACTGTATCTCATCACATCAGCAAAAAAACTAGGTGACAATACATACTACCAAGACAGTATGACAAGAAAAAGTGGAAGTATACATAAGATGTGACATTAGAAACAGCAAAAGAAGCTGCACATAGTCAAATTTATGAGTCTTTGTTGTACGACTTGCACCACAAGTGGTACATTCTACAGAGCTACAGTAATTCTGACTTTTTCAGAATTTTTGTCTCACGTAAGATGTTCAATATTACCTACACAGCAGCTATATAACAACCTTCTAGCATATACGTAACCTTCAGAATAATTTTGTATTTTATTTTATTTACTGTCAACACACAGATTGCTCTGCAGTCACCTTACACGGACTCCTATAAGTGGTATCCAGGAACAATCAATAAATACAGAAGAACTGGTAAGGTTTCATCATAAGTAAAGAGTTGTTACACCTATAAAACAAATACTGAGACTTTATAATGATACTGGATCCATTTTATTATTCTGTTTCAAAGATGTATATATTTTCAAAGACAAAGAATATTTTAGGAGAAAAAAATACAGGGAAAAACCCACTACTTTACAAGGGGTACAATCCCCACCTCCCCAAGAGCTTAGGTATAGAAAAAATACAACTATTATTTCTCAAGAACGCAAAGGGAACATACAAGTGATACATCCATGTGAATGCAACACTATATAAAGGCTTAGTTATATAGTACTTTTCATATAAAAGAAAAAAAATTAAAACTATAATGCTACAGAAACAAATGGTATGGCCTAACTCACGCATACGCAAGCAGACCCACTTTTGGTTCGTACTTATTTTGTACTTCTAACTCTTTTTGCCCATGGTGCAAATTTTAACTTAAAACCTAGTTGGTTATAAGAGCACCTCTTACAATTTCTCAAAGCAAGTTTTATGTTCACTCCTGGTACAGGTCCACTGGAAATACGAAAGATCTGAACATACATAAAATCCCTCCAACTTCCACATAATTCCTGATAAAGACAGAGGCAGTTTTCCATTCAGTAAAGTCCCATTTAATTTCAATAATTGTGTCACACAGTTTTGTTTGAAAATAAGCCTTAGCAAGCACTAGAAAGCACTCTGGGTGGGGAACGTTAAGGTTTTGATTTGCTACTGAGGATGACAAGATTGAACACTGGAAAGAATGTGGTCCCTGCACATTTACTGTGACATTCACTGTCCCTGTGACAAGGTGCTCTCACACTGTCAACCCCAACTGTCCATTTAAAAGCTCCACAGGTAAACGCTACTGCAGTAATACAGGCATAAATAAATAAAAAATAAAAAATTTTAAAAAATGGGACAAAAAGGGACACATCCGTGCTCCTACCACTCCAAACAGTAGTGGTTGGATGACAAATAAGAGGTATCTTCTGCCAGCTGAGGCCACACACACAGCAGAGCAGCTGTGAGCGGGACACCCCAGAACAGCTGCAGACACATTTCCAGTTATCTGCAGTAACCTCTGTCAGAAGCGGGATGTGGAAGGGACAGAGGAATGAAGCTAGCCAGGGTGGCATCAAACACTACTGTCCACATCTTTCTCTTAGAGGGAGAGATTTCTGCTATCCCCAGAGCTGGGGCAGCAGAGAATGAGCAGGGTGTCAACTTCTATTCAGACCAGCATCTTAGCACTCACCCTGAGTGAAGGAACAAATGTACGAAGAACCCAGGTCCTGAGCAATGACTAATATCCAGGTACATTTTTGCCACCCCTAGCAGGAGGCCATTTTAGGGACATGCCTTGGCTACTTGTTCGTCTCACCCACCGTCTACCATTTGCAACCAATCTCATTACCCCTGAAAAGCTTGGTCCAGCTGCATCTGAATAACAGTACTGTAATATCATCCTCAGTAGCAATGCAAATTACTTGGCCTTGGCCAAATGCAAATCACTTGCTTCTGCCTGAATATGTTCTTCGATTGCTTAACTGTTGCACTTTGCAAAACAAAAGAGGGGTTTGTTTTTTTTTTTTAATCCAAGCCCAGAGAGTCGAAGTTTCATATCCCTCATAATTTTTAGTCTTATGAAAGTGTGCCCTGCAGATTTCTCCTAGCTCCTTATAAAGGAAATCAGTCACTTTTATAGGTTTGGGGTTTTTTTTCCCCCTTTATTTGAGCAAGCCAGTCACAACTGTAGAGATTATGAAATTGTGCTGTGCTATTTCAAAGCCAGCAGAGGGAGCGGAAGTTAACTAGCACATCCCTCCGCTGCAGTGCTGCAGATGTGGCGGGGACACGAAAACAGCTGCCATAAAGAATCATACAGATATAGGTGGGTAGAGATGTAAGAAAGAAATACTATTTGCCACTGACAAAGCAGCAAGACCGCTGGGAGAGAGGTCGTTATTCTATGACAAACAAAGCAATATAAATCATATTTGCAATTTTAGTTACAATAGCCTTAAAAAAAATGGAAAAATAAACAATTAAAACTAAGCTCTGGTTTCACTTTCTATAACAGGCTGATAGAAATAGCAATCTGACCTATCCAAAAAGAGCCCGAGACAACTGTGACCTAACCAAAAAGAGCCCGAGACAACTGGATATTACACAAACACACACATAATATATATATTAAAAAAAAAAAAACAAGACTGAAGACACTAAAGGTACTTACCTTTTTGTCGGGTTTTGGTGAATTACATATGGAATTTAAAGCCTGTTTCTTATACTCAAGCTTGTCATTTAGCTGGCGAAGTTTATTTACAGCATAACTGGCCTGTTCATTAATTCTTGTGCTGCATTCTTCAGTAGCTTCTTCACAATCCTGGCTCTAGGAATAGAGGATGGGAGTAATTGCATCACTAATATGAAAAAGGAGACAGTTATTGTTTGCTCCGTAACTATTTTATGTATAAGAACACTTATTCTTGTTATAGACGAAAATGTAGGTATAAGATTCTAACCGATATTCCAACCATCAGACCCAACACGAAACATAAGTCTGTTAAAGAAAACAAAAAACAAAAACACACACCCCCCAAAAAAAACCAAACCACCACCCCAAAACCCAGACAAAGCCTCATTACCATTTATACTACAGCTCTTTGGCAACTCTTGCCAACTGTGTAAAACGACCTTCAAGCTAAGGCTTTAGTGTAAGTGAGAGGAAGAATCAAAGTTTATTTTAAAAGCAACAACAGCTTAGTAGTCATGATCCATATTCCGAGCCAGATAGAAAAGCAAATACTTAGCTCTGAGCTGAAAGATAATGAGACTGGGGTGGGGGGAACCCAAAACCCCTCAGTTCTAACAGTCCTGCCTCCCACAAACCTTCACAAAACAGATTTATCAGCCTGCAGAACAATCTAAACCAAGTCCTTCCTCTTCATAAACAGATTTTACTGCTGTTTTTAGAAATGTTAATAAAAATGTGTTAAAAGCACACATATATCGCCCTAAACACCTAAGCAATTTTCTTATATTCATTCAAACCAATAGCTTTTTCCATCTCGTGTACTACAGGCATGCAAAAAAAATAGAAAACTTCACACCTTTCAGTGACATTCTCTTTAACACCTTTTGGCATTTGCCTCAGCCTCCCCTTTCTTACTGTATTTCCCCAAATAGGCACGAAGACCTTGAGATCCAGCAAACACAGCACTGTGATGTTACTGTTGCCATGTTCAAAGATCTTTGAGGTCTGCCTGTGACTGACTATATCTTAATTTATCTGTGGGAAGCTATGAATCTAATCTCATGAACGAGAGTTCTGTGTTATTTAATGATATTCCCACTAAGTAAGCTGTATCTTTATATAATTAACAAAAAGCTAACAGAAGGAAGTCTCACACTCTACTAAATTCTGCTTTAGAGAAGACAATCCTACTGTAAATTCTGCAGTATTTTACATCTCAGTAAAAAACTCTGAGAAGAGATACAGTAGCAACAATAATTAATCTCCTTAGTGTGATCCTCATAAGGGAGGGTAACATCATGCAGAAGTCAGGAGTTCTAGGCTAAGAAATCCATGCCCTTTTCCAGCTCTGCATTTGCGTGCTATGTGGCTGAGTAAATAACATTAGCTCTATGCCCCATCCTTTCTTCTGTCTATTCTGCATGGACTGTAAACTCCTCAGGTCAGAGACTGCCTCCCAGCATGTGTACAGAGCTCAGCTCGTGGAAGCTTGTTGTCATCTCCTGGCACTACAATAATACAAACAATAATAACAACACTGGCTGTTATTCAAAACACTATTGAACAGAACCATAAAATAAAAACTTGTATTTGTTGGGAAGCACAGAGGTCAAAAAGAATAAAAAAAATGCTATTTTCAATACTGAAGAATTAAAAGACTTTCCATATGAAGTTTGGTTCTAGTAATCAAAGGATTGCAATTAACGACAAATCAGTAAGGCTCTGCTCCCAGAGGTAGGCTACAAGATTTCTCTGTCATTAACATTTCAGACACTTACAGCAAAAAACACTGCTGAATCACTAGGTTTAATCACAAAAATGCTAGAATTACAAGATAACAAGTTACCTGTATTCAAATTATCAAGTTTACCAAATAAACAACCAAAACACTCAAAGCTGAGATCATAAAGGATTGTGCTGTTTTCCCCTGATTGTTAAACTGATAATGACTTCCATTTCTGTGAGTGCTGCAGAACACAGACTTTGGGCTTATTTTAGCGATCTGACACACACAGCACCAATGCAACCACCAGACCCTCTTTCTTCAAAGTGCTGAATACACGCACTGTTTGCTTCTGTATTTTTACATCTACCTGTGACCTTTTAAAGGAGGTTTGTCCAAGAAGCGAGAAATGATGACGGATTGGAAGGAAGAAGAAAAAGCTTGTTCCACGTGCAGTAGAACCAGCAGGGTCTGGCCTTTGCCCCGATTCCTACCTTCTGATTTGATTTTCTCACGTTTAATCAGGGGTCACCCTTTTGTCCTCCTCTCCATGAGGACACTAGATGGCTTTTTACCTATCCAGCAAAATTTATAGAAAATTAATATAGGTAACTCCCACAGTACCCCAGGAAGTGAGGACATAGACCTCTAAAACCCAAACTAAAAAAACCCAATTAGTATTTGCTAATGATACAGATCCCTTCAGAAACATCAAATTTCTCAGCTGTGGTTTCCTATACAAGGGGAGGAAAAAAAACCCAAACCTATTAGCCACTAGTGCATTTCCACCAACATTTGAAAGCCCACTGGAAGCTTCAGAAAGAAGAATTTCTTATAATTTATTTTCACCTCGAAGACCCTGAAGCATGGCACAGAGCCATTAGGATTGCTCTATTCAAGAGATGCTCTAACCGTATATGCAATTTCATACTTAGTTTGTTGTTAAAAAATGCAAAAAAACTTTAACCATATAAGCAAACTTGGCAATATATTAGTCTTTAACGTTTCACAGCAGACACAGCCTTCAAATCTGGCACATATATATCCAAGGACTCAGAGGAAGGACAGATGATGCTGATGTCAAAAATCTAATTTTTTGGCAGCTATAGTATATGTTATTCTGACAGAGGACAGCTAGCCCTAAAGTGTCGTGTCAGTTTTCTTAGAGAAATGGTTATCTCTGTTAGACTCTGAATAAAACAGAGAGAGAGATTAAAAAGCACAACGTTTAATACTTAGAAATGTCTGGACAAAACCAGTAACAGTCTTTTCTCCAAGTCCCAATGGTTGCAGACACAAGGACAGAAAGTCTTTGAAGTACCTACCACCCTCAACACAGCTGAGTTAGCAGTGACAAAAGTAGAAAACGCGTCTTGAATCTTTTATCAAGGAAAAGAATACAGGGAGAAACAAACAATGAAAAATTCAGGAAGCTCTAAAAGTTCATATTGGAAGTAATTGACTTATAACAGCTCATCTCTGCAGATTTGCTGATATGCGGACTACGGAGACTGTAATAGCTCACCTACAGAAATGGAAGTCATATTTAATCAGTAAATACAAAAGGCTTAGGTTCTGGAAAAATTGCTTCTAAATGGCAGAACGTAGATCTGCACCTCTGGATTCTGCTTCTTATTTGTCCATTTAGATCCAGTTTTAGACAAACTATTACACTTCATTGTGTTCTGAGCAAGTTCACATGTAAAATGAAGATATTCACGCTGATCTGAAGCGGCAGCCTGACTGAAAGATGCTCACTAGTCTGAGAGATGCTCTTGACAAAATGTTCTCAGATAAACGTAACACAAGTTCCCCCGACGTGACCAATTTAGAGAACCCACTGAAAAAACTTGCCCCAAGAGAGCTGCCGCTGGGTTATTGCTCACGACATCTTGAATGCTCTGGTTTAGTATTTCCAGTTCTAGTGCTATTTTAATCAGTTTTATCTTCCAACATAGCCTATTAATTTATTCAATAAATTAATAAAAAAGCACTAAGACTATTTTTCATGACTTTTTCTCCTCTTCTGTGCAACCTATTTAGTACCTAGGAAATGCACGAGGGACAGGGACAGACAATGTCTAGACAGAAACCTACTCATGTTTCAGTGAGATTTCCTTCATTGAAAAGCAGAGCAGCTGAGCTTGTTGAGGTATGTTTTGCATTCTCTGATACTAAGGAGCATAACGAAAGATACAGAATACGAAAGGCTTGGAAATCTGAAATACCTACTTTAACTAACTTAAACTTTAAGTAGCCAGTCATTTTGTACCATTTTGCTTGAAAGAGCTTGTAAACATACCAGGTTTACCTGATGAAACTATAAGAGTGATGATATTTATAAATACATCAGAAAAAAAGTAGTCCAAAGCTCAAGGACAGAAGATGCTACTATATGCTTTACTCAGGATTGTCTTCAGATCACCTTAAGTTACAGTGAAAGAAGTTGTCCATGTGACTCACCACTTCATCTTTGTCCTCAGGAGTTGGCTGAGCAGAACTTCTTTCTTCTTCCTTCTTGACTGATCTCTCATATAAATCACTGACAATGAACGAGGGGTAATATCTGTCCTTTAGAGTTTCGTAAACATCTGCCTGAATTCTGTAGAATACTTCAATGCCTTTATTTCCCACGAGGCTTTGCTGTATTTCTTTATAAAGGGATTTTTCCACAGGTATTTCTCTGCTTTCCACAAAAAAATTCTGATAAATTTCACTCACCAGTTGAGGTATTTCAGCCTAGGAAGCAAGGAGGGAGACAGAGGGAGAAGAGAATAATAAAAAAATGTTTAAAATAGCAGGATGACTCAGGATCCAGGTGCATAATTTGAAGGATGATCAAGCTAATTTCACACCCAGATGTGTGAGAACACATCTGTGAATCTCTTACTGAGATCAAGCACTCTGCCTGCGCACCTATGCTAAGCAGTCAATTTCACAAGATAAATATTGATATTTGTTAAGTGAAGAAACAGCTGTGCTCTAAAATTACCATAGCTTCCACATCCACTGCTTTTAAAAGTATGCCCCAAAAGCTGATATTAAAAGGAAAAAAAAAAGTGCTAGAGCAACATTGTGGTCACCATTTTAAATTCAGATTGTAGAGTTCAGCTCTATTGGCTCTCCTGTCTTCTGTTTGATAGGATCAACTCACTTATGTGACTATAATTAATTTTTGAGGGGGAAAAGAAAAAAAAAAGAAAAAAGCACACCTGAAGAGACATTTACCAGTACACGAGGCCCGGTATTTCCACTGAGCACAGAACAGCGCACAGGATTGAACTTTGCAGTAATGAACAGGAAAGAGAAGAAGTAACGCAGCACAGCCCATGATCATCTCTCTAAATGATCATCTCTCTGAACTGACCCGAATTAAAAAGGTTTTACCCAACTCCCTTAGTATGGCACAATGTGCTTGCCTGCCTTATGTGACAATGTCACAGCCACATGGCTGCATGATGCTACTTTTTTGTAATCAAAGCTGCCCCTGTAGTGGCAGACAACCCTTACGTTCCATGGAGCAACAGGAGCACAGTATGTTAGAATCTCTTTTAAAAAAATGGGAAGTCTTAAATAAAGGCACTATACATATTGTTTTGAAAGCAAGGAGAGAAATCACAGCTGAAAGGTCATTAAAATGATTTATAGCACCTTTTCCAGTCACAAGCTGTTTGCAAGTCAAAACTGATTTATACAACTCTCTTGACAGTGCCTGACAAACCCTTTTTATGAACACTTTCTTGCCTGAGTTGGTTGTTAGCCATTTCTTCAGATCGTATTAATGGCTCACTACTCACACTCCACAACTGGCCACTTTGGTTACAGGATGTTATTTGTGTTTTACAATGGACTAGAATCTTTTTTACATAGGAGAGTAATAAAATTACAGTGAATAAAAAGTTAACTGATACTTAATAATGAAATTCGTATTTCATGCTAGTGTGAATCCTGGAGGTTTAAAACAATTTCCCCAAAAAATCCACCCCACTGCTCACGAACAGCAAATTTGTCCTCTACATTCTTGCTCTGCACCATTGCTCCAGGATAATTCTTGCAACGTTAGGTGATATTTCCTACCCGTTTCAGGGTTCTTGTTCCTACTTTATTTTGGCACAAATTACAAGACAGCATTGTTTCTTCCCTCTAGCAGTAGTGTGACATTCCTGGAGAAACTTAGCTGCTTATACAGCAACAGAACAGGGAAAGGAAGGGGTCTTTTAAAGCAAAATCTCTCTTTCAAAAGGATTTTAAAAATATATATACACAAATTTTCACAGCTTCAGATTGAATGGGATACCTGTAACTGGGAAGATGAGAAGTTTATGTACGCACTATCAAACTGTAATGCACTTTGAAGTTTCACATGAGCTGATACAACTAAAGCCAATATATTACTGCAAGTTTTTTCTCCGGTGAAGGGAAGTAATTCTACTACCTTTGCACATCAAGTACCCTTTTTACAGGTCATATTGCTACACAAAACAACAGTAAGCCATCATCACAACAGTCCACAATTTTTAATTGCCATATTATCCCCAAACATTGACATGGAGAAGTTAAAAAAACTAAGTTGCTTAGCACCCATCCTATGCTATTGCTATTTTAAAAACATAAATACAAAGACATTTCCTAACATCAAGACCACAATAAGCAGAGATTGCAGTTAATGTACAAGCCGCATGGACTTGCAATTTCTTCCACCTTGTTAGCGTTCTTCAGATACTCCACAGACTCCCAAAGACTGATCAAAGCCATCTTGTCCATCCTTTCCATGTAGATTCGGAAGTGCTCTCGGTATGAAGGGTTGGCCAAAATTTCTTCAAACTGAAGAATCTGAAGAAAGGAAAACTAAGAGTAAAACCTGGGAAAATACCTAACTCTAGCTTCTCTCCATCCCTCATGGGGAAAATCTTTTCACTTGATGTGTCCCCAGAGCACCATCCATCCCACAAACACATGAACTAGGTTCAACTGCACAGGCCTCCTACAGTAATAGTTTTGCTTCATTTAAAAAAAAAAAAAAAAAAAATAAAAAAATCAAAAATATGAGTTGTAAGTATTTAGAAGGTAAGTGCATCTATGCTCCTACCAGGTAGAAAATGTTTCCACATGTTTTCTGTCCAGGAGGTAAGACTACATTTCAAAGGACTAAGATAGCATTTCAAATCATTCATGAAATGCTATTGCCAAAAATTTAACTTCCAATGTTCCTGCAAGGCAGAGGAGCCAAGCTGAAAGCTAACTGATCTATTCTTTGCTTGATTCAAACAAAGATTAACACCAGCAGTTTCCACGCCACAGGGCTTTGAGATGTAACTCAATTATTCCCGGGGACACAGAAAAGATGGACTGTAGTTCTTTACCCTGGCAGCTAGGGCATTTGGTGGCCAGTTCCCATTAACTGAATGTTATTGAAAAGCATCTATCAGAAATGCAGCCAGGGAAGAGTACGGCTGTGATATAATGCTCAGGACTCTTCCTGAGATGAAAGAAGAGTGTGTACGTCAAGCAGAAAAGGAAATGAAACACAGACTTCCCACACCTAAGTAGATGCTGCAGCCATTAAGCTGCTGGATTAAAAAAACACTATTACTTCCTCATCCTCTACTATTTTTGTGAATCCAGGCCTTTTCTTTGAGACAAGCACGTGAAAACAAAACACCTCCCTGACAAAGCGAACAGATCTTCCCATGTTGAACAAAATTAATAACCTTAGCTTTCTTTGAAAAATAGGACCAATTTTCAAAACACCCTATCAAAACTAAACATCCCTTCCTCTCCAACTTTTCAGTCTAGCAGCTGAACCAGTTTTCATGTAGTTCATTTAGTGCCATTACTTATATCTAATACTTATATTACCAGGAATCCAAATACACCAGAGTTGTCTTGGTGTCTTGCTTTTGTAGTTCATTTAGTGCCATTACTTATATCACCAGGAATCCAAATACACCAGAGTGGTATTGGTGTCTTGCTTCGTACCTCACAGACACCAACCAGCCCACCCCTTTTTCTTTGAAAAGAAAAGCAGGTCCTCAAGCACTGGGGCTAATGAATCTTAGCTTCCTATGACTTTGCATTTTATAGCAAAGATAATTTGGTACGGACCAAGACATGAATTCCAACCGAGACTGAGGCATTAATAATTTATCTAACGTGGGTTTTTCAATACCTAATAATAATACAATTCAGGTCATGTATCAGCATCTCTCTCTCTGGGAAGGCCACCTGTTTTCCTAAACCTAGTACCTGTGAGACTCTACCACCAAGTTACATTTAGGAAAAACGGTTTGCTGGACTCAAGCTGCATGGCAGGAAACCACATACACATGCATGTACACAATTATTAGCACAAGTCACTTCCTTAATGAACTAAGCTAAAGAAGGTTCTTTAAAAACTATAGCCACCTATGTTTTATCTGAAACAGCACCCCCAAATTTTGGGCAGTGTTTAAGTAAATCATGTTTGTCTCAGCTGAAATGCTCATTTTCATCCTCAAAGTTCCTCAGTGACAGTCACGTGCCACTCTTCTCTTTATCCTTTACCATACCAATATTGTCTGGACATGGCTTGCTCTTAGCTTGAGAGCTATTCAGGTATATGAACATAAACTTCTGCCTTTCAGAGCTCACTCTATAGTCCTCATTGAACTGCACAGAGGCGCTTGTGGAAGCTAGGCTTATTACAGAAATGGTGATCAGACTGTCAAAGACAAGAACACAGAGATGGCAATTCAAAGGCCAGTCTGTGTTTTAGCCTCATTGCTGTGCATCATCATACTTTCTATTCAATCATTTTATCAAGCACAATGATTTAAAATACAGGCGGAAGAGGGTCTTCCAGCCTCTTGAACAGAGATCTTCACCATCTCCAGGACTGTCAGGTCTGTAAATGACAGCAGAGGTAGTAAGTCACTCACAATGCAGGGCACATGCCGTCACTTCTTGAGCAAGAGGTCACCTTAGTCTCTATGCTAATATTATCCAAGGTATCCCCACCCAGGCTGCCAGCAAGGAGGGTAATTAACAAACATCCCCTCTCAAAAGTAATTGTGGGTAAGTGCTGCTGCAGGGAGCAAGGCAAGCGCAACCATCCCTCTCACCTAACAAAGGGCCCATTGCACAGATGCCCCACGGTAATTAAAGTGGTGGTGTCTAATAATGCTGTTACACAAACCTCCCAACAGTTACCTTGCAAACTGAAATACTTCAACAAAATAAATTAATGGACAGAAAAGCTTTTTTAAACTTCTCTTGCAGAAATGAGACCTCACAAACTTTACGTTTTTGTTTGTTTAAGGCTTGACTATCCTGGAATTATTATGAACATTTTATTATAAGAATTATTATAAACATTATTAAGACTTCAACGACAACAATGACAGACAAAAGAGGTTTTTAGGTTTGAGGTGGTAAGTTATCGTAAAATGCATGCAATCCAGGAAGTATTTTGTGGAGGACCCTTCCTCCTCTGATTTAAAGAACCAGATTCTGCAGTAATTTATAATCCTCAGCAAAAGATCATTTTATGACTCAGTATCACTTATTATAAACATTATTAAGACTTCAACGACAACAATGACAGACAAAAGAGGTTTTTAGGTTTGAGGTGGTAAGTTATCGTAAAATGCATGCAATCCAGGAAGTATTTTGTGGAGGACCCTTCCTCCTCTGATTTAAAGAACCAGATTCTGCAGTAATTTATAATCCTCAGCAAAAGATCATTTTATGACTCAGTATCACCACAGACTAGAGTACATGGCTCTAAGCTATGTTGGCACATATGCACACATTAGGGCATGTGTACATCCTCAAATCTAATATCCAGTTAGAAGATATAATCTTAAAATTATCAGCCTCAACAGCAACCCTTCAAGTCCTTCTAACTCAAGAGCAGCTTCCGGGTTCAGAAAAAACAGCAGCTTTACTGCTGCCACATCCATTCCCCACTCCAACAGGAAAGTAACTAATATACCACAGCTGGTCACAGGCTCTGCCAAATACCAGGAAGGGACTAGATTCCGCTCCCCACCCCCCTGCCTCCGCCAAGCACGGTGCTTTAACCAGCATCCCTAGCATATGCACACAGAATAGCCTTGTTCCTGGCCCTACAAAGTAGAGACCTGGTCTTGGCAAGTCCCTAAAGATAGTCGCAACCTCTCTCTGGAGAGGAACATAAAACAACTACTTAATTTGGAAGGGCCTACATAGGCACCAGACACAGCACAGATGCACTGTACTGTATTTCTTTGCAACACGCCAGGTTCCCATTCGCCACAACCACATTGGCCTATAATGAATAAGCACAATACAGCTAGTAACAGCACTGCAGCTCATGGGTAGGGTGAACAGAATTTGGGTCAGTATTGGAGGTTTTCTGCTGGGATGATGGCACGCAGCCAGACTGCAGGACTTCTCTTTTCGGTTTTTTCTTTTTTGTAGAAGACAGGAATAAGAGGAACGTAAAAAATAATACTGGAAAAATGTGTCTCTTTCCAAGCTGCATTTTAAAAACCATTAACTAATGCTTTGTCTGTACACTGACTAAAATTAAAGCATATATTCTTCGTATTATTTTTTAAAAAGAGGCAAGTCATCAGAAGGATATCTTTGTCATATACAGCAGTAGCTGAACCAAATGCAATGATTAGTTACCTATCAGGAAGTATATGCTACGTAAGGTACCTGGCTATTTTACTGCACATATACTAAGGGAAAAATTCCTGCCTTGAGACTCACATGTTCATGAACATACTTCTGTTATAAGACACCCCATCTTCATGCAACAGAGGAACAACAATTGAAGCTCGCTTCCTTTTTATCCCCAAATTCTGTACCATGAGGTATCCTGACATAATGTGATCTTACAACCTGAAGCTCGGAAATCACAGTCACCGGTTAAATCAGCATCTATCCACGGATGTGGTGGAAGCAAGGTCTTCTGCAGGAGTTTCAACTTAGTCCTCATCAGCAGAATTATGAATATTAACTGCCTGCACCTCAAAATACACTCAGGTGGTTTCCTTGCTATTTCACAGCTAGTCAAGGATCAGATCCTCAGAGCTCCTTCTACCACCCACGGTTCTCAAAACAGCTCCACTAAGGAGATGCTGTGACTCCACACATCAAATCTCACATATGTGGTGATGTGGCTGTTGTGCTGAACACAATGGATCAAATGGTTTGCTGAATAAACACAGACAACAAGAACTCAATTAATTACTGCAGTACTATGCAGGTACAGTTTCTAAGAAAAAGGACTAAAACTACACTGACCATAAGTAGATTAGAAGAGATGCTTTATATATTGCACTAATTCAAACTGAATTTTCTCTGAAAGCAAATCTAACACCCAGGGCAGAGTATGAATCAGTATCAGAGCTAATGACAGAATTCAGATTCAGAGAGTAGCTGGGGTTTGTTTGTTTGCTTGCTTATAAACTTTTGATTATAATTCACACATCCAGGATTTCCCTAGAGAACCCAGATTCAGGATAATGGGGTGAGTGAAACATGTGCAAAGTCGATACAGTCCCTTGACTTTTATGTATTTATCAAACAGAAAACTGACAGTTTTATAATTAGCTTCTGCTGTGAAAGGAAAAAAAAAAGTATTTCAAAGCACGTAATTTTTGTTTCTTGAATCTGTAAGAGGAGAACATTGACAGCTCCAAATAATAATCCATCTCCACATTTAAGCCCATAATCAGAACATGCATTAAAGACTTTTACCAGCAATGCTATTACTCCCCTACTACTGCAGGAAAGGGAAAGCTTTCTGTAGGATGCAGAAGTGAAACCAAAATAGAAGTTTAGGTCACTAGTCAATTTGTTCTTTGTTCAACTAGTACCAAAAATTCCCCAAAGTTAATAATGTATTCAAGCTTCTGTACTACACTTACATAAAATAATAATTCAAAACACCATTGCTGACCTATTTCATGCAAGTTGAAGAAAGGAAGGCAAACTTCCAGTTTCTTCTAAACAAGCTAGTTATTCTGCAGGTTAAGTGCTAGCTTAACAGAAAAGCTGGCACAGCCAGACTCTAAAGAGAAGTTATGGGCCACCAGCAGTGACATACCAACATTAGCTTATCTACTAAATCCCAAACAATGCCTTTCCCTTTTGCTTAGAAAAAGGCCTGAGTGCTCAGTCAACACTGCCCACGTAGGAGGGGCCGGCATCCAAAATAGCACTGGCTACCTTGAAGTAAGAACCCAGACTGCAGCTACAACAGTGCAGCGAGTCCCCTTCCTCAGCCAAGCCCTGGCCATTTTTCTGTGCTCAGAAGAGAACAGAGTGGCCTCTGTCCCTCATCCAGCCTCTCTCAGCCTCTTTCCTGGCAACAGAGAATTGGGGACAACAGAATAGAGAAGCAGTTTTCCTATTTTCTATGCTGACATGGGTGTGGAGGCGTTCTAGGGCTTCTTCATAGAAACACATCAAAAGCTTAGAAGCAGAGCAGCCCCGGATCCCATTGTTTCCACCATCACTACAACAAACGCCTGTGCAAGGAGTCTTTATTCCTATTAATAGTTCCATTAACTCAATATGGAGCTGCTCATGGGTATATTTGCAAGATATAACCTTGCGTCAGCAGCTCCCACCAAAAATCCATCAGATCATAAAACACGGAATGTTAGCAACAGGAATTCCTTTGATTTTATTACAGTAATATTATATTTTATTATATTTCTGACCAATCCCTGCCCCTGTCCAGCACAGCTTCACTACTTGACCCCGCTCCTGAACAATCTTACGTCGCCATGTATCTAGTCTGGAAAGTCCGTAACACCTCAGCAGGCACCAAAAGTGGCATCAGTGGCTCATGCGGTGCTGCCACATGCTTCCCTCTTCCCTTTTCTCCTTGGCACGTCTCGCTACACCCAACTTCAGGAAACAGATTAGGACTGCCTTGGCACAATCTATGACACACCATCTGAAATCAGGCTTTAAGGACGAGTGGGGAGGTAGGGAATTGCTCTCTTTCAGACCTTACTCAAGAAAGACAAAACACAAATAGTAAGAACTATTTCTCCGTCATGCAACTTTTTCTTACATGCCACTGTCACAATTATTATAAGGACATAATGAAAATTAAAGATCCCTGCATGAAGAGATAACTTCTCTTCTGCCTACATGAAAAAGATAAAATCTTCTTTCTAATTTGTATATATCAATTACTGTGCTTTGCCCAAAGGGGACAGAGTAGATTACACAAGGAAGCCACTAAACTTATTAAAGTTTAGCAAGGGTAAGTAGCCATGATTTTATTTTTGTAGAGGCTGGTTAAAACAACAGTTATTTTTTCAATTCCAGAATACAGCGATTTTGAAAACCAGCATTCAGTCAACAGCTTTACCAGAGTTTTTCTGCAATGACTGCCCCTTAATTTTGTCAATTGCCTTCCACAAGTAAGTGTTTGCTTTTGAATAACTCTGTATTTGCAAACCCCACAGGTATTTCCTACAGTAAATATAACAAGGGCCAAAGAAACATTACACATATGTTGGCAATCTTTTATTTGAAAGTAAGTTGCTACCTTCAAAAAGGCCGCTACCGTGTCCTTATTAACTCCCTACATGCAGTATGTCTGAAAAATGACACATGCTTACAAGCCCCTCAATCCTTTATGAAGTTTCACATTTAGCAATATTCCAAGCTGAGTGATCAGTATGTCTCTTCAGGTACTTCAGTTATCTTTTCCCAAGATAAATAAACTATGCAGCAATTAATTTATACTTGTCTCCTGGGGGAAGGGAGGAATTAATGACAGTGAGGCTAATATGATCCAGCGCCAACACATTTAGAATGATCTTCAGACAACATATGTGCTATTTGACTTATACCTTCTGACTCTGAGGGCCATCGCCTTCATCAGAAATGCCATCTTCCTGCTGATCATAAGCAGGCCCTCCCAGGAGCCTTATTCTCTTCTCGCATTGCTTCTTTGCCACTGTCAGCTGATTAATATACCTCTTCACATTGCGAGCCCTCAGTAGGTCAGCTTTCATTGCCGCAGTTTCTTTTCCTTTTGAATCTAAGAATAAAGCAAATCAGAGACAGTCTTTTACAACATGAAAACATCATCGCACCATTGCCTCTGTGACCTGCCCGATCAAAGCATTTGTCATTCAGGAATCAACTATGCACGTGAACACAGATACTGGAAAGTTTGTATTTGAAACAGAATCATGATTTTGAAACATTCTCCAACGATACCTCAAGGGTTTATATGAAACAGTTCAGAAAAAAATCCTTATTGAAACGTCCAGTGAAATCTGACCCCTCCAGCTCTCGTCCTATAGCTTGCTGCAAGACGCAGGCCCAAGACTTGTACTACAGGAGGTACATTTATCAGATGGCATTAGAAGTTACCTACAGCCATGGCTTACGATAACACATGGAGCTGATAGCTTATGTACCTTACTAAACATAACATTGACTGCCTAGAGTCATGAGGGACTAGACTCAATCCTCTCCAGCCCGGCATTACACATTCCCACGCATCTCATCTGCAAATCCGAATTTCTTGAGCCTGATATGAACAGCACATCATACAGTATCTTCTCCAGACAACAACATTGACCGAAGCTCACTCAAAATGGTGAGACGACTAAGAAAAAAAAAAATCTTATAATGCCAAGTCAAGACTGCACAGTACTGTTAAATAGTGAGGTAACATGAAGGTGACAGTCAGTTGAGTAAGACTCGGTAATAAAAGGTGTAATGTTTGTGTATTCTACATTCCAGCCTCTTCAGCTAATTACCAGGGCCTAAAAAAAGAAGCAGCAGATAAAGCAGATTAAAAACCCCTATTGCGTTGAAATCATTCCTGTTTTATATCTGCAGGATGCAACTGATTTACATTTATACACTGGTTTTATTTTCCTCTTGTTCAATGATAATACTCCCACTTTTCCAGGCTGCAACTAGAGCTTGGTAGCAAAGCATCTGGCTTGTACTCGGCTCTGGATTAATTGATTGTTCAGGGATAAATAATAGAGATCTATTCTACTATGTTTTCGAAATATCAAATGCTAGTAAAACGATGTAGATGAAAACAGCGTTCCATTTTCGAAACAGGTGCTGGAAAGAAACAACCAGACAGCTAGGTTTGTGAATGCATACACAGAAAAAGGAAATCTCTTCGGAATGATTTAAAATAGGTATTTTAAACACATTTCTAATACATTAAGGTACCTTTTCCTTTTAGGACTGTTTTCATCCTTTTATTTCCCCCTCAAAGCCACATGTAACTACTGCATGTGACCATAAGTTTTGTCACTTGTATACTGAAGGACAACTCAAGGTACATGGAGCTCCCTGAACTTCTACACGTGATGTGATGTGAGTACAAATATTCTCCCGATATCTTTTCCCATATTTTTAATCTCACTTTATTCACTGCATGTATTTATGTATGTTGGTAGAGAACCTTACTGATTCAAGGACCGTTAGTGTTTTAATGGATAAGTATCATTTGCATCTGAGCTGCCATGTAATAGTGAACTACAGAGATGATACTCACTGAAGCAAATGATAAAATGAGTTTACCATGAAAAAAAAAATAAGCCATCTGTTTTCCTGGCATGTTATCTCCACAGGGAAGTCAACAGAGCATTTAATTTAGTGTTTCAGTTCCCTGACCAGAGGTACCAGTATTAATGAGAGAAAAGGCAGGAAAAGGCCTTAAGGACAAAATAGCTCTCCCCCTCAATTTAAAACATTTACAGCTAATACAAATACATGGACAGTAGTTTAAAGTGAAGATTAAAACCAAACATTTCCCCTCCTACACTTGACTCTAAGATGATTTTTAGAAGTTCTCAATTGTCTCAATAGTTTAAATACTTTGGGCTCAAAATACATACCTGAAAACCTACACTTTGAAAGCCCATGACCAGTGCTGCACAATGGTCATTCAGCCTTCTTAAAACAAAAGTACCCTTCTTAGTGAAAACAAGGCATTCTTGGAGGGTTTTCAAAGTAAGCATATCTACTTTACCTGAAGTCTTATCATCCTGTAATTGCAGCAGGCCTCCAGGAGAGACCAATGAGCCCTACATCCCACCTGCTTCTGGCGATTAATTACTTTTTCAGCAAAGTTCCTTCAAAAACATTTGCCTCACTCAGCTCTTCATATCCATAAGGAGCCACTCCATGTAAGAAATGTTCGGGGCAGAGTGATGAAGATCACACTGCCAGCCTGTTCCTGCTCCATGGATAAACAGGACCAGTCACCGTGAAAGCCTGGCAGCGATGTCCCTTCAAAAATAAACAAGAGGCTGATGAAGAGCAGCCCAGCATGGAGTGTGGCTAACACACTGCAGTGCAGGAGAGATGGCGTGGAAGCGTGGACAAACACTGAACATGACTTCCCTCTTCCAAAGTATGAAAGATAAGCTAGCAGAAATCAGGAGGAACGTTTTCATGAGCATTCCATGAAGGTTAGGAGTATCATTGTTTTTTCTCCTAACTCTAAACCTAATCTCCTTTTGAGATTTTTTTTTGAGAATTCTCAGATTTTCAGATCTAAACTGCTCTGGTTTTTTTCCACAGTAAGCCCTATCAAAAAGATATTTTAAGATATAATCATAGAATCATAGAATCATTAAGGTTGGAAAAGACCTCTAAGATAATCAAGTCCAACCGTCAACCCAACACCACCATGTCCACTAAACCATGTCCGTAAGTGCCTCATCTACACGTCTTTTAAATACCTCCAGGGACGGTGACTCAACCACTTCCCTGGGCAGCCTGTTCCAATGTTTAACCACTCTTTCAGTAAAGAAATTTTTCCTCACGTCCAATCTAAACCTCCCCTGGCACAACCTGAGGCCATTTCCTCTCGTCCTATCACTTGTTACTTGGGAGAAGAGACCGACACCCACCTCGCTACAACCTCCTTTCAGGGAGTTGTAGAGAGCCATGAGGTCTCCCCTCAGCCTCCTTTTCTCCAGGCTAAACAACCCCAGTTCCCTCAGCCGCTCCTCATAAGACTTGTTCTCCAGACCCCTCACCAGCTTCGTTGCCCTTCTCTGGACACGCTCTAACACCTCAACATCCTTCTTGTAGTGAGGGGCCCAAAACTGAACACAGTATTCGAGGTGCGGCCTCACCAGTGCCGAGTACAGGGGCACGATCACTTCCCTAAAGTCATAAAAAGAACTTCTCTTTTTAATCTACACTTGCCTGATCACACCACCACTAAAGTACTGAGATATAATTAAGAGCCTTTTTTTGCCATTTCTGAATATCAGCAAAGATGATGTTCACTACATTCAGGTATCACTGCATAAACCAAATAAAACTGGAAAGTTACAAAAGAAAAGGCTTGCATTTACTCACATACCCTTCAGCAAGCTCCAATAAACGGAAAAGGAATAGATACATGCTACTAAGACACTGTTTCATCACTGTGCAAGGAAAGAAAATACACCCTTTGGATGTTTGGTTTGTTTTGGTTTTTTTTACTAGTAACAACTTTACAGTTTGGGGATTTTTTTTTTTTAATTATTATTTAAAAAAAAACAAACAAAAATCACTCATCAACACGACGAGAAAGATGCTGCTTTGGCACTTCCTCCCCACGTGAGTTGCATACATGTTTAGCAGCAACTGCTGAGCAGGGTCTCCATCCCCAAAGGAGCAAAGGGTGGTAACTTTCTCCAAAATAATTCTCCTTATCAGGGGAAATTTTTGACAAGACATGCACTGCCATGGAGGAACTTCAAAACTCCTAAGGGGTACTGTGCACCCCTCCCAAGGGTATCCAAATGCCATTAGTACCAAAAGCAGAATTTCAAACTCTGATTATCAATCCACAGCTGTGGATAATTCAATTTGCACTGAACAATATTAAAATGCAAATGGTCCAAACGAGCTCAAACTTACCAAGGAATCAAAGCTAAGCTATCTGTGTAAATCTTTTTTACTCCATGCATTTTTTGCACATGTACAGTGACTTCTGACAAAGCTTCCACATTTTCTTCTGAATCACTCATAGCTACCTTGATTTGCACTAGGCCAGGACCAGATCCTAGAACCCACCAAAAACATTTCTAAGAATGGATTCCTCAGACCTCAATTTTCTTTCCTTTTCTTTTTTTGGTAGTTTTGCTACTTGGTCAGGTTTATATGCATTAAATACATTAAACTGCAGAACATATTCACACCATCCATTTTTCAGTCAGAATGCTGGGCCTTGCAAACAATAGTCATGCCAACAAATGCCACACAAACTTTATTACCATAAACCACAGCAAAGGATACAACAAAAATAATGTAAATGAAGACATATGTAAAGCCTGCTTAAAGCACAAACTAAATTGTATTGTAGTACTTCATGAACTGTCCCCTCTCTGATAGTAGCAGCATAAAACAAAGATTTCTCATTTTAACTGCAGTTACATATAGCAAAAGTATGATTAAAACCAAGAGTACAAGTTCTTGTTCCTTTACAGCTTCAAGAACTACAGAGACCTGACACCTGGCAGCACGTACAACAGCATTGATTCATGACTAGTCTCTGAAGGAGCTACACACGTGCACAACATTGTATGCATTTCTGCAAGACTTTTTGCAAGAGCCGAGTTAAGCACATGCCGTGCCTACTTAATGCCCTGCTGAAGTATTTAAATAGCAAACACTGATTTAACATTTTCATATGAACAGTAACCGTAACCTTCTATATATAATTTACCAATCTTTACACGCCTCTCTGAACTCTCAGAAACTTTGAATTACGTATTTTCAAAGCCTACGTAGGCCTGGAAAAGTATTTGTTCAATTCTGCAAGAGCAGGCCAGACTGAGAAGAACAGTACACGTGGTTCTTCTCCTGCTCACAGTACAAGCAAAGGGAAAACCAGCTCTAACGTGGTCAGACAAGAGAATGAATAAAAAAAATGCTAAATCCCAAACACTTCAGGCAACAGATCTCGGGGAACGGACTTAAAAGGGAGATCATGGGGAATTTAGGCACTGATCATTAGCAATACGTAGTGCAACACAGCCTCCCACTTCACAGCCACAGCTGAGCAAAACAAAAAACAAAGTGGCAGCAAGGTAAATTTGAGCATGGGAGTAAGTATGTACTACACAAGAAAATAACATCCATCACATATAGCCTCTGTCTGTAGGTCCCTGCGTCCCCTTTGGTCACTTCTACCTGACCAGTCAGCCTCTCCCCTCCCTCTTTCACTGATGGGCATCTCTCCAAACCAACCGTGGACAAGATGCATTACCATCACTAGCACACACAAAGGATCTCAGGAGGAGAAAGAGGAACTTCCTCTAAAAAATTGATTTGAAAAATCACAAATAAAAAAAAAACAAGTCTAGTACTATCGGAGTCACTGTAAACTTCACCTTCATCCACAAGGATTCCCTCCACACTTACTGCTTGAGCACGAGGTGCAAGCACAACGTTAGCTCTTTAAGCCTTGCCAAAAAGCTATGCAAAAATAATTGCGGATGCGTGTTTATCCCTGTGTGGAGGATGGGGGTGGGGGGGGAGGAATCATAATACAGTTTTGTCATAATTAAGTTAGATAGCATCTGTAATGCGCTGGAATGCAGAAGTATCCATTTTACTTCACTCTAAATTACCATCTTGACAAAACCCACACATCACAACCCACACACTCAAGTTAGCTTGGAGCCCCAGTTTCTAAAAGAAAAGTCCCTTTTTACAGCCGAACACTCAAGCCTCTTTCAGAACCACAGTACCTAAGAAGCCTGCCCACAGACAGTTCTGTTTCTGTACCAGTTGTCAGCTCCACTTACAAAAGCAAATATCTAGCTGTACAGTGGGAACACTCAGCAGGAGAAATCTTCTACTGCAACACAGCAGATCTCTCCATACAGAAATGACTGCTTATTCGATCTGTCTCACAATCCCCACTTGAAAAGGAGTAGTTTTCTCAACAGGGATGCCCCGGGGTTGATTACAATGTGGTGTCTGAAAAACAGTCCCATCCCATCATCCAAGGGTGGTTTCCAGTCATGCTGTGAAGTCACATGTAAGGTGGAGGGCACAGAAAATTAGAAGGAAAATCAAACAAATCCCTTCACAGTGTTGGGGGGGTGGGGGAATCTGTTGAGATATTTGCTCTGTTCTGCCCTAAGACAAGGTACATGCCTTCATGGATTTTTGTTTTAAACAGCAGCTAGTAAAAAGGGATCCTTGCTAAAATTCTTGTAGGATCTTGTAATATAATATCAGTAAGAGAAGAAACAAAAATCTGTCTGTTAAATTAGAACTAGTGTACTTAAACAGTTTCTTATTCACATTACAGCAAATATCAAATTATTATAGCAACTTACTTTTGTTGCTATTTCATAATTGTTTTTTGAAGCCTTTTCTTTAGTAAAATTAAGATCTACTCTTGCTTCTAGAAACTCAGGTCCTCTCTCACTCATGCTACAATGCCTGATCTGTGTATTTGTCCTCTTACAAACTGCTTTACTAGATCAAAAAGCAGTAAACATTTTCAGATAAGCATTTCTAGTCCTTCAAAGTCTTTAACACATAGATTTTGTAAAAAAAAAAAAAAAAAACCCAAACCTAAAATACCTAAAATTTAGCTCAAATTTGGTTCAGTACTTCCAAGGAATCCTTATCAAAAGGCAAGATGAGGAGAGAGTTTTACAGTTAAAGATGTAGAAAGATGTAATTCTTCCAACCAGAGCACATGTGACTGTAGAGAAAAGCACAGTCCAAAAATACCAACAGGAAGAAAAACCAAAGATGAGTTAAAAAAAAACCCCAAAACCAAAACCAAGCCTACTCCTACAGTCACTGCTGGAGTGACCCTGACCATTTTGGAAGAGGATACATACGAGGACACAGTTCAGAGAAGTAACACAGATACATGTACACACCAGATTCAGGGGTTTTGTGCAAGTGTAAACGAGGGAAGTAGCGTAGTGTCAGCATGGAAGGTAACAGCCTCTATTTACAGTGGCCTGCACCGCTCCAAAATTAAACCATCAACACTTCTGAAAACACTAATGCTACATTAGGTTTCTTGTTCAGCTTTAGCAATTCTCCTGGCCACAGAAGTTATATCATCCACCCACAACAGATATCATACTGTGAATCTCTCAAATTACTTTGTGTCTTGACCTTTCAGGACATTTGACTCTCTCTGCAAAACTTACTGCTTAACATGAATCAGATGCTTTTGTACGTTTTCTTTTGCTCTCCTACGCTCACATGCCAGAAGAGTCAAGTGATAGATATCTGAAAAGAAAAAAGACCCTATAACATGCCATTTTTTTTTACTACAGAGGTTTAATACAATGACGTTTAGAAGTACTTTAAAATACTTTCTGCTTTTATTAGAGGGCCCTAACAGCTAAGTATTTTGCCAATAGGTGGCACCAACACTAGTTAAATCAAGTGTAAAGAGCCCTATCCTCACTGAGGGACAAGCCTTCCTCCTTTCCAACCCGCCTGGGCACCAACATTAAATGTATACTTTGGTATCACCAGATACCACTGGTGACTTCTCTCATATGAGAGGTCATCAGTCTGAAACCTGGCCCTCAGGCTACTCATCCTTTAATAATGGACACCTAATCTTTTTATAAACTAAATATTTTTGGTCAGGTTTAGAGACTTAATTATGTCTCGTCAACCAATAGCAAAGGTACACAATCCTGCTCAGGCATATTTATTGCTAGTCATGTACTTGCACAACACTTACTTTGCTTAGATAGTAGCTAAGCACTCACTGCTGCAGAGTATTGCCCACTCCTGCTGCACTAAATGCTCCTCACATTTGCTGCTGTACCTTTTTCTATTGAAAACGCTGCCTCAGGAAGCTCCCGTGCCTCAAACTCATGGAGGATGAGACTATATCCATGTACATATTATTCTACACTTGCTCTACTCTTACAGTCTGAGAGCAGATATCAGGCTCGACAGACTGCTGGCTAGGTGAAGTTCAGCTGCTCTAGCTGAATGCCCAGGCACTGAAGAGGGAGTTACATTTTCAGGACCCACCTTTGCCATAGGAAAAAGGAAATAGCTACCAGTAAGACACTCTCGCACCAGGCTGGAATCAAAGCTAAGAGATGCCCATGACACAAAAGGCAAGAGCTCATTTACTAGCAGGAAAGGGGAGACTGTCATATACATCAAACACCCATGCTTACATTATTACAGGTATGCAGCAGGTATCGGGGGAAGAGATTAAAAAGAGAAAGATAGCATGAGATTGCACAAACACACTTCCATTTTGCATAAAGCTTACATTTAGTTATTCACCATGAAATCCAGCTGTTGCAGGGGTAGCAGCATGCTGTGGCATCCAGAAAGAGAAACATCAAAAGGTGACAATAAGTAATGCGGTCGTCTGTTCTACAAGAGTTCAACAACCTTTGTATCAGCAGTGAGCTGTGATGGGTTTTTTGTCGGCTTTGTTTTGTTTTAAGGAAAGTAGCACAGCTTTTTTCTTTAAACTTTTCCTAAATTTCAGGAACATGTTAGATTAATTACCACATTAGGAAAAATGTCTCCACCTACTTCAGGAAAAACAAGACACAAAAAAGCCTTCAGAACTAGATTTTAACCCTCTACAGTTTTGATAGCCCTCTTAAAGTTTACTGTACATAGACTGAGCCTGAATATTTTGGTAGATTAAAACCTTAGCAAAATAACTCAAAACAGATTAGAAATCTGCATTAAATTTGTGTGAACTATAGTAAGATTGTATTGTATGCCTCTGTTGGGCATACTGTTCCACATGTGTCAAGCTAAAAAATGTCACCTTCTTCTTCAGGCACAATGTGAATGACCATTGGCTATTTAATAAATAAAAGGTTTAGCCACAATAGCCCCACTGGCTAATACAGCCAGCAGTGGTAATCAACTCTTAAATAACATACAAGATTGCCATAGGACTAAACTTCAGTGCACCAGCTAGTGGAATTTCTGTTGGATTTTTTTTAATATGGGTAAAAATCAAGAGCCCATAAAAATGCAGAACCAACTTCACCACAGAATAAGTGGAACCAGATCTACTTTGGCAAAATAAATAGCAATAATCTTTTTATATTTATTCTGCAGTACCAAGCACTTGTAGCTTCAGAAAAGCATCTTCTGTTCAGGGTTTAGAACAGTGGATAGTTAACTAGATAAACTCAAGTGAGACAGAGGAGAATGAGACAGTAATTAATTGTAGGAACCTAAACCGTATGAAAATATTCCCCAAATCAATTCTTGTCACAACAAAGACCAATGGCAGCACAAATGGAAATATAAGCATAGCAAGATTGATTTTTCGTAATGTACTGAGAGTTAACTTCCCTGTTCTCATTTTACTACTTTATGAAACAGATTATCCATTAACTTTCATCTGAGAAATATTAATATCTCTTTCTGTAATGTACACTCAAGCAAAACCAATGCCTACTTTTCCTTTCACCTTGGTTTGACACAAGCAATTTATCTTATAGGAATGCACATCTAGCTCTATTTTAGAATGTAAACAAAAGGCTATCAGTGTTGACAACCTTATACTTTCAGAGACTTGAGCATGGACCCCAAACTCTTCAGACTGACCAAAGATTCCCGTCCCCCATGGCGTGTTTATTTTGTTTCCGCATTTTTCATTACACTTGAATCACTTTTAAAAGCTTTCCTTTGTGATAAAAAGGAGCAAGAAAAGGATTATTTTTTTTAACCCGACCGATAGAGATTACATGAGAACCTAAAAGCAAGATCCTTTAGATCTGTTTGTTTACAAACAAATTAATTTATATTGTCCACTGCTTTTTATTATGCTTTGGTATACCTTAAGTATATCTGACCAAGCAAAAAATTCATCTGTAATTTTGCCATCAGTATAATCTCCTGAAGACATACCACAGTTTTGGTACATTTTGAGAACCATAAAAAGCAGTATATATAATAAATGTAAGTACATTTGTAAGATGCATGTGCATTTTAAAAGGTAGACGTTGCCAAAACACTGCAGAAGGATTTAAGAGCACTCTGTATTGCAACACAAAAATGTAATACAATGAAGAGTCAAAATAAAGTCTGACTGACAATTATGCTGTATCATTTTCTTCTGTGTTTTGAAAGGAGAACAGACTGAGACTTTGAAGAATGGATTGTATGAAAAAGGAAGCAAGATGCTCAGCATATGAATTTGTAATGCCAAAAATTCTAGTTGCAGCAAGTTCTGAAAATAAATGCATCATAGATATGACCTTTCTCATGATCCATCAGCTTAGATAAAGATGAGGTGGGGGATAATCACACCATGGGAGCTTCTGGAAGAATCAGACAAATGAAACAGAACTGAAATACTAAAAGCACAGCACTCCTAAAAGCTGTCTAAAAATCCCACGCACACTGATTGCATATGTATGTCGGGACTTCAAACAGCTTTTCAAAATGAACAACAGATGAGGTGGGGGATAATCACACCATGGGAGCTTCTGGAAGAATCAGACAAATGAAACAGAACTGAAATACTAAAAGCACAGCACTCCTAAAAGCTGTCTAAAAATCCCACGCACACTGATTGCATATGTATGTCGGGAGTTCAAACAGCTTTTCAAAATGAAAACAACAGATGTGACTTAACAAAATGGAATCTTACCTTTCTGCCTCTTCACTTGGGGAATATTGCTGATTGTGGTTGCCTGGACTATTTCCACTACAATCTGATACCTAGTTTTAAAAACAGTAGGGGATAAGGGTGAAAAGGGAGAAGAAAAAAACCATGGTATTAATTTTTTTTACAATGTGTTCTTCATACAGCACACTTAAGAATTAATAAAAACCAAAACACTTCCACCTTCTCCTCACCTGGAAGCAGAATTATTTCTCAGTATATCTGCAACCTAAGGAGCAGGGTGCATATGGAGTAGAGTAGGAAAAAAAGTTTATCTTGAAACAAAAGGAGAACATCCAACAATAATACTGCCCCTTTCTCTCAACTGCTGGCATTGCACAGCCAGTTAATAAAATTCAGTGAACACAATGTAAAGTCACGCTCTTAACATTAAAAGTAAATATAAGTTACCTGTAGGAAACTAGGATGGGAGTTTAGTTCAAAAGCAAAGAGCTGTCTGTAAGGTTCTTCTAGCTAATGCATTCAATACATATATGGAGCATATATAAGTTAGGAGAAAAAAAAAAAGTATTGCACTAAAATAAGTAAACCACTCCAAGAATAATTAAAACCTGATTATCACCTAAAACTATACTACACATAACGGAAGACAGCTAATGCAGTTAGTAAACTGAATTTTAAGTTAAACCAACCTTGTAACTAACGGACACTATGCACTCAAAGAAAATGACTGCCAGTTAAATCTTTCATAAACATCAAAGTCCTGGTCATAACAAACTCTCAAACTCCTCTGAGTGCATTTACTTTGGCAGCTATTAATACTGGTAATAAAGAAAGTATTTGAAATTGAACTCATTCCTGTAGGAGCTCCCTAACCTCATCTATCAAGTTCACTCCTAGATGAAGGCTGAAGCCTCCTGGAAAGTCTGCTATTTCCATGACTACTTATTCTCTGTTTAAGAAAGAGTCTATGATCCTTAAAATATATTCCCCTTCTTTCACCAACATTATTCAATTCCCCCCATTCCTCTTGTCTCCTATAACTCTTTTAGGATTTGTCTCTGCTTCTTTGTATAGACATACACTTTTACACCTGCAGCATATGCTCACTTACACTACACTTTCAGGGTTTATTTAATTTTTTTTCCTGCAGTAATCTTTATTCTACCCAACTCCTTCAATTACCAAGTTGAAACCTGAGAACCAAGTTGAAAGCTGTTTGCAAAGCTTTAATTTTTCTAACCCTATTTCCTTCAGCCATTACTGTATCTTGGTTGTTTCCATCCACCACCACAGTTCTTGCCCCATCCTTCAGAGGAAGAACAGCCCCGTAAGTGAAGATGGTATTTTGGTGCGTAGAAGTCCCACAGTTAATTCCCTGCTCAGACACAGACTTCCTAAATGATTCTGGGCAGCTCACTTGGACTTTTGGTGCCTTGGTTATGGCATCTGTAAACGGGTTATGAACAACACTCATTTACCTCACTCAGGTGTTGTAAGGTAACTGTGAACATTATGAATTTATCAAATAAGATACAGACAATCAAGTAAATACTGGACATGGAAGGTAGTTTCCACTTTTACCTTGCAACTTTTTCCTTCCAAATTTAATCCCATTTGTTCACATTCATGGTTTTACATGTTTTCATTATCAATACTGTAATACAGCATCTCTTTTCTTCTGTTCCTCATTATATTACCTTAAGTAAGGGAGATGCTCCGAGTTACACCCTCAAAGATACTATTTAGTCTGTTCCTCCTAAGCACTGGACTCTGACTGTAACTACTCCATGAGAGTGCTGTACATCACTCCACCACAGAAACACCACCCTGGCTACACCACCAGACCATGACCCTTTCTCCCTGAAAGTCTGTTCCAAATATTCTAGCTGCTACATATCCTGTGGTGCTGGTGAGTAAACATCTAAGGATGTTTTAAATGTGGATGTATTAATTTTATTTTCAAGAAATGAACTGTACTTGACAAACTGGACCGATCATGGACTCACCTCCACATTACTTCTATCTTCCCACTCTTACCTCTTCCCTACTCTGTTATATTCATCCCTTTCCCTCATGTCTTAAGTAAAAAAATGACACAGAGCCAGCAATAATGGTCTTTCTTACCATGAATTGAGTAGTGACCTTTTGCTGCTATACTAATAAATAACAGAATAAATATAATGCTGATCTTGAAAGCAGAATGAAAACTATCCACCAGTTTATTTCCTTATCACTATTTTTTAACTCATCATGTCTTTTATCTCTAGTCTTCTTCTGACAGAGCAAGTAAATTTATTTCACATCTGACGTGGAAGAATTAATCTTTTCTTCCTTATTTGTAGCAGACTTCCAATTTATCCACGCTAACTTAAATCTGAGGGGAAATGAAGGTTAAATTTCACCGTGTAACTTTTTCTTCTTGAAAGACATAGGGACACCACATTTTGTGGAAACTTGATAAAACAGGAATAAAACTCTGCCTCCCTTCATGACAAGCAACAACGAAGGTCAACATTATAAAAGAGTGACTTTAAAGGATGTTCGTAGATAACCATACAACAGTCCCTTCTCTGGAAGCTTTGTTGGTTTGGGTTTTTTTCCCCCCAAAACAAATCCAAATTTTCAGAAAGCAGAGGTATGAAAGCGGGGGGGGGGGGGCGATGGTGACACATGGGACGGGACACGACAACACACACAACAAAATAGCTCCTCAGAAATCAGTAAATGACTTTTTTATGAAAACAAACATCAGTTCCCCAAACCTGCCTTATAAAAATGAAAGGGATGTTTGCACAAAGCAATAGAGAGAAGTTCTGCTAAGAGATAGTGACCAAATGTTAGAGGTCCACTATAGAAATTAATGAATCATGAATTCAGAAGTATCTCCAAAATTAGTAACTAGTTCTTTATTTAAATAAGTTCTAAAAATAAAATCCATAAAAGCAGTACAGAAAATCAATACAATATTTCTTCTTAAGGTAACGCTTCTAAGCAAGGAGAGAAAAAAGATTTAGCAAATCCTAGTGCCATTACTAGCCTTTCAGGGAGAGCTATTTGCAAGGCAGAGAGCTGGTACACTTGCTTACAAGGAGATCCAACACACGCTGCCTCCCACTCTTTTCTGATTTCCCGGCCAAGAGCAACAACACCCTTCATCCACAGGTTTCCACTGATCCAGCTGGGGTTTTTCCCTACTTACCCCATAACAAATGCCTGGTTCTAATCACAAGAAAGCCTAGCAAAACTCTTTTAATGAAATCAGCCTGGAAGGATGCCTTACGGGACCTCCTCTCCTGTAATGTCACATGCATACATCAAGGAATCCGAGCGTTCTTGACTATGGTCAGTCAAGACTCTGAGGAATTGTTTATCAGTGCCTCATGGCCTCTTTCACTGAGCAGGTATTTCATGTTTATTTTAGTAAATAGACAGTAATTAATCTGCAAAGATAAAGCATGGCAGGGATGTTTCAAAAAAATAACGAGTTTCCCAGCAACTGTAGTGCCTTGGGATAAATTTCCCTCAAAGCTAAGCCTACACAGAAAATTGTTCCTACTTGTATCTGTTCTTTACCAAGATGTTACGTGGCAACATTAGGAGTAATAGGAGGAGGCTTACAGTTCATGAATGCCATGCACTGGCTTAGAACAGGCACTGAAAAATGATTTCCAAATAGAACCAAGAAAAGCAATTTTTGATAAACAGAGTATTATTACCCAAAATAGCATCTAACTGGGAAACCTGTTTAAGTACAACATGCCAATAATTTATTTGTTGTAAGGAAGAGAACTGGAAGCCTTCTCCCCACTCCCGTCCCTCCAAGACTCTAACCGTGTTTCTCAGTGATAACTGCACAATGGCTTATTTGTTTCTTCCTCTTTAATTCCTTCTTTATAGATTTCTTCTGTGGTTCACTGTTGTGAATTACAACCTGAAATACCATTTAAGTTTGTTCATCTAAAATACCACCCTTTTTTTTCATCCAAACAGGGACCACTGTTTGGTTTCCTTGACATAAACCTGTAAACTTTCACTGGTACGTAACTTTGAGATGACTATAGGTTGGCCCATCTCTCTCTAGGTGCTCCCATAGTGCTGGAGACCAAACAGAACAGGAATCCCTCCTCCCACAGGGGAATGCTCTTTAACCACCTTCCCAGAGACTGGCTCTATACAAATAGAGGAAGGAAGAACGCTGCCTCCAAAAATCAAATACTATTTCTCTTTGAAAAGAAGATACGTTTTCTCAGACATTTTCCATTCAAATACTGATCAGCTCAGACTGATCAACAGTACGTAGGGTGTAGAGGAACGCATTTCAAGATGATGGTAGTTGGACTCCACAGGCTAGAAAGGAAAAACCTAAGTGCAGCCAAACCCACATTATTTCACAAAGCAAATTTGCTATATTAAAGAACACAGTTTAAAGTGACCTATCAGCTAAAAAGAGAGCACATTGAGCATTAATGTGCCTGAACAACAACAACAGAAGAGTTGGGTTTCTTTTGAAACAAGCAGATCCATTAGTGTGATTATGCTAATAAATATGATGTCAATTAGGTTTTAGATAGAGTCTAATAGAGACTAATTTCTGCTCTCAGGAAAGGCACACTGGCCCAGAGAGTAAAGAGCACATTCTACAGCAGATGAACAATAAGTAGCTAAGCAACAAAATCATCTCACCATCACCTAAATGCATTTTCCCATCTCAGAAATGCAAGTGGTTTCAGAATCAAAGAGAAGAACAAGAGAAACTAAGAAGTTACTTATGCAGCCCACATACTCCATCTCAGTAAACCATCACTTGGCCTGATCAAGCCAAGTCTAATAGAAGGTCTGAGTCACAACAGATGACACAGAGTGCACCAAATGGGATCAATACGCTTGTGTCTTTCAGACGTTGCTGCAGCCGTTCAGAAAGAGAGAAAGCTGACCTGCAGCAGCAGTTGAAGGGAGTCAGGGAAGAGGAACAAATTCCAGTTCTGGTTGGCGGCAAACAGATTAGGACAAACACTCTGGAAGTGGCTTCAACAGTCCTCGAAAGCTCTGGTGTGCTCGACAACACCAACTCAAGGACTACTGTTGTAGGATCTCCCTAGATGTATCTCTGCTCCCTGCTTCCCAGTCACTTGTTCCTTATCCTTTCTCTTGCATCAGAAATCAGAGGAGAAACAGCTCAGCTATAAAGATAAGGCAAACACAAACATCTTGTACTTGGGCAAGCAGGCTTGAGATGCAAGTGGTATCTTATGTTATGATGAAAGATGGAAGGAAAAAGAGATGAGATTTTTCTGAGGGGGGGGATTAGAATGAAAGTGAGCAGGTGCTATTTGCATTAGAAAACAGGAACATCAAACAAATTCATATTGTGTAGGAGCTCAGTGTTTTCTTTCGGGCTTTAAGGAATTCTTCAGAGTTCATTGACATGTTTAAGAAGGATGCAATTGGGATAACACCTCCCTGCAACAGTCCAAGAAAACCTCCGATCCAGTGGTAAAATGTGCTGGAATTCAAACCCCTCTTTCCATGTCACAGAATCACAGCAAGCTGTTCTGAACACCCAGTGTCCGTAGGGTCACTACAGTTCACAGTATGGCCAGTCATACTTCATAAAGATAATGAGGAGATAACCAGACACTAGTGGGAATTCAACATATTATTTCATCTAACTCCACAGAGGCAAGCTGTAAAGAAGGGTCTGGTATGCCTTTCAACAATACAGTCGTCTCCAGTATACTACTAGGAGGAATTTTTTTAACATTTTCTGCCACCTAACTAAAAAGCTGACTATATTAGAGATTTAATGAATGTTGTGGCTTATCATCCTTACTGTCTCTGCTTCACCAAAAGAAAAAGAATCTAAAATTG
>NW_008795127.1:2026616-2063693 GCF_000699145.1 Aptenodytes forsteri | reverse complement strand
GAGTTCACAGTATGGCCAGTCATACTTCATAAAGATAATGAGGAGATAACCAGACACTAGTGGGAATTCAACATATTATTTCATCTAACTCCACAGAGGCAAGCTGTAAAGAAGGGTCTGGTATGCCTTTCAACAATACAGTCGTCTCCAGTATACTACTAGGAGGAATTTTTTTAACATTTTCTGCCACCTAACTAAAAAGCTGACTATATTAGAGATTTAATGAATGTTGTGGCTTATCATCCTTACTGTCTCTGCTTCACCAAAAGAAAAAGAAATCTAAAATTGAATTTAAAAAAAAAAAATTCACAATTCATTTAAATCTCAGTAATGGGCTGGCAAAAGAAGCATGTTTAGTTTTGAATGAGCTACAGTGAAACATTAAATACCTCAGCTGTTTCAGGAACTCAACATCGGAGCTGCTGTTAATGAGCTTGATGAACTCCTCATAAGAAGGAGCATATGTGTAGTCTTTCTTCTGATGCTCATTCATCTGTTCTCTGTACTCCAGCTGGCTGAGTAGCATTCGGTTAATATAATCTGGATCACTCAGCAGTTCCACCACTGGTTTCAGTACTGGAGAGGAAAAATATTTTAAAACAAAATCCTTATGCTGAAGAATAACTGCTGTCCTTCGAAAGAAAATTGCAGATAAAAGGCAAAAATAAATATGCAAGTTGATAAAAATCCAAAACCAGTCTTCTGGACTACATAGTACATTTGAGATTGGATGCACCTTCTTGATAAAACTGTTTGTTTATTCTATTACACAAATTGTTGTACGTTGACAAAGCTGAGCTCTATTTGGAAAATTCCAAGCGGTTTTGTTCCTTCTGTTGTGTGCCTTGAAGGCAATGACATTACAGCCACTGTAAATGAAAATTAGAAGTAAACTGAATCGTATAATATACTTGAGACTCCATAATTTCTGAATTTGACTCCAGTGACATAAAAAATGACTAGTGTATTTATAATCAGATTAAAGTATAGCTGATAAAATAAAAAGCAAAATAGAAAACCCTCAATTAAAAAACCACACTGGATAAATTGAAGTCTAAAAAAAAAAAATCAAATCTGGTGTCATGATTCAGTTATAATCACATCCTTAAGTCTATGGATTCTATGTATCTGAATAGAAAAGGCCAGAATTATTCATATAATCACTAAAAATAATGCCATGGAAGACTGCAAAAATGGTCCTCTATGAAAAAAAAAATAGAAGAATGGAATGGACAAATTGTATTTTATCCTGAAAGGTGCTAAACAGCCTGGCATCAAGTCAGGAGAGTCAAGTAAGTATATGCTTGATTTTTGAAAATATAAAGTGTCTTACTGGTTATCACAGAAATTAAATTTCAGAATTTAAAAGCAGAGCATCAACACATACATAATGAAGTCTGTAATTACTAGTATTGTACAGGTGCAAATGGTTAATCATCTCTGATCTTTGATCTACCTTTTGTTGCAAGTATTTCTGCAAGGACTACGCGCAAGCTGACAGACTGGACATCCTTTGAGGGTAGGAGACAATACACCAGAATTTGAGAACATTTTTGCAGGAATCTTACTTCTTCATCAGCGCTCCTCAAGCATGGGTGCAGCAAAAAAGGTCTCGGTGGATCTTCCTGCCTAAGGAGGGGAAAAGAAAAAAAAAAAAAGAAAAAGAGAGCGAGAACTTACATACCACTTGTATCATGATTAGTCGCTAATTGATAAAATATCTGAAATCCATTATCAGGTAAGTAACTTCAGTAAAGAAACATTTTAAACCATGCATATTTTTCAAATCCTACTTATTTTTCTTAATGATGTTAAGATACATTTCCAAATTCCTTTGTCCTGTCAATGTTTTCACCTGCCAAAATAGAAATACAGTATTTTAAAACCGCATCAAGTAGAGCGAGCCCAGCAAGTGGAGGAAAAAAGTTTCTCTGAAGAAAAAAACAACTGTTCTATCATTGAACTTACAGTGAAATCCTGTCCAGTTTTTCAGAACAATCAACAAGACAAACTCAAGAAGCAAATACATTCTTATGGAGTGTCTATAATTAGCAAACTAATTATAGACCCAAACCTTTAAGCAGAGGATTTGGGATCATACCTAGTTTGAGAAACAGGTCTACCTGTTAGATACTGAAGCTACCATCTTCCCTTTGTTACTGGCAAATAAATCTCCCAGTAAATAACTGGCCTGTTTGACCTGACTTTTCCTAGAACAGCAGTTTTCAACTTGCCACCTGCAGGCTGTATCACATTGGTCTGTGCAAGATACCTATATAGTAACAGATTTGGCATTATCAGCCACCTACACTGTAAGTGGAAAACCAATTTAGAAAAAAATTAAACCCCACCCACCCACAGATTTAGAAAGAGGGTGGAATCGTGATGGCAAACAGAGAAAGGTGAATTGACTCCCAAAGCGCAAAGAAACTTGGCCAGACAAGTCCCCTCAGTAGTTCCACAAGCGAGAACCGACCATATTGTTACCAGTATCACTGGGGTATATAAAGCATGAAACTGGAAAGCATGAAACTGTAGGGGCTCAGCATGTGTGTGCAACCCCACCTTTGGGGCAATACCCCTGTGGGCAGCATGCTCACCCCAGAGGGGGTGAGAGGCCCTGGACGTTAGGCTCTGCTCAGCCTGATAGGTCTGAACCTGCATCTTCCAAGTCCCATCTGAGTCACCAAATCTGTGATCTGGTTGAGAGATGAGTCACCTCTTGGCCAAATCAATTAACACCACTTGCTTGGATCTGAGCATCTCAGGCATGCAGAGATCACAGAAGCATTCAGAGAAGAGACAAGAGAACTTGCCTCAAGCTGAGTCCTCTGATCAGCAGGCTGAAGCTGGAATACGCTCATGTTGTATACTAATAAATCACCACAGATAAAAAAAAATAACTAGGGAACAAAGTCACAGTTTTCCTCCATCATCCTAAATGCTTCACATTTTGCCTGCCTTCAGTGGAGTCAGACCCTTGCCTTTGGCTAATTCTGGTTCAGCTTCAAGAAGGAGCGGGAGAATACTCTCAGCCAGAATCGCTCTCAGCCTGCTGGGGAAGGCATTCACTATCATCCACTCACTAACTATAAGGGTTATGCAAGCTGGATACTAATGGATGGAGAAAATCCAAAATTTCTTGCTGGTTTCACCTTGCACTTGGTGAAAGAATTAGGGTCCTACCTTAAAGAAAGTACATCAGGCCTGGAGTTAGGACAGGTATAGTGTGCTATACTATACATATATATATACACACACACATATGTGTGTATGTATATAAAATACTAATATACTCCTTTTCCTGCCACTGAACAGGCAAACAGGTCCTCCCTGCTCCTGGCAATCATGGCAGGTGCATTTTGGGAAGATGGCAAGACAGAGTCATTCAGAGCTAACAGTGAAGGGGTGGTTGTGCCTCTGCTGCAGCATGAAGCACTGGGTGGGCACTGTGCACCACTGAACATGCACAGCAACGTGCTGCTGGATGAGCAAGTCCATGATAGCACAGTCTGTGTTGTTTACAGACTCCCCACAAACAGCTCTTCTGATCGCAGCTCTGAAAGAAACAGGGAGCAAACCTCCCCCACCTTGATTTTGTGCCCCATACTGACCAGTTCATCTCCTCGCAGGTGCCAATGGTTTTCTGGACTTATCAGAACATGTTTGACTGGACGTGCCAAAGGAACTCCTTAGTGCAGGTCACAGCAACACCTTTTCTTTACACAAAAACGGCTGTAGAAGTAGAAACAAGGTGCCTTAGCAGTTCTTTCATGGCCACGTGCCTGATATGCTCCAATCACAGATTTACAGTTTAACAGCAAGGTGACCGTGCCAGTGATCACAGTGAGACAGATGCAGTGTCACCCGAGAGGCACCATGGTAATTTCCAAAGACAGCCAGGACTGGTCTTCAGTAGAAGGCTCTAAGGCCTTACAAAGGTTCAGATCTGTCACATATCATACCAGTGCCTCTTCCCATCATCTGTAATGTCTGCTTCCTTCCCAGAGCTGGAGGCTGCTGTCCTAGTTAGAGTCAGTTGACTGTTACTTACAGAGCTGCTCCAAGCCCATTGCCTCTGTATGTGAAAAAGTGACCAAGAACTGTATATAGTCAAACCAAAAGTTTTCAGTTAGACACCACTATATGGCCACTAGTGACAGGCAGCATTGTGTAACAACTGATTTTTGCTAGTCAGTCCAGGAGGGAGCAAATATGTTGGAATAGTAACAATACTCTAACAGGACCTCCAATTCTGTTCTAATAATACAAGTTATTTGTCTCAAGGTGACCAAAATTAGTTTTTTAATTAATTTTCAGAACAGCAGCAATGTAAAGATGACATCTGGTTTCAATTTGACTGAAGCCTCTTATTCAATCCCAAATCAAATGTTTTGTTTTCAAACGTGGATCAAGGAGGGGGTTTCAATTGTTACAAGTAAGACATTTCAAAACAAGTCCCTTGGAACAGCTTGGATACAAATACTCTGTTTTTCCGAGGAGCAGTGCTTTATGAAGCTGATGTGTAGTCTTCATTATCAACCAGCACAGGTGGTGCAGCTCACTGAGCTCAGAAAGCTGTTTATCTTGTTCTGATAGGATCTTTTCTCTCTGGCAGCTGAATACGTAGCTATTTTCCTCAGTGCATTTCCATTCCTCTTGAATACTCCAGACATATCCTATAGCCTTCTCTACACTGCATCAAACATTCCCCATCACACGCTCTCCCGAAAGGCATTCATTATTTATCCAAAACCAGACATGTCCCAGGCAGACTACTGGCAGACAGAAAGTCTGGGTCGTTTATGTGCAGCCACCGCTTATTGGGGAAGTAAAGTCTTCCTTTTCTGGACAGGTTGGTCCACCTCAAGTCAGCCACTCAGAAACACAGCCAGAAGCATACACAAAATGCTGCCAAACAGGATGACTTACACCAAACATCAGTTGGCTTGCAGCAAACTAACCTCTCCTAACAACTGATTCCTGTGTATTAACAACAATGATACAGAGTTAGAACTAAAAGCAAGTGGTGATTGCTTTTTTGCCCGTGAACACACAAACCCCATCCTTTTTGGACACTCCTACCTTATTTGCGGGACATTCTGCATAGTGATTAGATCAAGCTAACATGTGCAAAGCACAAAACAGAGCCATAATGCACATAAAATTCCACTAAACTGAGATTAGTCTTCTTTGCCTTCAATATCTCTCTACAAGTCTCCTGAGGAACACCAGTCTGTTTGGGACTGCAAACACCCTGGAGCATTAACTGCACCTATACTATCATCCATGCAAGAGAATTCATTTCTCATCATCTTTGTCTCCCTATTGTACAAATTTATTCCCAGTCAACAGCCAATACATACAGCTTGGCTGAGTTTGACCTATGCCAGGACTTTTCTGATACACAGTCAATAGAACGCAAATGGAAAATGGAACAGAATAAACAAATAGAAAGGCAAATATTTGATTCTTATCCTTCTAATTTGTCTAATGTGTTCCTGCCTACAGGAATGCAAGGGGGGAGCGGAGTTGCATACTCTCCAGCTGACAGGCCATTTAAGAAGAGTTTCAACTTTTTCCAGAGTTATCTCCATTACCTAAGACGACATGACCCTCTAGAATAGGTGTTCTTTCAATTGTTTTCCTAGCTAAACTGTACCTAAAATGTGATCTAAAAAGCAGAAGGGAAGGCACAGAACCCCACCAGATTTTTATGAAAAGAATAGAGAAACAAAGTCTTCAGGAAACTCAACTCTAAAGAAGCCTTGCATATCAGTGCCAAACAGTTGTATCAACAAATCCTGCAGTTTTCATTGCTGTTTGGGCAAAAGAAATAAAGGGGAGACTGAAAGCAGAAGTGGAAGCTTGGGGGAAGGCTTAACAGCTACAAAATAAATTAATGTGCCAGTGGTAAAACAGGCAAGACAAGATATCCAGGCTGATATCCTCCTTTGCTTTTATACATGAAGCATTACACTTCTATTTGCCTCAATATAACCACTGATCAGCTTGCAGGGGAAATATATTGTGTGTCAACAAAAGGTCTGCCTGGAAAACAGCATCCCTTGTAACTCAGGCTTCCCCTTCACTGATACCCATTTTTTAAAAAAAAAAAAAAAAAAAGGAGCAGTGAGCAATCAAAGAAGTATTAACACCACTGCTCAGCTACCGAACCGTGTCTGTTTACTGTCCTGGAGCAGGAGCTAAGATATCCTGATCAGACATATTCTTAAGGCTTGATATAAAGCCTTGTCCTGGTTTCGGCTGGAATAGAGTTAATTTTCTTCCTAGTAGCTGGTACAGGGCTGTGTTTTGGATTTAGGATGAGAACAATGTTGATGTTGTTAGGATGAGAACAAAACTGATGTTTTAGTTGTCGCTAAGTAGTGCTTACACTAGTCAAGGACTTTTCAGCTTCTTGTTCTCTACCGACTGAGAAGGCTCCAAGGGACATTCCATACCATGTGACGTCATGCTCAGTACATAAACTGGGGAAAGCTGGCCGGGGCGGGCACTGCTCAGGGACTGGCTGGGCATTGGTTGGCGGGTGGTGAGCAATTGCATTGTGCATCACTCGCTTTGTATATTCTATTATTATTATTATCATTATTATTTTATTTTACTTCAATTATTAAACTGTTTTATCTCAACCCATGAGTTTTCTCACTTTTACTCTTCCGATTCTCTCCCCCATCCCACCGGGGTGGGGCGGGGGGAGAGCGAGCAAGCAGCTGTGTGGTGCTCAGTTGCCGGCTGAGGTTAAACCACGACAAACCTACATGATCACATTCCCACAGAGTTGAAGAAGAGTAAAGAAAGGCACTGTTCATTTTGCAGAGACCAACAGGAAAAGCAGAAACTTACCTGCAATCCGCATGCATGTACACAAAGCAGACTGCTGCTACATCTCTCCAGTGTCAATAAAGATATTAAGCACTGTTAAATGACCCAAATAGTAATACAGGCATTATTTCTCTTCCTATCCAATTTTGAACATGTGTTATTAAGACTGTGTGGTTGGATTTTCCAAACAGAAGGTCACTTAGTAATCACAGAAAACTCTTAACTAAAACTGTGTGCAGGTATTTTTAGAGGAGGCTTTGAAAGCCCAGCCAATTACCCATAAATTCTGAGCACAACTGTGTGCAGTGAACTAATATAAATGTGGCACTCCAGCAAACCGTTCCAAAACAGGCATGATACAAGCTTTGTAAACTAGGCTCATTTCATCTGCTTTAGGCAATAGAAAAATAATGGCAAGTGGCAACTTATTTCATTTGTGTCGTCTTGAACAATCAAGACTGAAGTAATAGTGACATATATTTGTGTATCAAGATGCAGGTGACTTCAGTGATTTCAAACAGTAGACAGAACTCATGCTTTACACAGCATGCTTAGAGGTCATACCCCTCTTCACTCCCTCGTGAGCTACAAAGCCAGCCGTAACCTTGCGTAAGTTTCTTTTCCATAATTTTTATTTTATGAAATCTTTAAGCCTGCTCTGAATTTTTAACACTATCCAATGCTATTTCATACCATCAGAAAGCAAAGGGATTTCCTTCAGCTGCCCCCCAAGCCAGTGGAAGATCAGGCAGCGGTCTGTGAAAATAGATCCATAGGTATGGCCTGCCAAAGCACATTCCTTCGTACTGTTCTGTTCCAAGCAGTACTTTTCTTTGGGACCAAACTGATACCTACTATAACTATCCCCTGCTCTGGGATTGCTTCGTGCAATTACTGAACATGTATCTCACTGAACATCATCAATACTAAGACTTCACCCCTTACTGCTGCAAACCTGCGAGTTCATCCAGCACTTTATAAAGGAAAGCAGAACAGCAGATTTGCTTTGGTATTCCTGAAGACAAGCAATTACAACATTGCCAATGTTACAGAAATATCATCATTTCCTTCCCATGCTATAACTAACCAACTCTGAGCCAATATCAACACCTCTTGATTGTTTAACAACAATTCCTCATTTCTCAGGAATGCAGGACCCACGGCAGTTCTGTAATACTGGACTATCATCTGTGACTGGGCTTCCAGGTTTCCCAATACAGGGACCTCATGGAAATATCTCTTTTTATCTAGTATCTACTCTAGATACCCACAGTTTTAATTAGGACCATCTGGTAAATCCCTGTATTGTAAAGACTCATTACAGTCAGGAGTATTAAAAGACTCTTGGTATTTGTGGTTGGGTATATGCTCCTGACACAAAGCATTGTCTTTATTTTTATATAGTCTCAACCCTCATGACTGCATGGAAGAACTTAAAAATGCATCCTAAAGGCGTGAAAAAAAATTAAAAGCCAACCCCAAAGTTACCATTTACAATGCCCATGCAACTTGGGACTTTGCAGGTTTGGGGTTGGCAGTACCACTGGTTCAAGGGCAAGAAACCCCAAAATAAGTACACTGATTAGGAGATATGCATAACCAGGAACTTAATGATGACAAACAAGATAAATCTGCCTGCTTTGAAAATAGGAAGCAAGCAAATAAATAAATGATATAAAAAAGGGAAAAAAAAACCCCAAAGAGTCTGTAAAAACATTAACAACAACTCTACAGGAAATTATGTAAGGGTCCTTTCTCTTTAAATAAATAAATAAATCACAAAATGTTCCCTTCAGTCTTGCTATTTCTTTAATTAGTCTTTCAAGAGAGAGTCTTGCAGAGTTACATTTAAGTCTTAATCAGTGCAATTGTGAGCTGAAGTGCACATGCAACTCACTCTAAATGACTTTCATCAGTACATTCAACATTCACCACGTGCCTTCATCAAACTGATTCTGAGAACTACCAGAACCACATTCAGTCTGCATCTCTTCACCTGTATCGCCCTCAGATCTCTAAGCTTCTTGACAGTGCATCAGAATGAAAACTGCTTGATCTATTTGAACTTTCTAAGAAATAAAAGAAACAAATGTAGACCTTTACAAGCCAACATCATAAACACACCTGAAAAAAAGTACCTACTAAAAAAAACCCTCTGAAAACAAACCACACCAAACCCAAAAAGCACAACAAAAAATAAGGATAAAACCAACACCAAAATTTCCACAGCTGCCATTTTTACCAAGATATATCAGCAAGTTTTATAAATCACTTTACCTAATATTTACTGTGAAGATAACTGTATCATTTATACATGTCACAGTTACCTCTTTCAGGAAAAAGCATTTGACATGTCGCATTGATAACAGACCCAAAGAATGTATGAATGGCTTACAAGCTGTGATATGACCATTTCAGCACCAGGAGGTCCTAATGCTTATTTTGGTGTCTAGGCCATACTCAATCATTAACGGGAAACCCGAACTTCCCACACTGAAGCTTGAAGGCAATGTCAAGCTTTAGACCTGGTGCTACCCATGAGTTAACTTTAATAACATGCTCAGACCTCAGCCTTTCATGACTATTTTGTTCTCAGCACTTTCGTACAGCTGCTCCCATTGCAACAAACCTCTGCAATTTCATAGTAATCCTCTTGATACTCCTTTCCAGAGGCTGAGTGTGATAAGCAGTTCTTGGTATTCCTCGTTAGTGGGTGGCAAATGGAATTATAAAAGAAAAAACAAGAACTGTGGGAGGTGTTTAGTAGCTATACTGACAAGTTGGATGCATCTATAGGATTAACCAAGTTAAGTCTCAAGTGCTTAAATTCCCTCTGCATCAATCTGCTCTTGATCAGTTTGTGGTGGCAGCACCTTTTATTTTTACTGAGTATCTTATCACACTACATATTGTAATCACAAAAAATACAAGTTATGTATCCTATACATGCAAAGGTATTCACATAGCCCAAGAAAATTAAGAACCAAGTTGTTGTCTCTCCTTACTCTGTCAGTAATACATAGATAACAAAAGGAATATTACCAAAACACGTACAATACAAACTTAAAACCCCAAATTGCTTGTCATACTGATCACTCAAACAGCAATTTCCCCACAGCACTTCCCCCCACACACACTTTCCAAGAGCTCTGAGCCCTTACATATGGGTTCTGAATCAGCACTGGGAGTAGCCTGCAGCCCCCAAGCATCCATTTTGCTAAGTCATGACTTACGCTGCAAATCCGGGCACACACTCACTAACACTTCCGAGCCTCCCATCAGATGTCATGTAGCAGTCAACTTGCCAGAAGCAGCCTGCAACACCACATATCCGTATTTGCAGAAACCAACTCTTCCTCTACCTTTGGGATCAAGGTGCCCCAGCTGTAGGTTAAAGACAAACAGAAAACACTCCCAACCAAAAGACGGGGGGGTGGGGTGCAGAATCAGTGTCACTGTGACCTCTTCTCACTAAGATTTGTTCAAAAAGCGCTGCTTCTCAGGAGGTTCAAGAAGAGGCAAGGATTAGCTATCTTCAAAATTCCATTTGCCTACTTATGTCATGTAGTCAAATCTCACTTTGCCTACACTGCAATTTAGAGACCACTAGCACAGGGTGTTATTTATCAAATGTTAATAGTTCTGTAGTAATATCTGATGTGGTTATTCTTCACCCACAATAAGGGTAAGGGAACTTCCTCTTCCTTTCACGTGGACAGCTTCACAGAAAGACGCTTACTATTTGTTTTCACTTTGCTAAGTCCTTCCGATACTGACTGTGCATTTCATCCAGAGGAATAGCTGCCTCTTCCTTTCAACAAACATATCATGTTACCAGAGCAAGACTACATTCCCGGAATCAGGTAATTCTAGCCCCTGGAAAGTATACTGCCACCACAGACAATGCTGCACCCACATACCAACATGAATGTTTCCAGCATTATACACCACCTTACTCAGCTCACGGTCCATCCTCGATCACATAAAATGGCATTGTCAGTATTCAGCTTGCTTATATTCTGCTTAAAGCAGCCAAGGAAAGACACTTGAACAAGATACAAAGGAATAAAGAGATAAAAGCTGCTATAAAACAAGAATGGCCAAATACTACTCTCTCTACCCTGCAGGATGCACTTGGCTAATCCCGTTATAAATGCGCTCCTGATTCTGTACAACATAGGGGAAAAGAGCAGTGGCTTCTACCAATAAATCCAAGTCTGATTTTTCTTCCATATCTCAAACTCATAAACTAGCTAACACTGGACACAGGGAAGTATCATATCCCATTTCTACACTGAGCTAATAGTAGGAATGAAATGGTTTCCTATCCAAAATATTCTGAATTGCCACAAATTTTGTAACTGAAAAGTGACAGGACCCTTTGGAGCCCCAACTGGACCTCAAGGTACCCCCTCAGTGATGCACGTAAGATGAAAACTTTGGGAGTTGTCTTGCCTGCAGCTTGCATGGCTCTGCGTCACCCCAGATGGTTCTGCCCATGGAGAGGAGTGTCTCTGCCCTTATTTCACTCCGTAGAAGTGTCTGGCAGGTGCAGGAAAGACAGCCACCGTTAAAGAAAGCAGGTAGATAGAATGAAAGAAAGGGGAAACAGACCTAATGCTGCCAGGCTTCTCCCTCCCGATTCCCTGCCTCCCACTGGCCAGCGTGGAAGCGGCCTCTCCTCTCCTCATGCTCTCCCTCATTCAGGGAAGCATTTTTCCTCATCTGTTGGCCTCTACTGGCCATTTACCTTGAGCTATTTATTACTAAGTGGAGCCTCGCGATGACTAAGATAAGCCAGGGGGAAAGCAGGAGCAAAGGGAGGGACGGTAGCACCCTTCCTCATTCTGAAAGGTCACAGCCTATTTTCATCCCCTCAGACATCCTGATCTATCAGGTATCACAGGTCGAAGTTAGTCAGTGAAAGCAGAAAAGTAAAGGGATTTCTGTGGCTGACGTGTACCCAGTGACAAAGCACATGAACTTCACACTGAAGAAACAGACATTTCTGTCCTCCTGGGCACAGACAGTTTCTTTCTGTTACTTTAGTGGATTTATCTGTTGTCATATAGGAAAACTGAGACAAAGTGGCTTAGGTGGCACTCCCTCCAGAGATGGTACAAGAGGTATTTAAAACTTCGTAAGCCACCAGATAACAGACAAAACGTCCTTTGCTGTCACACTGCAGTATAAACTCAGCAGTGGAAATGAGATGTGGTGCTCCAACAGGCATCACAACAGGAAAGATACCTTGCTCTAATTACAGTCTCTGTTCCACTGTATTTATCATCCAAAACTAACTGGATTCATTAGAGACACAGAGGGAAACATGTGAATGCCAATTTAAATTTACCACCGTCTTTAAAACGTTGACAGAAAGCAAAGGTAGATCAAGAAGATCTGTGTTCCCTACCTTAGGAAGAAGAGTTTTCTGTGTTTGAACTGTGGCAATATAGAAATGAATTGAAGGCTTTCCAAGAAACTCTATCTTCCAAGCTAGAAGTGACGTACTTTGTAGTTAGTCTATAGCTTAAAATGTCAGCAGGTTCTAGCACAGTAAACTCCGTATCAGTAGGCAATTTAGTACAAAACTCAAATTATTCTTAAAACCACAAATTCCCTTAAAAAGAAAACAGTATCAGAGTCCTTGGCTGTGCTTCCAAGTTTGTTACATGCATGCTCAGATCAGCCGGCAGCACAAATCCAATCTGCAGCATATGAGCACAATGTCACGTTTCTGCTGACTTTGCCATAGTACATTCATAGCATTTCAGCCCTCTCTCCATCTGCCAAGAAAACGTGAGCCCTGTGCAATTTCCATAAAGCCTCCTCAACTTTTTCAGCAAGTTTGGATGAGCACCATGAGGATATACTAGTGCTTCACATTTTGCATCATGCAGCATCATGCTGCTGATCAGCCATTAGGCACCTTAAAACCAGACCTTCCTCCTTGTGAATTCACAGCCTTGCAGCATGTGAAAAAACAATCAATGGGTCCAATTTCAACCTAAACAAAATCTGCAGTTACAGCTGCGGGGTTTGTTGGGTTTTTTTAACTCGCTATCACATTAATTCTTGATAGGATTTTTTTCATTACCATATTAATGCAGCCTGCCTTATCCAGCATTGACTAAGGTGCATTTACCATTCCAGAGTGAAAAAGTTAATTGGAAAATACCCAGAGAATTTATTTTAGCTCTACCTAGTGGAAATAACAATCCACAAAGACCTAGACGAAGTGGTCATAATTCTTAGTAGGTAAGTGTCCTGATTTCGGCTGGGATAGAGTTAATTTTCTTCCCTGTAGCTAGTATAGTGCTGTGTTTTGGATTTAGGATGAGAACAATGTTGATAACACACCGATGTTTTAGTTGTTGCTAAGCAGTGTTTATACTAAGTCAAGGACTTTTCAGCTTCCCATACTCTGCTAGAGAGAAAGTGCACAAGAAGCTGGGAGGGGGCACAGCCAGGACAGCTGACCCAAACTGACCAAAGGGATATTCCATACCATATGACATCATGCTCAGTATATAAACTGGGGGGAGTTGGCTGGGGGGGCCACTGCTCGGGAACTGGCCGGGCATCAGTCGGTGGGCAGTGAGCGGTTGCATCACCTTTTTTTTCCTGGAGTTTGTTCCTCTCTCTCTCTCTCTCTCTCGTTGTTTTACTTTTCACTACAATATTTTAATTACTATCCTTATTATTTTATTTCAAGTATTAAACTGTTCTTACCTCAACCCACGAGTTTTGTCACTTTTACTCTTTCGATTCTCTGCCCTATCCCACAGGGAGGGGGAGCGAGCGGCTGGGTGGTGCTTAGTTGCCAACTGGGGTTAAACCACAACAATAAGGAACCTCATCGAGAATCAGCATTAATAATAATTACTAATTCTGCAACTGTAGATTCTATGTCCCCAGCTTCAAAGAGGAAAACATTTACACTTTAAAAAAAAAAAATACCATCCTCACCCTTTAACTGTTCAAATCAAACTCTTCCCAAAAACAAGCGCTTTACTGTGATAAAGGGCAAGTGCAAGCATAATGCTTAAAAATCAGGGAGCACACTTAGGAGCTTTACTTGACCAAGAGATTTCTACCACATTCCAGAGCTGAAAGAAAGTAGTATCTGGAATCCAATGCAAGATTTACTGCAATGTGCATACACCTTAATTTCTTCTTTTCCTGAATGAAACCACATTTTCGTTTCCTTTCTGTCTTTATTTCCTACATATTAGCTTACATAAAGCTGGCATCTATCACAAATACATTAACTCTATCTTCTGCTCCAGAACAGAAGGAAGTATGAATGGCAACACACAGACTGGTCACTGACAGAAAACAGTTGATCTTTTTTCTCTGAAGGGGTGTTAAAAATATATGGATCTAACTGTAGGCAAAACAACTTCATAGCATAAAATGTCTAAATCTGAATGACCAAAGCATATTTCAGTTAGGATAACTGAAATGCAGCTAAGTGCAGACATAAGCTGGAATTTCATGCACAATTACACAAATTGTGCATTCAGATGTGGGAACTGCATAGGCTAAGAGTTCATATTTGCAATTACAATTTGGGTGCAACTCTAGCATTTAGTGGACAGCTGACCTTTTTACGTGGATAAAGACAGCCTTGCCAAAAAGAAAATTCATGGAATTAGCAAGATAACCAGAGAAAGAAAATCCAGCCAACAATTTTTCCAGTAGAAAAATCTTATTACTGCAGGACAGGCCACTTAACAGAAACCACAAAGCTTTGCCTCCCAGGGCTAGAAGAAATGGGAAACTGAATGGAATTAACTCTGGTGCTATTTTGGGAAAGGTGCAAATAACTATCTTCTGGTCTGTTGTCTGCTCTGACAGCACCTCTCCTTTCCCTTGCAGGTTCACACTACTTGCAGGAACTGCTCACACAGCCCACCTCCTACCATGAGCAAAGGATTCAAGGATGACACTGAAACAGCAGTGAGTCTGAACTCTGAGAAAAGGAAGACAAGCGTTTCTTTCCACAGGTTTTATGGATGCCCTGAAGCCCGCTTGATCTCTAAAACTGGTAATAAGCCTGAACGATTTTCTTTATCAGTTGCCTACAAAAGCATTACACTCTTCATTGCTTTGATATAGCACATCTGAAAGAAAGAGAAAAGCAGAAAATTCCAGTGAAATGCAGAGTTTTGTTTTTACCTGGCATTGGCTCCTTTAAGGTCACAGAAGTGTGAGAGTAAAGCTTTCACTACATCATTGCAGACAACTTTAACTACATCAATGTGACTCAGCCTCTGTCGCAGCTGCTTGGCAATCTCCCAGAAGTCTTCAGATAGCAGCTGGTACAGCTGCCCTTCATCTCTGCTGAGTTGCCCATACCAGGACAGGATGTAATCTCTATAGCTGTAGTCAAACACTGAAAGGAGAAACAAAACAATAAATAGCAAAAACTTCAAGAGGGGAAGGCACACCAAGATAGGAAAAATATGATTCTCCACCCTTCTCCTCAAAAATTAGACGGGCAATAGGTTTCATATCTTCTTCTTTGAGTTTTAAATTCTTGCCAAAGAAAGTAAGGTTGGCGAAGTTACAGAAATCTGCACCTAACAGGTTACTGGAGGTCACTTTGCAAAGCAAAGCCTGTAAGTGGATTTGCTCAGTCAGTCAGGTTACTAGCTACACACAAACCTCAAACTAATACCTGTCTCTCAACAGTGGATTTGGTTATATGAACTGTCACATAATCTGACTGTGTCTAGGCTGTTGCAGACTGAAACCAGCCTTCTTTACATAGGAATTCAACAGTCTCCACTCCAACTAGGCTGTTGCAGACTGAAACCAGCCTTCTTTACATTGGAGTGGAGACTGTTGAATTCTTAAGTCACAGTTAAAAGGGAAGGTGGTTAAGATTTTTGGATTTCAAAAGAAATATACAATACTGAACAACACTGCAGAAAGTAAATTATAGGATCAGAAGAGCTAGAGATAAGAGAGTACAAGTAGATTAGCGAGACAGCATGAACTTCAAAAATGACAAAGTATTCCAAACCACATCTACAAGCAATAACCAAGATTACTGTAATTGCAAGTCCCGTGGCAACACCATCTTCTACCATTCTGACTTTTGTTTTTGACATTTGTGTGCCACCAGTTTTACTGATGTGTCACTATAGCAGATGTCCCTGGAGGTCTAGGAGGGAGCAGGAGGTGTTCAGGGAGCACGCATGAGCCATGTTTAGCAGCTACAACAAGACAGGGAAAAAGTTGGGGTGGAAGGAAGAGTCAGTTCACATCTACCAGAGGGATAACTGAACAAGAAGGGGGAAAATAAGTCGCATGCCTGATAATCTGAGCAGCTTCCATCCTGATTCCAGACTTTTTATATCAAAAGTACATCTCATTTGTCAGGGTAAGCCCGTGGTGCAAAGTAATCATGTGACTCCACTATTTCTTACTTTCCACTTCCACAGAAGTTGTTTGTTCGGCAGCTTAGTAAACTATAAAAAGCTCCCTGGCACTGTGACAGTGAACTAACAACACAGTAATAGCAGAACAGCTTAAGTTGAATACTTTTGCCTGCCTGAAATACTAGCAGACCTCATCCTACATCACCTTGTTAAAAACATTTCAAAAGAAAAGGCTAAAATTGATAAAATTTTCTAGTCAAATGCTTCATAAATCAACTTCCTCAGGTTTATAAAGAAAGAAACTGAGTCACTTCACTAAGTATGCTGAAATATAAAGTTAAAAGCCTTTTACTAAGTCATTTCAAGGCTTTTAAATTAATTATTCAGAAAAACATTTCAATCAATCAATAAACAGAAGTTTTCGAGTTTTCAGTCTTTTCTCTGATTCAGGAGAGAAAAAAAAAATATGCAGAGCCATATTGCAGGATGGGAACTTCCAATGTTGAAACACATCCAATTTCATTACTTTTCTGAGATAGAAGAAATCATATTTCATTGAAAACTGCCATCCACAAATACTACAAAGTAATAAAAACAGTTATAAAAGGTAGTGGTCTTCTGATAAGCAAGCTGAAGAATAATCCCTTGATACACTGAAGAGCAACTGGGAACAGCATTTTAAAAAACTCAAGTTTATTACTTATCTCAAGTCAATACACATTTTAAGCATCTATTTTTCCACAGCTGTCCCCATGTCCTTCTGCAACCACCTTTTTTATAGTTTGGTTAGTCTCTTCTGTTGCAATACCTGCAATGCTGTGGAAAGCCAATCACAGCATAGATTCTTCTTTCTCATCTACTCTGTAAGAGACCTGTAATTTCTCAAGCGCATTCAGACACACTGTATTGTGGTACTTGTTTTTATCATCACTCGCAGATAATGACCTACTTTTTCAGATTTTCTTACAGACACCCTCTCTACCCTAAAATGAACACAAGGGTGCAAAGTAGCGTATTTCTTCAGCATCTTTTGCCTAAGAAGCCAAGTCATGGTGCAGAGTGGTGGCTCCTACAAATATCTATTGGACAGAACTCTACAAAACAAGAGCACAAGAGTAAAACTTGTATCATCTCGGTCCCTTAGACTATATAATCTTTCAGAACACGTATCTATTCCCACCAATCCTTAATTTATAACTGTATTTTTAGGCAACTCCTCTCCAAAAGGAGCTCAGTTCCTTGTTCACTCCATAATCACCATCACATCCGATGTTAAGTCTCTCTGCTCTGGTAAAGCACAACATTCAAACATATAACAATGCTAATTAGTAAAGTATTATGAGGGCACAATTCTTGCAACTTTACTATACTCCCAGTTGAAATACCTGAAGCAAGATCTATTACAGTGGGAAGACTCCTGATCAGACACAGCAAGGTGATGGTACAGTTCTTCATCTAGGTGTATCAACATGAAAGAACCATGAAATCTAGTGGCAATACCAAACTAAAGACAAAAGATCACCAGTCATCACCAAAAATTAAGCCGTGCAAGTATGAAATACTTCACTTGTGTTTCTCTCTGCCAGTTACACACTTTCAACACATTAAATGAATTACTTTAAACCGCATTTTCCTGCACCTACCTTGCATAACTCTCTTCCTTTACATCCTTTCTATAGTTTCCTTGTCACCTCTGAGCCTTTTTGGCCCTTCCTGCATCACAAGTTTAACCATGCTGTTCTCTATAAAATTCAGGGTACTTTAGAGCCCAGAATGTATGCCCAAATGAGCAATGAGACAGCTTTTAGGACTTTGCTTAAAAAAAAAAAAAAAAAAATTAAAAAGGACACCAGCCACAGACACTAACAGCCGTCTGTGCTGGGGTAAGACACTGCCTCATCTGTATGTGTCATCCTGGCCATGATGCACTGCTGCTGCTTTAGTTTCATGTCTATTGATGCAGCTGGTGCCTCTTTCAGCACTCTAAAGAAATACAGAAAACAAATGTAAGAATTTTATAGAGCGCAGCTTGCTTCCTTCAGAGAAGGAATCTGCTCATGCATCTACTCTCATTATTTTTACACTGCACGTTCTCTAAAACATTGAAAACAACTGGTCAGAAGAAAAGAAAGGAATAAAAAGAAGAGTAGAACACGCTTTCAGGACAATACCTTACTACCACTAACTCAGCTACCACAAACATGAAACAAATTTCTTCTGATCGAATCATATACAGTGAGAGCAATGAGTCTGGTGCAAAACTGTAGAAACTTCTACTGGGTTTTCGAAATTAGTTCAGAAGATCCAAGTCTCCAGTTGTTATAATCTGACTGAAAGTCATTTCCGCATGAATGTGAAGTTGAGCCTCTTCAACTACTCTTTTTTCAAGACTGTAAACTAGAAGAGTGTTGGGAGTAGAGAGCCAGAAGCTTGTGTGGAGGTTAGCAAGGACACCCCTCTAGATCCTTCCTTCATTCCTAACCCCCCACAAGTCTACAGTAACTGCTATCCATTCTTCTTCCACATTCATTCATTCAGAGGTTCAGTGGCACCACAAGAGCCAGTGGGTCAGACTGGCTTCAAATCTACAATTTGCAGAGCTTCACATTAGACATTTTTTATACTGCTAACATTCATTACCCAACTTTATGAAAAATAACATAGAAATCTGAATAACAAGGACGAAATGCCTACCCATTTTCTCAAAGCACCATTAAAAGAGAGACCTGAAATACTCTCCCTATGCAAATGCATACATAGACTTCCAAGTTTCAAACAAGTAAATATCCTTTTCTGAAAGCACTGGAGAGACCAGAACCATTACATTAAGTTATGATCAAATCCAAAACTCCCCTGTGACTACATGAACAACAGAAGAGAAGGTATAGCTACAACCCTGCCTTGAGTTATTCTACAACAGCAAGCATCACAATCTGTAAAATAGAAATGCAACATCACTATGAACTGTGTTAGGATCCTGCATCAGGAAACCACCAAACGGCCAAGAAGCGTTATTATAAACTATTATAAAGTATTGTGCTACTACAACACTAGATTTAACATGCATGATATGGTTATCATAAGCTATACTTGAAGAAAAATACTTTCAATAAAAATTTAATGAAAAAGATGACAGACTATACCACCATTAAGTACTTGGCAAAGAACTGTTCTATAGAAGTAAATGTTAAATGCTTAGTTTTGTTACAGCTACTACTATTCCCCCCCTGCCAAAAGCCAGTTCGGGGTGGGGGGAGGAGCCTTATCTTCATCCTCAAAACTCAAACTAAAATGTTAAAGCCCCTATATTTAACTCCCTTAAAATTACTAATAAGTAATCTGAATATGCAACTCTATCATTTCCAAGACATTAATTTTTAAATTTAAAGAGATAAAGGCCGTTATTCACTTATTGTATTTTAGATTTTATTATGTTTTAGCTACACAATACCAATTAAGATGATGAGGTTTTATATTTAACATTATCTTTATTTATTGAAGTTTCTCATTCCCACTAAATCTTTATTTAGACCATGGTGTTAAAGGCTGGCAAAAATGCTGTGTAAATGCCCAGACTTCAGTGACTGGGAACCTGCCCCAGTCACTAGCAATAGTGATTTAGAGATTTCAGTTCTCTTGTTAAAGTTGGTGCTTGGAAAGACACTAGCATTTCTTGGTTTACTTACATTTTACAACATTATTCAAACTCTATGAAACTGACATGTTTCTTTAATAGACTAGATGTTATCACTGTGCATGGATGGGCGAAAGGGATCATACCCTGACAGTCTCCCATTCCACATTGTTTGGTTTGTTTTTATTAAAATTTTCTTGACATTTGCTTTTTTAATAATTATTATGAACATGCAGAAAAAACATGGAAATTTACAAATATATAAACCATAGAGAAAAAAATGTATTAAAGATCTAGGAAATGCATTTAAAAAAAAAAATCAGACAAATTTCTGTTCAAATAGTTTTGCCCATGTACCCTTTGCCAAGAGTTCTTAGCTCCAAGTGTTTGAATCCCGCAGCACAGAGAACATGAATTCAAATTAAGTCTTGCTCATATTTTGGACCCAAACAACTCATTTTTTGAGAGCTGTGAGAGAAAAAAAAATACAGCTTTTCAAATAGAGTGGCAGAAGCTACTGCAAATTTTTTTTCTAAATGTCAATGTGTAGATCTTAAGCTGGGAAATGAGACAGATTGGGAAAACACAACTTTTATAAAGGGAAGTCCTGCCTTACATCCCTAACAGTTCTTCTAAGGGGTCAACAAGAACACATACAGGCAAGATCTGATCCACAGCTACAATCTAATTAAATTCCCGAAATATTTCCAACAAGGTCACCTCAACACAGGATTGAAGGAAGATAAACCACTATGAAAGAAGAGGTGGCTCTCTGGCATGAAATATTTTAAGAGCTAAGAAACACAGGATATGAATAAATAGTCAATTTTCACAGCAGAAGAATTTCAGCAGTGGAGTTCTGCTGGGATTTGTGCTCTGGCCTGTGCTGTTTCACTTACTCATAAATGATCCAGTAAAGCAGGTAAGTAATATGGAGACCAGTTTTCCTGGCACTACTAAAGCAGTAGAGACAAAGACTGACTGTGAAGAAAAACAAAAAGACCACAGGATATGGGGCAATAAAAAATGGAAGATGAAATTCAGTTCCTGGGAAACCGGCTACACACACGGCAGATAAATCTACTGACAGCTACAGCCCTCAGCCCAAACAGTACGCTGCGCAACAGCGGCACAAGTCTGACTGAGCACAGTCTCTCTTAAGAGACATGTTCCTAAACATATGATATGGGCTGAAAACATGAAGTTACCAGATAAGCAACAGGAAGCGTTAAAAGGCTAAAAGTATTTGTAAAAAGTGGGTCATCTTTTCTTTGCTTAATATAAATGAAGGGCAAACAAGAATCAAATCAATCTAACAAGAAAAAGCATGAAAAATACTGAAAAAAACCACACTTCCGTGTTAGTGACTCAAGTACTACCGGCTGAAAAGGGGACTCAGGGGTTTACAACTAAAAGGCCTTCTCCTTCTGCCACATTCAACAAGGAAAATCTTTTTATAACGGTACACTTGTTTTGATTTTGAGCACTTAGATGTCATAAAACACACCACACAGTAGCAGGGCTAATTCACAGCTTCCCCTCACCTTGTATCTACAGCTTATGCAAGCTTGCTATAATTAAGAATGAAGCAGCACTGTGAAGCACCATCCTTTCATTCTACTCTGTTGTCAATGGGAGATAGGAAAGAAGTTTAGAACTGAGCTGTAAACCAATGTAAACAGGAGTTCCTTCTTGGTAGCACTTAGTGACTAACATTGTAGAAAGACAATTCCCAACAACTCTGTTACACTGGCTTTGGCAAGACGAGAAGCTATCCAAGGCACGGGCAACTATTATCCGCCAATGACCATCCTAGGAAAACTATCTAAGCACCATAATGTTTTTAAGTTTATTGAAATAAGACTGATGGTTGAAATGGAAACATACGTGACTCCTTCAATTAAAACTAAGGATGAGCACTGATATCTATCCTTCCAACTACATTAACAGACTATGACCAGAACATCAGGAAAAATGCAGTAAAGCAAGTGACAGCTTGTCAAGCGAGACACACCACAGAACCTCAGGGAACAGTGCAGTAATGGAGAGCCACTCTAAACCCAGAGAGAAAAGTCCACACAGACTGCCTGTAACACCAGCAAAAGCATGGTATGCCTGAGTAACAGTCGACAGGCAATTCTTGAGGGGTGCAAGATAGCTAGCAACTAACAGTAAACCCTAGGCAAACTTAATTACACAGATGATGAAAAACAGGTGAAGAACTCAGAATTAACCAAAGGGCTGTCTCTTCATAACCAGCAATAGCATTTCTGAAATAAGGCGATGCTGGCTCCTCCAAAAATGTTATCCTTTCATCTCTAAGGTAACACAAAGACAAGTAAAATCTGATTAAAAAAATACTGCAAACCATCGACTGTGATAATCTGACAACACCTACTCAAAACCTCAAGTGGCAGTAGGAGTCTGAACTGGTCCCCAAGATTAAAACTCAGGAGAACTGAAAGTCTCTTAACTAAATGAATGAGACTTTTTAAGGCATTTTGTTGAACAGCATGTTAGATCTAGACAGCAAGAAGTTGGCAAAAATTTCTGGGATTTACAAATACTTTAATCCTCATCAGTGTAAGATTGATTAGCATTAGAGTATGGCACTAATGAAACAGAAATACAGACAATATTTTTTATATCATTAGTAACAAAGTTTTATTTAACCATGAACTCGTAAAAAAAAGCATTCATAATATCGAGACAACTACAAATTTCAGAACTATCACAGGGCAAAGAATGTCTCCTGTCTATTTTCAGACACACTGATCATTTTACTCTAATAAAAAAGTAAAATGTTTCTTTTTGGGATTCATTCAGTATCTCAAACTTAAGTTGACTTGGATGCCTTCCAAAACCAAAAAGCTTGCTTAAGTCTACATGTGGTAGAGTGAAAAGTACAGTCTCATCCTTGTCAAACTGCGTAACGGAGGAGAAGTTGGCTTCATTAGTCACTTAGGTCTGGAAGAAATACAACCAAATCTGACAAGTTTGCTCTCCAAAATTCAGAGTGAGAATGGATGGTAAAAGCTACACTGAAAAGAAATAGCAGAAAGGCAAGTAAGCTGTCACAACAGAAGGTCCTCAACTCTGAAAAATGAATCACTTAAATATTGGTAACTTTCTTTCAGCCTTACTGAGTAAGGATGGACTCATGCATCCAACTAAATGATATCTGTGGGATAAATACCTTAGATGAAGACAGCTCACATATTTTTAGACACGAGTTACTCCCATGTGCAAGTAACAGGAGGGAAGTGTAACACAACTATCCTTCCCCCAGTATTCCACAATACCTGTTGTCTGTCTCCAGATAACCCCACTACCTCTGACTCTGTGCTGATTATGTCAAGGCTTCACTTCAAACTTCAATGCAGGTTATCCAGAATGTACAGTACACATGTGAGAATACAGCAAATTACATGTATGAAACAAGCACTAACAAGTTATGTTTAGACTCCACTATCCTTTTCATGTCATCAGGAATCCTATAAACTGACAGATTCCAGAGGAAAATGGTGCCTAAAAACAAATTACAATACGTTACAATAGTTCACCTTCATAGAAACATGACAAAGTGTTTAATTTTATATTTTAGCTACATATCCTGCTAACAGCTATTCATAAAAATAATTTTAAAAAATTACACATCCCAAGAAGTTTTCATAAGACAACCAAACTGTTTAAAGCAATGTTGATTTTAAAATATACTCTCCAGATGTGAAAAAAGGAAAAAAACCAAGTGCTGCAAAGAAATCTTAAAGGAAAAAACATTTCACATTAGATAAAATATTTACAAAAAACTGAAATGGCATCAAATTTTAGAAATATATTTTAAAAGCTACAGTACACAACTCTTCATGTGCTTTATTTTTCTAATACGCAAGCCAGGTTTTTTTTCCCCCCTGATAGTCTTTAAGTTCCAACCTAGCATAATCTTTGAAGCAAAAATTTTTTGATTTACTTAAAACTCTGACACTATCCCAAGTTCTAAAATATTTTATATTACCAGAAGTCAGCTGAAAAAAATGTGTGCAGAAATAGTAATTATTCTTTATTTTAAAGAACTGTAAACAAAATATTTTAAATCCCTATGATCATAGTTCACATTTTACAATCTAAAGCCCAGTGACTGTACTGGTGATCCACAGATTTCATAAGACTCTATCAGCTGGAAATACAACTGTTGATTTTAGATTCAGTTTTCATGGCAAGAATTGCACTAAATTGGAAGACTGTTTGCAAGAGTCTACAGGGTTTATCAGTTCAGGAAAACCCAATCAAGAATCTTTGAAATGTTACCCTTTTGTTTTGTGCACAAGTATTAAGGACTCTATTTTACTATATTTCTGTAAAAAACAGCCACTAAAATGACAAGATATCAGTTAAATTGCAAAACCAACAACACATTATTTACAGTGGATCTCTTGGGAAGACCAAGACCTTGCATTTCTATTTTGTATCAAGGAATAAACCAGGATCATATTCTAGAATCTTGGAATATTGTACAGTCATGGTTTGCTAAGAGGACAAGAGATATTTAGAGTCTAATGCTCCTTTGCCCAAGTTAAGACTCACCTTCTTTCAGTGCTTTATCCATGTTGTGAGAAATGACCACTCTCCTTGATTGGACTGAATCATGGGAGCTTCCAGACCAATTACTCTGAAATTCAAAGGAAACGTTCATCATAAGAGGAAGGAATAAACCAAAAATGACAGGAAAAAATAAAACTGGAATTCAAGGTGATAGTACTATATAATTTAGTTTTTAATACAAATATTGTCACCCCATATGATTAAAACAGATGAGTGTCAATTGTCTATGAGGTTATTATACATGGTTCATTAACCACACATTAATACCCATTATTGTGTATCGTACACTGTACAACTTGCCAAATTATCTTAAGTTTGGAGTTTTTGGTAGAAGGGAGCTGTATCCATTTGCAATTCAATGCACTGAGAATAGGACATACATTTAATAAAACAACTGGAACTCTTCTATTCAGTATTTTCATAGCTTTTAATATCTCCAAGAGATAGGTCAACAGCAAATATAACATCTTTACAGCCTACTATCGCGATGGATTTCATTTAACCTCATAAACTACTTTTAAAATAAAAGCAAAGCCCTTAGATCGCCTACAGTAATTTTGGTTCACATTCTTTTGGGCTTCTTCCTTCAAAGACCCTTTTGGCCACTGCATTTTAAGCTTCTGTACTATACAAACATTTGTCTATTTTGAAGTATTAGCTCTTACAGTGTCCAAACAGGTGGGCGGACAGAGAAACATTTTTCAGGGTGTAGACAAAAAGCAGTGATTCATGCTGCCCTTACATAAAAAGGAGTATAATTCAAATCAGAAATAGAAATTGTCCCCACTGCCACTCCGCTTACTTCACTCCCCTTGATGGGAGTTCAGACTCTCCTGCATGAGGAGACAGCGCTTCAGAAACATCCCAATCCTTCCAACATTCATCAAATAGAGAATAAGAAAGCAGCATAAACTTTGAGGGGAGTTTAAGTAAAAACACTCTTTAATGTTTTTAAAGGTAGTATGCCATTATTTCAGCCAATTTGCAGGCTAATACTCAGTGTATTTTGGTGTAACATGTTTTCCTTCTACTGCAGACATCTACATGCACGTAGAGTCTACTATAAAGCATGTCTAATGGGACACAGCTGAAGGAGTCTAAGTACTACCCCAACAGCAAAATAAAGCTGTTCAGACTCTCTCACACCTAACACACAGCATTTCTACAGATACTTTCCAGGCCTTGAGTGCCCTCCTTCCACCCACACTTAATTCGTTCCATCTTCTGGGTGAGTGCAGCAACACTCCCTAGACTTCTTCCAGTCACTACTCTGAGACCACGACTGTGGTCTTCCAGCCATTTTCCTCCCCCCTTGACAACTCTATCAATGGCAAGGGCAGCAAGATTTCAGCACGACTGCCTCCATTTGCAGCACCTCTTACTATCAAAACTATAGTTAAGGAGGGGTAAGAACAGAGTATTATCTGATTAGTGAACCACTACAGATTTTCATGGCCGCCTTTTACCTGAACACAATGCTGGTAAAAGCTTAAGCCATACTTTCTGCAGCCGTTTAAGTGGGTATTTTCATTGTTTGGAAGAACACCTAACAACAATTATTTGTAAGGCTCCAATACATCACCTCCGACTGCTAATGTTGTCGTGCTTCTTCCATGCAAAGCTGTGTTAATTCTAGTCACACAATTACTTCAGGATTTTTCTGCTTTATTTGCAGCAGGAAATTGGATGATTCATAACCACTCCAATTTAAAAAGAGAAGAGACAGAATCACAGAGACATTAAACATCCCAAATACATTTGGGGAGGGTGAAGGGATTCAGAAAGCCCTAGTCGCTCAGGTCTTTCTGTGAAGAAAGAGCTCCTAAACACAGGGTCACAATCCTGACTGAAACTCTATGCTCAACATACCCCATCTTCCTTAGCACTCATGCTAGCTTGGGTATCCTACGAGACTAATCCTTCTGCTAAACTGAGTCATACCTGCATAGAGGTCAGTAACCTCAAGCCCCTAACTTAAGCATCAACAGTTCTCATTTGTACATAGTTTGTAGGAAGTGTTTTTTACAGCCTAAAGCATCAGTAAGCACTCTCATGAAGCGCTAGCCAAATTACTCCTTTCAAAACCAGTTTAAACACAACCCAAGATAAGAAAATTATAAATGCTGAACTCTTACTTTTGCCTCTCTACCTGTCTCAGTTGAGGACTTCTTTACAGCAGAGGGAACAATAAAAATAAAAACAGGCCTTCAGAGGGGATCCATGGTTGCAAGTAGCTGGTTCCACATCACTGCACTATGATCCAGTCTACAGAATTCCACAAAGCAGGAGCTGATCCTTTTACGTTTCAATCTTGAACACTCATTTTAAGAACAAGGCAGACTATTATTGCCTCAGTGAAATGCTGCCTCTTAAATACCAAGATACAAACTCACGTTTCAGCTTGCAAGAATGTATTTCGTTGAGAACATCCTCTACAGTTGATATGTTTGACTTCTAAAAGGCACCAGCTTTTCATTTTAAAAAAAAGAGTAACAAGGATGTTTAGCACAGAGAAGTTCAAGTAAGACAAGTGATCAAAAAGAATTTAAAAGGTAAGAAGTGAATACCACCACTAGCAATGGTGATTTTGCTGCTGCATGAATGTAGTTACTGAAGAGCAAAGGAAGATACACGGTATATTGGATTTTCTGAGAAATTTTCCATATTTGTACAGGTATTGCATACAATACCATGAACAGTCTTGAGAGAGAAGCACAGAGCAAGAAACAAACCTTGTTTAAAAACAAGGTTTCAACTTTATTTAGAAACGAATTTTCAAGAACAGATGAGAATCTAACATTTGAATAAATAGGAATGTTTAAATGCATTGGAGTGATGTTGGTTGGGTTAGTTCAGGCTTAAGAAAAAACAGTTCAGGGGATACCTTATTTCTGTCTCCAACTACCGAACGAGAGGGTACAGAGAAGAAAGAGCCAGACTCTTCTTGCAGATGCACAGGACAAGAGGCAAGGTTGCAACACAGGAAATTCCCATCACTTACAATGAAAATCTATTTTAATTATGAGGCTGGTCAAATACCAGAATGGGGGCGTTGAGGGGCTGTGGAGTCTCTATCCTTGGAGATATTCAAAACTTGACAGGAGAAAGCCCTGAGCAACCTTACCTAGTTGGACCCACTCTGAGCAGCAGGGTGGACTAGATGCCCTCCAGACATTCCTTCCAACCTGAACTATTCTGTGATTCTTGATGATCCTTCAGAGGACTGTGAATTAAATTTAGTGACTGATAATGGATCAGATCGTAAGTTGCCTTCTCCAAAACTGCTGATCAAACTCCTTTTTCCTTTCAGTCTTACGAACTTGGATTTAGCAGAATCAAGTCTTAGGTCTTGTTAGCTTAGATTTGCTTTCAAAAAATTCTGTTTCTGTGAGAACAATAATGATGAATTAACTAAAAAAAAAAAACCAAACCTAAAAAACTAACAGGCACCCCCGAGTTGCCTTGACACACAGCAACAAACATCTTAAAACCAACAGTAACAACCCAGTAACACAGGTTTACCAGCATCTGTGAGAACAGAAGGATTTCAGAAAATTCACAGTCCAAAATCAGCTCTAACAGCTGAGAGAATGAAAAAATCCAGCAGATTTCACTGGAAGATTTTCTTCCCACCCCTGCCTCAAGTCAGATGGAGGGTATATGCAGAGCACAGGTTCAGCTAGAAAGCCTAGACTTGAGTGTTTTCACATTTTTCTTCATGTCACTCATCTAATGGAAAACGATGCTACATTTCATGAAACAGCTGGCATAACCCTGACTGAGCCCAAAACGTTCGTAAATGGATTTAACGCAGTCAGAGCTCTAGCTTAGATGCTCTTTTATACCGATTAAAACCTGGTATGTTCCCCATTAGTCCTTACTTGCACTATCTTAGCCCCCCAAAAATCGGGCTCTACTCCATAGAGTTTATTGTTGAAGAATGGCAGAAACCAGACTGAAACTTAAACAAGGCTTGACAAAATGACTTCAAGGGGTAGGGGTGGAGCACGTTTAGAAAGCACATGCAAAGAATGAGGTTGCTAACAAACAGGGAGGCCTGTTTCCTGGAACAGTTCAAGTTTTCCCCAATTTTGACTTTGTTTACAGGCTGAAAAAAAGGATGTGTGTATTTCCTGGAAACTTCTGAATAATACTCATTGTTTGATACTTTTGAGAATGATTTAAGACACAGACAACAACAGCCTTAAAGGCCTAGGAAAAAACCCAAGGCTGGTATTGAGCCTGAAATTTTGTCTTAGGTTCAATCTCCTACAGATGCAAAAATTAAGTTCATGCCATTTATTGGTTTAAACAATTTAAGTAATTTAAAATTAGTTTTGAAGAAAATGATAAATGTTAAATAATAAAGAATCAAGAAGGTGTTTCAACAACTACACTGAATAAATGGCAAAGCAGAGAGAACACAGGAGTACCTTCCACTACCAAGAAATCCATCCACAACACTCAATCATCAAATGCAATTCTTAAAACATAACAGCAGAAAGCCAGGCACCTGCTACAGGCACGCCACACGCAGACTTACTCTGCCATGGAATTAAAGCCAGAAGCAGAGAAAAATTAACCATTATTTCTATTACATTAACTCAATTACAACAAAACTAGAACAGAGCTCAGGACAGATCCCACAATATAAATAGGCATTGTGCACGAGACGCTCAGTTTAATCACTGATCTAAAAGGCAAAGACTACATCTAATTCAGCATACAAGAACTATTCCAGTTACTCATAGCTACTTGCTCCACCCACTGCTACCCTATTAACTTTCTTCTTTTCTTCGCAAAACATACATTAACATCAGACTGGACTTTGATAATAGAGAGTCACAGCTTCAAATAATACTTCACTGAACTCTCCATAAATTCAGCTTTAACTGATCTGGATAGATGTTTTCTTATAGTAGTAAATGTTACTTCAATTTATGATGCAAAAATAAATCTATTCACAAGACTTAATATTTTTAATTAATACCTATAGTTCTATTTTAGATTACAAAGCAAGTATACATGTGTCACATTAAGCATTAATCTACATATATTAAGGGATACCATAACTACCAATTTAAAAATCAACATACTTAAAGCATGTTAATCCTATTATGTTAAGCATCATTATCTCAATAACGATTTTATAATATCAGCGTTATCTTATTTCCACTAACACAGTAGCTTCTGGAACACGTAAACTGTGTCTATTATATGGGGATCTTCTATCTTAAATGTACCGTGTTCAAAACTGATAAAACTGCAGTGGTATAAAAACTTTATAATCATGGCAGAACTTCCTTCACTTGAGATTTCATGTAATACTAGACAGATAAGAATATGAAAATGAAGCTTTTCTCAGGTAATACTTTCATTCCCATCACTACAGCTAGGAAATAATTGGTAAGTTAGCATTTAAATTTCTGCTCAGCAAGAAATACAGCATTATTCTCTGCTGGGATCTTTAACTTCACCATCAAAATAAAGGCTTACGTAAATTCCCAGGGCACATGCACAGCCCGATTCTACTGAACACCTCCACACCCTCCTCCTCTGTTAAAAACAAACAAGAACCTATGGCCTATACTTCAAGGCCAAAAGAGCCATATGCTACGAAAACTGAATTGCTGGCAGGCCAGAACAACCTGCCCAAACTCATGCCTCAGCTGCAGAGTCTCAGCTTGACAGAGAGAAACTCCTCTGTTGTCTACTGCTATACCCTCCCTCCCGCATGACTTTTCACCATACAAAGATAGGGTGTTCTGTCTTTTTAACAGAGCATCACAAAACATGCAGAATGAATCATCATCATTAATTTTATTAACATTAACTTGTTCTCTTTCACTGTGCATGCTTAACAGGGGAAAAAATAGTACAGAATGACTGGTCATATAAACCTCCCATGGACACAACACAAACTTGTTCCCCTTACGACTACACCATTTTATTTTTTTTAATTTTTTTTTTTTTTTAAATCACTTAACAAGGTGGCTGCTTGGGAAAGGATATAGTATTCTATGTAACTGCCTCTTTCTTGGATAAATTTTGCTGTTCTTCTTTGCAAAGCACAAGGAACCAAGACCTGGCAATAAGAAGGAACTTGATCAGATTTTCTTTTCAGAATGTTTCTGATACACATGTACAGTATTTTCAAACCCAAAGCATATCTTGAATGCAAGACACTTTCACTCTTGACCTTATTACAGAGGTTTTGGTTCCACCTTTAGGACCCCCCTGACAGAAACTTGGACAGCAAGATCCCAATGAGCCCACAACACGCCTTTCTTATTGACTCAGCGTGGCTCCGTTATCAGGAGAAATGAACTAGCTCCCTAGTTATGCTGTCAGTCATAAAACACTTTAAGTGAGAAACAGTCCCTACAAAGTAAAAGCAGCCTGGTACACTGCAAAATATGAAGTGTCAATCTAACTCAATGTTGAGAAAATTAAATGTCAAGCACAATACAATGCAGAGCTGAAGATGACACAGGATACAATGGAAGGAAACAGAAAGGGTTGCATGACAAGACAAGAAATCTCTAAATATACATGATGGATAAAAGGCTGTGTGGAAAACTAAGTCTGCTAAGGAGTTCTGGGACAAATAAGTGAGACAGAGAGTCTGAAAAACATTTCATTTCCTGAGATCAGTCTCCTGTGAGAATAAAGTTACCACTTCAAAGTTATGCCTGCAAGTAATCAACGCATGCAGTCCTAACAAAACTTCAATTCTGAAAAAGCTTATAAATCCCTAAAGATAACAGATATTCCACAGATCCCTAAAAATAAACCGCAGCAGAAATGTCCAAACTACAGGCCCCAAAGTGTAACAGGCCCCCACTGAACTGTAACTGGACGTTTGAGATTCATGCTGCATTCTCTTAAAATTTTAAGATATTCCTGAAATTGGTAGGCAATGCTATGGTATCTTTTCATGATTTTAATTTCAGGACTTGCCTAGTAGTAAACTCACCTGCATTATCAAAAGCTGACTGTTAAGCTGCCTATATAAGAGACAGCACTAAACCCAAAAGTATCAGACTCTCAGTTCTGTTAAAAACAAACCAAACTTAAACATATCCTCTCCTTTCAATCCAGAAACAACTGATAAATTAGAAGAATGGCAGTAGATCAGAATATTTGGTTGCAAGCCCAAGAGGATCTAAAACAAGCATGACAGAAGAGCAGCAAGCAGAGACTGTAACGACTGGCAGAAGTAACAGCAAAAATCCTGCAATATCAGAGCACTCATTATTCCCTAATGGACCAGAGAATGACACAGACCATGGAACGCGTTTGGCTTTAGGTTGATAAAAACCCCATAAATACTTCTGAAGACTTATAAGGTGTAAAGATCAAGACTGAAAGGAGTTACGAAGTTTCTCCTCTCCCTCACCGCTGCTCCAAACTGCTTATTACCTCAAGAACTGCTTTGCATCACACTTGAAATTGATGCCCACAGATGGCAAACCTTCCACTTGCTACAGCTGCTGGGGCTCCTGCAAGCTTATCTTCACAAGCTTCATCTGATGGCAAGAGTCCAACAGTGAAGGAAAATAAAACTACGTGTCCTTTCTCTTCACTTCCCTTATGTTCCTCAAAAAGAGCAGAGCACTCAGCGTGGATACCACGGCAGATACTCAACCTAGGTTAAGTTGCCATCCCATCTGAATCACTCAGACCGTTTCCAATAATCTCACTACTCATCCTCCCATGCCTTAAATAAAAACCAGTACTATCTTCCAGGATCCAGAGATTTCAACAATTACCTGATCCAATGAGGAAAGATTTACCCATGCCCTCCCATTAATGCCAGATTCACAAAAAGTCCACATTCAAGGATGGAACAAGCCTTTAGGAACATAAAACACGGTCACATGTCTCCCTCAGGGCCAGAAAGTAAGAGTAAACTATTTCTGAAAATGGAGAGCTACTAAACAGAAGTGAGTAAGAGTGACCAAGTATGTCAGGAGCTGAGTTTTAAAGAAATACTCAAAATCATTGGCAACTGCTAATCATAGGAAACTAAAACCAGGACATTAGAATTAGTGTACCCTTGTTGCTGGAAAAAAAACATGTTTATTACCTTTCTGTTAGTGCTGCAAGACAGACTAGGTAGATCATTCTCTATACAGAGTATCACTCATTTAATATGAATTTAAAATGCGGCACTTAAATCTAATAAACTAATCCTTGGGGTTTACATTATTTAAATGAAGTTGATAACCCAACTCTCTATTATTCAGTTTTTCTTTGAATCAGAGTCAAAACACTATGCTGAAAAGAAAACTCTGTCCTGCCAGTTTTTTTGGCAGAGAAACAACTCGCACTGGAAACATGGGAAAATGTGTTTTCCTTCCCCTTCCCACTAACTTGGTTAACATGGTCCTCCATTTGAGTCAAAGCCATCTCCCCTACAACCACACAAGTTAACAGCCATGTAGGGAACAAGCTTGAATTTAGAAAGGTGACACATGTTTTAACAAGTCTCTTCAAGGGCTGTCTTTGGTGTGAGCAAGTCTACTGATACTTGCAAAGTGAAAATCCCCTTTGAGACAGAAGTTTTTACAAAAGTACAATTGGGTCACCGTGCCTTTTTGCAGTCCTCCTCCACCACAAATAATCTTGTCCTAAAACAGCTCCTGAGAAGAGGTGAAAAATACCCAACAATAACATAATGTACCATTTCAAGGTGTCGTTCAATTCCCACTATTTCAATATCAATAGAAACTATTTACCAATATTATTAATGCCTGCAAGTGCTTAAATTAATAAGTAAAACAATATTATGAGTTGCCTGTACACCTCTCTTCCCTTCTTTTTCCAGTAAAAATACAAGAGAACACTGGAAAAAACACAAAACTTCATGTGGAAGCCGGAAGACTGCCCAGATACACCTTGCGATCGGAGCTCTCACATACAGGAAGACTATGTTGAAAGCACACGTCATCATGGCAATATAAATTGCACACCTTGCTTTGCAGTTCTCAGCATAATCAAGAGCATCCCAAATGCTCTTGCCGAGATACCTGACTTTAGCAGAAAGTCTTCACCTTTCAAGTCCCAAAGGGGTTACACAAACAGTATTTAGGACAAAGCACAGCTTCACATTTGGAAAGATGGCTTCTCTAGTGGCAAGTTCAAGCAAAATGAAAAAAGGCATACACCTTGCTCCTCTGAAGTCCGAACCTATAACACAGCACTTCCTCACCCGTTTTTCACTTGCATGAACAGGTCCATGAAAAATCAACAGCACTAAACTCACACTGTAAAGTGCTTGCAGAATTGAGAACTTAAAAAAAACCTCCCTTTTTTCAGCACAGCATAAAGAACTCGATCCAAGTCCCTTTGAAGTTGATCAAGAGTACTCCCACTCACTTTCCAAGAGCTGAGCCTGACTCCCACTAGAGTAAATATTTATTACTGAATACTTAAGCATTTCCTCATTTGTTAACGCCAATGTGAAAATCACTCAAAGAATGAAAAATGATCCTATCTGCCTTGACTTCGTGTACATACGACACATGCAGAGCAAGATGCCAGCCATAAGACTCTTTCCTCAAAAAAAAAAATTTATTTTTTTTTTTATTACTAGGCCAACAGAGGGTTCTTCCCTGTTCTTGAGGAAAAGGCGCAACAAGGCGGAAGAAATTCTAGCTTTACAGTCGTCCTACTACTGGCTCCCAGAAAAGAAAAGACAACAGGATCATAAGGCTCTATGAAAAACAGGAAAGTAACAGCTAAATGATAATAAAGCTGTGTAAATACAGAAGGATGTATAATAAAAAGTTAATCTACAAATTTTTCGAAGAGAAATGTATGGAGGAAACTTTGCAATAAACATTTTAGTGAATGGCCTACATTTCTATATGCTGCCTATATAGACATTATTATTTTCTTCACCTACATGTTACTGAAACACCAACTAGGAAATCTGCTAAACATATACAAAATCGTGTTCAGAAAAAGTACGTCAAGGAGCTTTGCAGCCCTGAAGCCATTTTGTATCGGAAAGAAATCAACAAAACTGTAAGTTGAAGGCATGAGAAACCCAAATAAAACGCCTGGAATTACAGCTTCTAAATAGAAAGGGTAAAATACCGCGTTCCTTTTTTGACAGTCCCTTTCATACAGCCAGGTTAAATTTTGAGAGCAGTGCAAAAAGAGGAAAGAAAAATTTTAACTGAATCAGAGTAAGGGTAAAGAAATAATCCCAGAAAAAGGGTTCCAGCAGGTACTGCTGCTTTAGCAGTGACTTTCAAATACCAGATTTCAATTCCCTTCTGAAACAATGAACACATACCATAGGGCTACAATAAAGCCAACCACCACATACTAGACCACACAAAGCAAGAGCAGGTGTGCACTATTTACATATATGAATCCAATGGATGGACACAATAGCAGAACATCTTGAAGAAAGAGGCAGTAACATACCACAAAAAGAAAGTGCATATGGTATAGTAACTGAAGTGACTGTATTTGTCTCTGGACAGTACTAGTTTCACGCCTGTTCAGTGGGCTTACGTACTATGTTTTTCACAAAGGGGGAGAGAAAGAGAGCACTAAATTTAATTTTTCTTTGATTCTTGGCTTCCCAAATTAAATCAATTTTCACTGTTCAGCTGTTTCACAAATTTTGCTCCTCAGTGCGGCAGCAGGGAGATTTCAGTGATTAAGTTTATATAAAGATTTTTTGTACTATGTATACAATACGTTCTCCTAAAAGTAAATTAACACACATCCAGATGTTCAGATAAGTGTAGCAGCACATAAATGTCACTGGAGCAATGGCATTATCACTGAAATATTTAATCTTGCAAATCTGAAGGCAACGGGAATTTATTACTGATGCATTTTTCTTTTTTTTCTTTTTTTTCCATTTGGTGTAAGGCAGTTGAATGGTGAAATACGAAAGCATATAGTGCCTTACAACTCAGGTGCTTATGCACTTAATACACATTTGTTCCCTAGCATTCCTACAACAAAAACCAGCTGAACAATCCCTAGCTGTACCCACTTAATACACTACATACAGAACAAGAACCTTCTGCTTATCACTTGTTGACTTTGTGTGTTACATCTTCTCACTTCCCCATTTCGCACTTCTAACGCTCGTACACACTATTTATTCTTCACTCCCTTCAAAAAGCTGAGTATGATGTTCAGTCTTCAAAGCAAAGAGGATTTAAAAAAAGTCTACCGAGAAGACAAAACGAGTATCACGCACACCCACTGCCACGAATAGATCCTGAATGCACCTTTCCGAGTTGTATTATTCATTGAAGTCACCAACCCCCGGCCAAATGATCCCTTCTACTGACAATAATGTCCTGCCAGTTTCCATTAAATGCAGGCCTGGAAAAACGTTTTGCTCACAAACACAGGCTCTTTCCCTCCCCAGGTCAAAGAACGAAAGAATAAACCACTGCTGCAAGTCATTAGCTGATCTGATTGGCAAGACGGAAAGTCAGCCAACTATATCAGCAAGTAATTTCTAACAGGTTCTCTGCCCTGCCAGCACCCTCTGCTTTCTGCAAATTCGGCTGCATCGACCGCAGCCCCAGAAACACAGAAGTGACAGCATTATTTACTTGCTGCTAACAAGAGTACGTGTACTAAAGGTAACAAACTGGGTCACCAGAACAGCTAGGCTGTACACCAGGGTGGCACAAATTATGCTCCTTTTTCTTTGCAGAGCGCTCTCAGGTATCCTGCGTGACACTATCAAAGTGAAATAGCACTTAGGTGGTACTGTCTACTGCTGCAGCACTTCACGTACTAACACACCCCACACTAAGGTCTACAACTCACCGGTGAGGGGCGAAAGGCACCCGACCAGAGTCGCCAGCTCTGATGTCAAAGACCACATCCCTGCGACCCGTGGGCAGAGCAGGAGTGCAGGCAGATCCTCACCTCCAGCAGTAGATTTTCAGGCCTGTCTAGGATCAGCTCCGGAGCACTGGATGACTTGATGGGGGTGGGGGCGTGGATGGGAGGAAAGTTATTTTGACCAGCACCTGTAGTCAGTCTCCAAATACCTTGTGCTACCAGTCCCGTTCAGAAGAAACCAAAAAATACTAAGCGGTGAGCTACAAACAGCTCATTAACATGAATTAGTACATTTTAGAAGATGTACAGAAAATAAATTTATCTTTTGCATAGAGGTCTGCAGCTGTTTGAGAACACGTTGGCACTTCCTCAAGGCATTACGGTAACGCTATCTGAAGCTGCCCAACTTCAGAGCATGCATTTAAGTACCGCTACGGTGGCTCTTTGAGCACCTCTCTCTTTTACTAATGACATTTCAACTGAAGGAGCAGAAAAGAATTTGAGACACAGCCAACAACAAATTGCCGTACGAGCGTTCCTGCAATCCGAAGGTCTCTCTCAGAGCAAGCTCTTGATTTTTCCTGTACGCCTGCTACCCTCCAGCACAACTTTTCCCATTTAAAGCCCCAACGAACAGCAGAGTGGGCAGGCTGCTGCGGCCGCGGGAGGACAACGGGACGCCGGGTTTGGGTAGCCCGGCGCTCCGCGGCGGAGCGAGGGCCGCGCCACCTCCGTCCCCCTCCTCCCCGCTCTCCCGCCGGCGACAAGGGG
>NW_008795127.1:2025981-2026250 GCF_000699145.1 Aptenodytes forsteri | reverse complement strand
GCCACGGGCGGCCTGGCAGAGCTGGGGTCTGCAGCCCGCAGGGCGCGGCTCGGCCCAGTGGGGCCCGGAATGGTCTGGCTGCAGCACCGAGGCCCTGGCCTCAGCTCAGGACAAAGCCTTGACCTGGCTCAGGTCTCAGGTCCAGACCCCCCCTCCCCCCCCGAGGGAAAACAGGCCCCCCGCCGGCCGCGGTGTGGAGCCGGGTCCCGCGGAAAGCTACCGGGCGCCCCTGCCACGGGGGCGGCCTGGCAGAGCTGGGGTCTTCAGCC
>NW_008795127.1:2020805-2025423 GCF_000699145.1 Aptenodytes forsteri | reverse complement strand
CCCCCCCTCCCCCCCCGAGTGAGCACTGTACGTGCTCCTCTGCCTACACCCCTTTGATCAGCCAAAGGAGACCATAAGTAACTGGGTTTCAGAAATAAAAATTTGATAGAACAGCGATTGAAATGATACAACAGTGATTCTGCAAAACCCAGCTCCACTATCCCAAACGAAGCCTGCCAGCGCTCCCATCACTACCCTCAGTCCACTGGCCTGATGTTTTATAACTGCTTGCGGCAGATTCTGAGAACAAATTCCTCGTGTGGCAAAAGCCTTGCCATATTTCAGCCGTGCTCAGGATGCGTGTTCACCTTGCTTAAGGCGTGGTGCAATTGCAGCGTCCCTCAATTGGCAGGTTCATAGTGGCTACCAACCACAGCCAGAGTGGGAGGCCTTGATCTCGTCACAGTAGGAGTCAAGGGCCATGCTTTCCTTAAGGAAGCCAGACCGTGCAAAAGTGATAGAAGCATTTACTCATGGGCTTCATTTTAAGAGCACGTATCCCATTAAGAAAGTTAAGCACTGTAGAAGTGTTTACAGGTATTGAGACTTCTGGGAAGCACTTTCCAGATTGCCGCTACTCTGGTGGTCTTAATGTGCAAAATAGCCCTGAATGTTATCTTTTAAACAACAGCTATGGGTGCTGAGGTTGGAGTCCTTTTGATTTATTCATGTTCTGTAAAACTTGTGTAAAAAAGTTACTTCTGTAAAATGAATTATACTAGCCTGATGAAGAAAAAGTGCGAATACCACTGAGGCCCTGATCTTGTGAATGTTTACATTTCCGTGTCACTTCAAGAGCACAACTAGCACTGTTTTAAAACCAGACACCAAACTTTCCCATGCTTCTATGATACTAAGCGAGCCGAGGCACTGAGCATGAATAGTACAGGTGTCCAAAAGGTTCAGTTACAGCCCTGACACTGCATGGTAACGGTGGGTCGGGTGTCAGCTCATGGTGCGGAACCGTAATGGAAACGTGCGCAGTACAGGCACGGAACTAGTCAGGATTCTTAGTTACAATAATTGTTTTACTCCACCACAGTATTTTCTAAACTAGTTCTAACCTAACCCACAGTGTCTGATGGTGCAGCCTGACTCGTATACAAAATTGTCTCCATACATATATGCCTTTATCTATTAGAGGTTTGCATAGCAATGTATTTCCTCTCAAAATCCCGAAGTAGTTTTGGAGCAATTTAAGCTCCCGTTTTAGTCACTGACCAAAAGAGACACTGCTCCTTAATCTGATCCAAAGTCCTTACAGTAACTTAAATACAATTTTATTACACAGTTTATTCTATTTAGTGGATATTAAATTGCACAAAGATCTTTTAAATGCTAGCTCAGACCATTCACAGTGTCCAAAAGTGATTATTTAATGTCTCTAATGTGATTAAAGGTGAAAATCATCATATTGTAATAGTGAAAATACTATTGCAATGACAGTCCATTCCCATGCGAACTACCATGTGCCAAAACATCCTGATGCTGCACCAAAGGGCTTGGGGAACAAAGTTCTTCCAATATGTCTGATCATTAAGACCAACAGAGAGATTCTTGCAGAGTCTGACAGCTTTTGGATAAGGCCCAACATGCCAGAAGGTTTCCTATAAAGTTACTTTATTCTCATCAGGTAGAAAACAAAAAGCAAAGATCCATCTCCCAGCACACGCTTTATTCCTCAAAGATTTCAGAAAATACAGGGCTTTGGACTGAGTTCAAGGTCTATTCTGGGATCTTAATAAAGATCCACACAAGAAACCAGGCAGAGTGTGTAGAGGCCTTCTACTGCAAATGCGTTCAGGAAACTGCCTGGGCCTCTGTCAAAACTACTTATGGGAACTGGATTTTTAAATTAATCTGAAGCAGAGCAGGTAATGTTGTTAGTCCTGTGTAAACAGAGATTATTTTCTTATTGGAGTATTAATTCTCAGAAGTGGAGAGGAAGATAAAAAAATAAACCTACCTGCAATAACAGTTTAGTCCTGCAGTGCTTACGCACAAAAACAGTTCTTGTCTGAATGAGTAATCCCACCAATTTTAGCTAGGATTTACACATCATACCCTGAATTAGATATGTCTAAATCAACTCAAGTGCGTATCCATAGAGCTAGAGGGAGATTCGATTGTTTTTCTTTTAGTTTTTAATAAGATTCTATGACTTTTCAACCTGAGGTACATTCCTAATATTCTAGATGACATCCTAGCTCCGCTGAAGTCAATGGCAATTTTCAAGTTTACCTCAGTGTTATTTGAACTTCCCCTTTTGTGCTTTAAAAAATACTTTTCTGTACAGGACAAAAGGACGTCAGAGGTCAATTTTCTGAACTGGGGGTTATTTTATTCTCTTTCTGTAACTATTTACTCAGTCATGGAACTAGTTTATGAGATAAGAGATTCAAACTCTATCTTATTCAAGCATTACAGCAAATATCTTTCCTACAAAGATAAGACTGTTTTCATCTCATTTTAAAACAGAAATTATGTCTGATTTGGGGGAAGAGTCAGCATCTTCACTTTTTTCCTTTGCGCTAGGAATGTAATACACCTGTTTATAACATACCCTAGACAAGGCCCCACTGGTCTGAACACACTTTTACATCTGTCTTTAGTGACAATCTTGCAACTTTCACCTTCACAGTACTGCAAACTTTAAACTTCAATAAATTTGCACCTTTAAAATGTTTAGACAAGCGTAAAATGAATACTTTCCTAAAGGCTTTTTCACATTTACTTTCTGTTTTGTGAGCCTTTCTGGCTCAGATCACATTGCTGTAAAGGTTAGCAATTTACCATTTCTCAAAATAGACATTTACATTATAGGCAAAAAAAGGTGTGTAAAGCACATACTTAGTTTATATTTTTAGCATACTTACAACTTTGAATGAATTACATGCTTTTTCATAACTGCTGTGGTGCTACATTGTAGTTACAGTCATGTTAAGAGTTTATAGAAATTCCTAAAAGCCCCTCGGGCACAAAACCCAGAAGTGCTCGTGAACTTTTAACCTGGTGGTATGGAAGAGTGATAACTAACATTGTTAGAAACAATCATAGGAAAGAGAGGAAACGAATTTACTGGATAGGGGATGCTGTTGATTTTATGAACCCTAGCTAATAGAGCAAGAGAAAAGGAGATTGTCTGTTCTACTTCTCAGTATTTTAAATCTTATTTGACGCCTTTCAAGAAACTCAAGAAAATGATTGTGATTATTTCTCAAAGGCTTGTAGAATGAAGGGGCTCAAAATTGTCAACCTTTTTGGCCTTTTAAAACTTTCCCTGCAATGGTAGATGCTTTGGACTTGATTGAAAACGTAAAATGCAGACACATTTCAGTGGAAACGATATAAACAATCTGTCTCTATAAAAGCAGACATAGTTTGTCTAATAAAGCCTTACCTCAATGTTTATATATTACAGCTGCAAAACTTCTACTTACACAATTTTTTTTTCCTTTACAAGAATGTCATTCGTAAAGACATTACGATACAGACTTTACACTATCATATACTATCTTTCCATTAGGCGCCATTCCTCCTTTACTGAAAATTAGTTGAACTGCTCTCAGAAGATAACTATTAATTTTGTTGCCCACATTTCTACAAAATATGTAAATTACACTAATATGAACTGATTTTAATTTTCACTATGCCTTTTTGAGGCAATGGTATTGTATTTTGCCTATTTGCAGATAGGGATCTGACACACAGGAAAAAAAAGGACAAAAGCACCCATTTAGTGTCCAATGTGAGGTACCCAAGACAAAAACCGTGATCATGTCATTAAATCTTTTTCATGATGAACAATGGGGCCAAAGTAAAGTTGAATTTTTAGTTTTGAATGCGTGGATCAGTAATCTAGAAGTCTTTCTTTTCACATAATTCTTTCCTACTTTGTTAAAAAGTAACATTACTATTATTAAAGAAATGTCAAGGTCTGATACTGCAACTGACCCCTTCTAAAGAGCTGAAACCTTTACCACCCTTACACAGGACACTACCACTTCCTGGTGGCAGATCACTAGTAAGTAGTCACCACTTACCTAGTCAGTGCTAGGAGAAATGAAACTCTCCCTGAAAGCTTCATCCATGTTTCTGCAATACTTATATTGAGATTTAAGGACGCTGAGATCAGGTTCACTCCGGGAAAGGTCCTGATCCAACCCCAAAGATTTGGGTCAGATGTCCCTAAAAGCCCTCCAGATCCATTTACCCCCTCCATTTCCTCAGGATACGTTGCTCTGTGCCGCAGCCCTGCCACTATAATGTGGGATCCCATCTCTTCAACCTGGGGTCCTGTTGCCTTAACATGGGGCACCATCACCTAAAGGTGGGTCACTGTCACCTCAGCCTGGGACACCATCCCCTCAACCTGGGTCGCCATCCCCTCCATGTGGGCTGCCAGCACGTCAGCCAGGAGTGCCATCATCCCAACCTAGAGCACCATCACCTCAGTCTGGGGCACTGTGCTAGTTTTGGCTGGGATAGAGTTAATTTTCTTCATAGTAGCTAGTATGGGGCTATGTTTCGGATTTGCGCTGGAAACAGTGTTGATAACCCAGGGATGTTTTAGTTACTGCTGAGCAGTGCTTACACAGAGTCAAGGCCTTTTCTGCTT
>NW_008795127.1:2019475-2020513 GCF_000699145.1 Aptenodytes forsteri | reverse complement strand
GACCAAAGGGATATTCCATACCATATGATGTCATGTTCAGCAATAAAAGCTGGGGGAAGAAGGAGGAAGGGGGGGATGTTCGGAGACATGGTGTTTTGTCTTCCTAAGTAACCGTTACGTGTGATGGAGCCCTGCTTTCCTGGGGATGGCTGAACACCTGTCTGCCCATGGGAAGTGGTGAATGAATTCCTTGGTTTGCTTTGCTTGCGCGCGTGGCTTTTGCTTTACCTGTTAAACTGTCTTTATCTCAACCCATGAGTTTTCTCACTTTTACCCTTCTGATTCTCTCCCCCATCCCCCTGGTGGGGAGTGAGCAAGCAGCTGTGTGGTGCTTAGTTGCCAGCTGGGGTTAAACCACAACAGGCACTGTTACCCCGATATGGAGAACCATCACCTCAGCATGGAGCCTCATTGCCTCAACCTGGGACACCATTATCTCAACCTGGAGTGCCATCACTGCAAAATGGAGTGCCAGCACCTCAGCCTGGGGCACTATCATCTCAACCTGAGGCACCATCACTTCAGCATGTGGCCCTGTCACCTCAACATGGAGCCCCATCACCTCAACCTGGAGCCCCATCGCCTCAATCTGGGGACTGTCACCTCAAGGAGGGGCACTATTACCTCAGCATGCAGCCCCATCACCTCATCCTGGAGCCCCATCACTTCAGCCTGTGGCCACATGACCTCAACCCGGGGATCATCACCTCAACTTGGGGCACTAGCACCTCAGCATGGGGCGCCATCGCCTCAGCGAGAGTCCCAGCTTTCTCTCGCTTCCCTGCGGAGCCGAGAGAGGCCGGGACCTCCCGGCTGCCTTCCCGCCCCCTTCAGGCACCGCCTTTCCCCGCCCGACGACGCGAAGGGGCCGGCCCGGGCTGCGTAGGAGCCTGGCAGCTAGACGGCGGCCGCAACGCTGCGCGATTCCCCCTTCCCCTCCTCTCCTTTTCTCTCTCCTCTCGTGCGTGTGAGTATCCGCCCCGGCTGCCTGCGCGGTTACCACAACAAAGCCGAGGGGGTGGGGGAGACGGTGGCTGC
>NW_008795127.1:1992803-2019343 GCF_000699145.1 Aptenodytes forsteri | reverse complement strand
GGGGGCTGTAGGCATTTTCCTCCCCCGCCTGTGGTAATTTTTACCAGATCAAACAAGGTGGGAGATGTGTTTTGGTTTTTTATACATACATACATATATATATAAAAAATATTTTTTAACCATTATTTAATTTATATTTTTATTATTTTTTAATTTGCTGTCTTTCTACTTGGGTCCCTGCCTGACCGACACGTATGTAGGTGTCTCCCGAGCATGTCGTGCGTGCTATATTTGGAGGGCTTCGGCTGGCGTTGAGCTGCCAGAGTTTAGTCATGCTGCCGTGAGACACATTTTATGCCCCGCTTCAGTGATCTCTGCTCCGCGGGGGGATTGGAAAAGAGGTGGGAGATTTTCTTCTGAGGCACCGGCCCTCATTCGCGTCGTAGTCGTCGGCTTTGGGAGGGAGTTACTGTGTCGTGCGTGCCATCCTTAAAGTTACTGGGCTGGGAGGGGTGTGGAAGCAGTGCTCGGATAGAGTTCAGTGAAGTGTTTTGGTTGGGTGTAATTAGTGGGAATTAAGTCAACTGAAATGGTCGTTGTAAACGGCTTGCCTCGAGCATGTTAAATCATAGCAACAGTCACATCTCTGCAGTTTCCTCAGGATGATAGTGTTGTAACTGCCCCTGCCTTGCATAGGGCTGTGTTCTGCACTAATGGTTCCCAAGGTGGGGCTGTAGTTTGGAAAAATAACCAACCACTGAAACTCTTGGCCCCCGTGGATTTGTGTGGAAATCACAAAAGAGGTAACTAAATCCTGGGCCTTTCTTGGCTATCATTTGTGCAGCCTCTGCAGCAGAGCAGAGTACTGAATTTATTCCAAAGCGTCTCAGTGAGATGATACCACAAACAGCAACATATGTCATGCTCATGAAGCTCCATTTTTTCTGGAGTTTTCACAGCACGTTAGGGAAATTGGCATTTTAAAATATAGTTTGGCATGGCTTCTGGCACAACCGAATTTAAGGTCATGTAACTTCTATGCCTTGCTAAAGTTTTTCCCTTGTGGTTCTGTTAAACACAATTTTTCAGAAACTGGTTTTATTATAGTATGCAAATGTTTACACTTGTTCATTCTTACTATAAAACTTATAAAAAGCATCTAGTATTTGCATTTGGACATTTATATATTTTAAAACTGTGTGGCTAAAATTTCTGTGCAACATTCGTAGAAAGAGCAGGGAAAACTATGTGGGATGCAATGAATATAACAAATAGCAGTGCTAAATTTATTTTGTATCTCTGCTTTTGTCTGTTATGAGTTGCTCAATATAGAGCATCAAGTGTATTGTGCACATTTTTGCTTCTGTGAAAAAATAGTTAATCTCTTTCTTGGATAGAAAGCGATCACTGGAGTTCTCAATGGAGAGAGAACAAAGTTCCACAAAAAGTTAAATTCTTCAGAGGAGCTATTTGAAGACTAAAATGAAGTCATCATTACTAGAAAATTAGTCACTGGATGTTAGCTTAAGAATGGGTTTGTAAAATAATTGGCATTTTAAAATATAGTTTCCAAAATTTGGACTCAGCTTTTGGAATGCTTCAAGCTCTCCCACCACTTTTTCCTGTTGTTTTTGGTTGAGTTGCTCAATATAGAGCATCAAGTGTATTGTGCACATTTTTGCTTCTGTGAAAAAATAGTTAATCTCTTTCTTGGATAGAAAGCGATCACTGGAGTTCTCAATGGAGAGAGAACAAAGTTCCACAAAAAGTTAAATTCTTCAGAGGAGCTATTTGAAGACTAAAATGAAGTCATCATTACTAGAAAATTAGTCACTGGATGTTAGCTTAAGAATGGGTTTGTAAAATAATTGGCATTTTAAAATATAGTTTCCAAAAATTTGGACTCAGCTTTTGGAATGCTTCAAGCTCTCCCACCACTTTTTCCTGTTTGTTTTTGGTGGGTTTTTTTTGTTTTGTTTTGTTTTTGTAGTGCAGACATTGTTTCTTTTTATTTTCTCAGCCTTAGATAATCCTTGTAATGGTATGGAATGGAGACCAGAGAAAAGGAGAGAACCAGTAATTTGTGGACATTCTCTTCCTTTTCTCAGGACTTAAAGCTTTTATGACCTACTGGGATTTCTGTTTTGGTTTTGTGCTTGCCCATGTTTAAAAGGGCATTCAGAGGGTCCTGTGTTTCTGCATAAGAATTACATGGGCTCAGAGGGCCATCAGGACTGCAGACCCTGTTGAAGCTTTGAAAGTGCAACTGGCCAGTCCCTTTAGAGACTTGACCCAGCAGCACATACAGGTGCTTCTCTAAGGAGTATTCCAAAATTTGCGGTGTAGGTGGCATATGGTCTTCTGTGGTGTAGGTGATAGGAGCACCTTACAAGCTTTTTAAAGTCTGCCTAGTCAGGGGTCGGATGATACAATAATATACCTGGAGTTTAGAGGTAAGAGCCTCAAAGTGAGCTGGCTCCTAGGTGAGCCTAGGTATCTCCTTAAATTCATGGGAGATAGGCAGACCGTTATTGTGATGGATGAACTCTAGTGCTTCCACCAGAGCTGCTTTTTAAAGTTTTTTCATTCTTTGCTTCCTGGTCTTATGCTCAACCAAGACTGGTGGTAGTAATGGACTAAAACATAACATACGTTCCTTGGCTGAGGTTTTTCCCATCCAACAATCTCAACTGATGTTTAAGTCACAATTCAGTGATGGGTATTTGTCATTCTTGAAGTGTTTCATTGCAATAACATAATAAACACTGGAACTCCGGGAAACTCATGTTGACTTTAAGAGCGCCCTATGTTTCAGCATTTTATCTGCTTTTCCATACTGATATTTCTCATCTGAAGAAATGAACAAGTCATAAAATATAATGCAAGAGAGGATTGCAAGAGGCCTTTACCTCATTTGCCCCCTACGCACATTCTGAGGAAGCATAGATATACTTGGACTATTCTTAGGTGATATTTGTTTAAGCTGTTCTTTGTATACTGATTTAGTGACTGAATTTCTGTACTTCCCCCTGCTCATCTGTACCAGTGCTTGTTCCTCTTACATAGAAATACATTCACTGAAAATTAGAAGAATTGCATCTTATTTTCAGTGGCTGTGGAGAATGCAATTGCTATCTCTGTAAAACTGTATGTGTATTTTCCAAATGGTGATAATAGGTGTCATCTTGTGGTCACAAAACTCACATCTATTTGATCTGTGTGGAAGCACATCTATGCAAAATGGGGAGGGAAATGCTGATGACATGCCTATTTCACTAAGCATGCTAAATCCATAACGTTAGAAGCATGAACAAACTTCTAGTTCAGTGAGCATTTCTTGTTGGAGACAGTTCGTGTGTTGTGCCACTTGGTAAGGATGGCCTGGTATTCTGGAGTATGCTGTGATTTATGTGCTGCTGTACTCCGTCAATAGTTTGTGAAATGGTATAGTTGCTTCCTTTGTGGTCCTGCCATCTACTTCAGGACTGGCACAGGGGAAAATCCAGAGTATGCCAAGGTTAAGTGGCATGTGCACAGTATAGATGGTCAGCTCTTGGATGAAAGTTTCAATGCTCTTGAACTCTATTATGGGTTTATTTTTGAGGTCTGTCTTCCCAACAGTAGCAGATGGGCATCTGTAGATTCTAAGCATTTCTGGGCCATACCTCTACTGCATGCAATGAATGAGGCAGGAGCACAGGCTGAACACAACTGGTCTGTTACAAGGTGAGAGTAGGGGGAAAGTTACTGTACAAATATTGGTGAAAGAGTTGTTGTGTCTCATTTACTTTTGAATTGTGATGAAAGAAGGGTTTTATGCCTCCCCTTTCAAATGGGGAATGATCAGTGGTGGTTTGAATGCTTGAAGATGTACACAGAGACCTTTGCTGAGGTCTGGGCCACCCTTGGGCCAACCTTTATGAGACAGTTGATCAACACGGAAGCATTGCTTACGTGAAGCGGGGGAAGTGGTGTATCCGTTGTCACTTGGAAGATGGCAATACCTGACTCCCAACAGTCTGCAGCAGCTGCTTGGATTAGTCTCAGCAGGTCCCGAGGGATATGATGTTTGAGTGGTGTGCTTGGAGCTTAAGAAAGGCACACACAGGTAATCCCCCGACTGGTGCACCGGGATGACGGCACACGTAACTCCAGCCTTTACGTGGCAGATATGCTGAAGTTTTTCTTTAATAAGAGGAATTGTTTTCCTTTTTCTTGCATGCCATCGTGGAGTACTGTGCCAGATTCACCACCTTCAGTTGTGGATAGCCTGTCTGGATGCATGTTGCCCCAATATTTAAATCTTTATATTGGGCAGAAATACTCTTCATAGATATGTAACCAGTACAGCAGGAGCAAGAAAACTCAGCTTCCTTTTACCTTGCTCTTCACCCTCAATACCTGGTGGTAGAGTCTGTCCTTTTCTGGGCTTTTCGTACCTGTATACAGATAACTTTGCTGCCAGGAACTGTTGAATGTCTGTCTATGTTATTGAAAGACTGTGGCTATGGGTCACTTTTGGGAAGGGTCAATGCCAGTGATCAGTTTCCCTCTAGCATCTTGCTGTCTTTGGTCCCTGAGGTAGCTGGAGGTGGGACTCTTCCAGGCAGTGAGAAACAGTGTATGGCAGTAGGCCCATGAGACTTTGATATGGGTGGCATCACTTATGCTTCTAGAGGTGGAGGGCCTTATGAAGGAAATCCTTCCAGAAGCTGCTGATACTTTTTTCAAACAACGTATTGATTCGTTGTCTGTATTTTTTTATTTTGATTGTAAGCTGCTTCTGTTCCCTCTGGGTTTGGAAGGTTTGCTGGTCATTTTCTTGGGATTCTCAGCAGTGAGTGAGTAGCCATGGCCTGTTTAGACAGGCCTGATGAGCATCATCACTCCCATCATTTAACCTCAGTAGTCTCTGACCCAACCTTTCTGCTCATGAAGTCGCAAGGTGACCTTTGCTGAAGAACAAACATTTAATGCGTGTGTATGAGTAAAGTCCTGGAGCTACAGATCTGCCCCTCTCCGCATAATGTGTTGCAGCTTTTCATAGTAGGGGAATGGCTTGGTTTTGGCTCAAGAGGAACTACTTTTTTTTTTTTTTCCTTCCCCCCCTTGTACATTAACTTGAAAGCCTTTGCCGGGCAGTCATCTAGGGTTCTCTGGTGGTCATGTGCTTTCATTTGCTCTAACAGATGATGGCAGTTGACTCTGTTCCAGGACTTTCTAGTGCCCGTTTGCTGAACTGAATTCTTGCTTGAAATAGCCAGGAGACTCAGGGCTTTCTGTTGGAATCCTTTTAAAAGGACTCCAAAGTACTTCGGAGCATCTCCAGTGGGCCTACCTCTGTTTGGAGACAGAACTGCTGTTCTGAGGGCTAACCTGTAATAGGTTTGGGAGTTACTAAACTATATCTTACAGCATATGGGGAAAAATCTTTTCCTTTGTGTACAGCAGTGAGAACCAGGGCAAAAAACAAAACCAAACCAAACAACCAACCAACAAAAAAAAGGCAAAAAAAACAGGAAAAAGGGCAGCGATGGCTGGGTATATTGACCCCATAGATTTGAAGTAGCAGGTTTTCCCTCCTTCCTCTTCTCTAGCTAGGAGAGAGAAAAAGACAGTGAGAGGCATTAGAGAGCCAGCTGAGAATCAGCTGGAGAAGTGGTTTCATATGCACTAGAAACAATGGTAGTTCTGATCTGAGCTTGAATTAGGTCCTGTCAGATCTGGTCTGTGAGGGACAAATGGTGGTTCCGTGGCCTGTTCAGATTACTCAGTTGAGGTGCAAGTCTACTACTGTCTCATGAGCCAACACAACAAGAAGTTTGTCATGAATCAGCAGTAAATACTTGTATGTAGGTTGTAATCTGAGCAAAGGGATTCACCCCCACGTAGTTATTGTCTAGGTGGTTGATCAGCAGCAACATGATTACCTGTAACTGGACAGAGCCAGATTTTTCTTGGAGGTGCACCATGAAAGGATAGAAGCTAACAGTTGCAAGATGTGACATGGGAAATTCTGATTAAAGAAAAAAAACCTCACAGTGAGGGTTGTTAAGCACTGGAGCAGATTCCCACATAGGACGTGAAGTGTTCATCCTTGGGGTTTTTGAAAACTTGGTTGGACAAGGTGTAAGGGATGAGGCCCAAGTGACTGTACTGTGAGCCCAGACAATGCCCCAAGAGAAGGCTCCAGAAGTAGCAAAAGGCAGTCATGGGGAGGGGCCTGGTGTCACTTCCCTTGACTGACTGGTGTCACAACCACTCCTGGAACTGGGGCAAGAGAAGGTTCCAGAAGTCCAGGGACTGGGGCCAATAAATAGGGGCACGTACGAGTCTCTGGGGTGCTCTCTACACCAATACCCCCGTCGGTAGGTCCAATGCTGGATGCAGGACTGGTGACCTCCCTCCCTCTCCCCACCCCCCACCCCTCTCTCTCTCTCTCTCTCCTTTCTCTTAAAGTTATTAAGTAACACAAGGCCTACCTCGATTTCCCATGCAGCTGCATAGCTTAGGTGGATATAATTGTGAGAGGGTCAACGTTTACTGAATGTTTGTTCCATTAAAGTCGATGTTTATATACGGACCTTGAGTGTTATCTCACCTTAATCCACACCAAGGGGATTTGCGAATCTTAGTCGCTCTCCCCTTCTCATAGGTGGGATGTGACACAAGGCCCTCAGCAAAACTAGATCCAACTTTGAAGCTGACCCTGCTTTGAGCAGTGGACTGGACTGGATAATGTCCAGAGGATCCCTTCCAACCTAAATTTTTCTATGATTCTAATTCCAGCTCCTGTCTGCTTTGTAGTGTTTTGCAGAGTAAGTTGCCTGTGCCTCAACCAGCCCTTCCATCTCAGGGTCCAATGCACCATGTACAACTGTTTGGAGGAGCGGAGCTTGCATAGATTTCTAGTGTTGGAGTTTATTCTGAGCTAGGGTTGAGGCCTTGTGTTTTGTAGATTGGTTACGAACCAATCATGGTTTGGAGTGGAGAAATTGGTACCCAAGTTAGGAGAGCGTATGGTGTGCAGAACAGCTGTAGCAGGTATTGTGCTCTGAGCTTGGAAAATTAGAGTATCTCCTAAACAGGCTGGTTGTTTCATTCATTGGGGGTTTCCCTCAAGGGAAATAGTTTCCTGAGATGTATATTTCCTGCTTTGCATGCTTTGTTGTTTCTTAGTAGCAAAAATGAAACCTTTAATTAAAGAGGAGGTAGGGTGGGCTGGGTATGTGTGGTTTGTCACATGGCTGGAAGCAGCTGCCCTAGTTGATCTTTACCATTGTTGGTTGTATCTAAGAACAGGCGAAGTTTTGGGTTAGTCTGTTTTACAGGTTTTAAGACTTAATGTTTCCCTGTGTTTCCCCTCTTTTAAACTAAACAAACCCTCAGAAGTTGGACGTTTCTAATTGTCTTAATTTTTATGGCCCTCTTTTAGACATTTTGAAATTTGTCTTTTTTTTTTTTAAGCTTTAGCCAAAAATGAGGAAGGGAGGGAGAAAGAGGGGGATGGGGTTTTTACGTGGTAACTTGTTTAATGATTGTTATTTTTGAAAATGTTAGTCAGGTGGTAGGTTTAGCATTTTCACCCTCTCCCAAGTTCACTGTACAAAGAGGTGATTTGGCAGTCAGCATGTTTAAGGGGGCAGGATCCCTGACAGAGGAGCAATAATGAGTAAATAGAGTCAGAGGATTTTTGAGTGTCCTGAAGAATATCTGCAATTGATAGTATAAATCTTTTAATTAAAACACTTTAACCTTCCAACCCCTTAGCTCTCAAACACTTGTTTCTGCTCTCTGAGATCAGGAGGATGGGTCCCTGTTCTGAAGAGGTAGAAATTTCTAGCTGAAAGGAGAGGTGCCATCTGTGGGAGCCCTAATTGTGTGGGCTGGAAGAAGGTTGCCTGCTTGGTTACTTCTTTTAGTCTCAGTTATATGTACGAAGCAAAATTAATAACCCTAAACCAGAAGGTACCTTATTGGAGTTGAATACAACATTATTATTGCTTCTGATACTTTACATATGTTTGTTAATACATCCTAAGATGATGTCTGTTCCTTTTTGTTGCAGGAAACATATTGTTGATTCATCTTGAGTGTTCTATAGCTGTGCTCTATTGTGGCCTTTGTGGTGATGCACAGTATGCACACAGTAACATCAGAAGTTTCTGATTCAGCCCACAGCATACTTAAGGGGCTTGTTTTCCACTTTTATTAAATACCAGAATCTTAAGATGTCCTGAAAGCACTTAGGGCCTTCAGAAGATGTATAGCGTACAAATTCAGAGTGTGGTGTTCTTGTGCTAGGATTAGGGCCTTCAGAAGATGTATAGCGTACAAATTCAGAGTGTGGTGTTCTGTGTGCTAGGAATTTGTATGTTACTAGATAGAAAAAAAAAAAAAAGGCTTTCCTCTGTGAACCATCCTCTTCCTCAATTATGAAAGTAGAATGCTTAAAAGAAAAGAAAGTTGATCACTGCTTGTACTTTAGTGTTGGTTTTTCTTTTTTTTCTGTGATTTATTTCAGTACTCTGATGCATGTATTTCAGATGGTCTGCATTTAAAAAAGTGAAAGATTGATTGGATAACTTTAAGGTTTAACCAAGGTTAAAATGCCTTGAATCTTTCACTAGATACTGAGTGTACTTCATAAGTGTTAGTTTCTAACATTCAAAAAATGCTATCAAAAGGCAGTATATGTTCAAACACAAAACCACATCTAAATCTGTATGCTCACTACATCACTTCTGATGTACTATCCTACCTTTGTGTAAGATACTTTATATTGCAGCCATGCCTAAAGGCCTGCTATTAGGCATTACCTACAAAAATATTTCAGGTGGTGCTGTAGTTGGCAGGTTTGCAGTTCGCAGGGGAAAAACACTCGATACGTTTAGCATTAATAAGGTCTTGATCTTTGTTTAACACGGAGGAGGCTGTCAGAATGCTGCTTGTCCTTAGGGAAGTGCAGCAGCAGGCAGTGGTTGGCCTGTACAGGAGCTGAGTGGTTTTTGGTCTTGCAGTGGCTGGCTGGTGAGAACATGGATGCGGTCTTGGTAGGTAGTCAGATACTCAGTGCATCAGCCTCTTGACGAGAAAGTGTGGGTCCCTACTGCCCTGACAGCCACACTGCATGTTCTCCTTGGCTGCTTGGCCACTGCTTTCTGATCTTAAATGGGTCAAGCTTGGTGTTCACAGGTGAAGGGATTAAAAAGTGGTATAAGCTAGGAGGAACTGCAGTGAGGAAGAGACAAATATGAATGGATGTGCTTGGCTGGGGTAATGGGTGGGTGTGACAGTTACAAGAAATAGGGGGAGAGAGGTAGAGAATTACATGGGGAGAGGAAATATTACAGTAAAAAAAGGTCTGACAAATAATTAATGGCCAACTTGCTCATTTGAGTTGATCATATTTGTGTTAGAGGGTTTCAGGGCAGAAAGCCACAGAAAGCATGTATTTTTGGTAAATAAATACAGCGGCCATTAGAATTGGCAGTTAATGATAAGTATTTGACTCTAATGACAATTTTCTTGGGATTTCAGAATATCACTTGTTGATTCTGTATTTTAACAATTGACAACATAGCAGAACTATGTACTTCTCACAGGAATAAAATTACACTCTGTCCTGTATATAAAGGGGCGTGAGTGTGTGTGTGTGCACGCACAGCCAATTTGTTAATTTAGGCATGGTTTATCAGCAAAATTGCTTCTTCTGTATTACTTCTTGGCAAATTCCAGCTCCCTTAAAGACATTCTAGATACATGAGGGGAACAGGAACCAAAAATACCATCTCTTCATCTATTTCCTCTTGTTTGTTTTTAATGGAAACTACAAAATTAATTAATGTTGAGTTTATGAATGATTAAGAGTGTCAGTGAGAGAAATTGACCAATGCAGCATGTCTGTTTTCCATTAAGATGAAGGCTAAAGTCATTAGGGGGTTGTGCCAGAAAAATGGAAGGAGCATTTGGCAATGAAATGACTGGTGTTATGACTGCTGCTCCTTAGGTGGAGTCAGCCTGCTAAACTGCATTTCTCCTGGTAACAGTGGTTGCTCTCCATGAATCAGTTATGGCTCCCACTGGCAGGTAAGCTATTCCTAAGTCACGCAGAGTGGGAAGATGTGTGCTCCTTGGCTGGTGCTAGTGGTGGAAAGGAGTGTACAGGCTCCTTGCTATCTTTTATCACCTTTTGCCACCTCTACTCTGCCCTTTTGCTGCTCTCTTGAGTTAAATCCCATCCTCGTTTAAGAGATTGTGTTCAGAAAAGAGACATCTGAGAAGTCGTGGTGTGACCGTGTATTATGTTATAGCCGATGAGATACTGTTAGTTTAGTCTCCTTTGCAGGAGTAGCATTACATAAACTAAAAATACATGGACGTGTGTATTACAGTCAGTTTTATATTTCAAGCTGTACTTGTTGGTCTGCATCCACCTGCAAACCTGTTTTTTGCCTTATGTTATGCTCTTATATGTACAACAGTGCTAACAGTATATCAAATCTATGTGTTTGAGACAAGTGAAATATGCCACATGCCTACTTTTACCGATCAGTCATAATCTGTCTGAAGCTACAAACTGGTGAGATGCTAGTGCCTTAAGTAATAAAAACCTTGCATCATGGAGAAGAAAGGCTTTTGCTTTAATGTTAACACTGTACTTCCTATATTAATTTTCATCATAGAATTGACTTTGCCCAAGTTGTACTTGCTAAATAAATAATTCATGATCTGTAGTCTACAGGTAATGCCAAAAAATTCTGCTTGGTTCCCTTCTGGTTTAGGTTACATGAGGTAGAAAATTAAATGTAAATAATGTGTTACTCTCTTCTGAATTATTTCTGTTGTGCATGTTTTGATATATTAAAATGCATTAGCCTTTTAGGAGGCTGCTCTAGCAAAACTTCCAGGAATTCACATGACGGTTGGGCATTGCAGACTATGCAAGCTGCCTGAAGCCAGGGATCACAAGAAGTGACATGAATATGCAAAGTTTCCCAATTCCATGTAGCATTTCAAATTCAGAGTTCCCAGGTGTTTTACTCCTTTGTTCTGTTGCTCTTGGAGGAGCTAGTGCTTTAATGAGTTTCTCTTCATGGCACCAAAGTTGACTTCTGCTTATATTGTTTAATAGCATTTTCAGCTTTATACAACATCTAACCTTAAGTCTTTTCTCAGTTCTTGGGCTTCGTGAATCTTAAAACCACATGAGATTCCACACCTGCTTTTAAGGCTTATGTTGTGCTTTTTGTATTTGGGGTGCATATTTCAAATTCCCCTAAAGCTGAGTATTATTTGAGAAGTGGCAAGATAACTGAGTGACATAGACCTTTAAAAATTCCGTGTTTTGAAGTAATTTTAGCTAGAAGTTTTCTTGGGAATAGTCTTGCAGTTTCAAAGCAAGCTTAGGAATTCCTTCTTCACCTTAATTGCCATGGCAACAAACTATATGTTGTTTAAGGGAGACCATCCATCTTGTAAAATATTCTGGTTCTCCTGCCTTGTATAGTTGCTTCCACTGTGTTTGGTTTTTGGTTTCCTTGGCTCTAAAGAATGTTACATATTTATTGATTGCAGCTTACAAAATTTATATAAAATCTGTTGTAAATAGTAGAAGAAAAGTCCTGCTGGCTAGAGGGAAACAGTAGTCTTTGATACTGGCTAATTTTGTTTGGTTGTGGGGTGTTTGGTTTTGGTTTTTTTTTAATTTTAACTCTGCGTATATCCTGCTAATGAGTGGAAAATTTCATATCCCCCCTGCCACATGCATAGGATCTAACACTATATATTTCTGCAAGAAGTATGACACAATAGGAGCAGATTTGTGGAGTGTAACAGCACTGAGGACCTGATATCCACACTGTATGTATTTGGGGTTTTTCCTTTGGGCTAGCCACAGTCTGGTCCCATGGACTGAATGGTGACTGCTGGCTTAAGTGCACTAGTTTTGTGCCTGGAGCACACTTTAGAGGTTAGTTTCATCTGAAAGAATCAAGTTTGCTCACTGTACTATGCAGTGTGAGTTACAGAGGACTGTCAAGAAAAGCAGGCTCCTGATCCAAACTAAAACATTAAGCCAGACACACCCTACATCTATTACAGTTTAACCTATAGAGCCGTGGATCTTTTGATGTAAATTGAAATTGCTCCTACTTTAAGTGCTGAAAGTCTGCAGTTTGAATGGCTGTGTCAGCCAAGAGGATGACCACCACATACAAACAAGGTTTTTAATATAAAATCCAAACTAATGATAGCTCATTAGTGGCTCTAGCTTAAAGGGACAAAATAAGACACTTAAATTGCTTGTTTGTAATAGTTAAGACTCTTTAGCCGCTAACAATGTTTGACTAATTTCCTTAGGAGTAAAAGTTTTGAAATCTTGATGTTTTTGTTGGCTTAAAGTAAAGCTTTTCAGTCTAACATGTAAGCTGTGTGCAATAAGGTGGCACTAAATTTCTTTGTAGAACTCACTACAGAGTTGTCCCTAACAACATAACATAATTAACTGCAGAATTATAAATTACTAGAGCTAAAAGAGTAAAGAACAAAACTATTATACTAAAAGTGTATTTGGATCTGTTTTTATGCTAACCTTTGGAAACCTTTTCTGATGGTTGCAGGTGGCACTTCATATTTCAGTATGGACCGGTCTGAAGATGTATCAGATGGTGAAGTGGATCATGCTTTCTTTGACAGTGATTTTGAGGAAGAGAAAAAGCAAGCTGAAGAAAATGGTGAATGTATAGAGAAAGGAAGTACAAAGGCAGCTCTTGCAGTCCCTGATTTGGTTTCCAGTGCAAAGGATGCAAAGTGTTGTGAGGAGGAAAGTGAAGAAAAGCAGAAAGATTTGCGGCAGGATCAGTCCCTAGAAAACAGCACAGATCATCTTGGAGATGCTTCATCTTTGTCACTTTCTCCAGTTGTGGAGAATGCAGGTACATCTGGAGCGACATCTGCAGCAAGTAAGGGAACACAGGAGAATGTTCCTGCTGGAATCCCCAAAATAGTTAAAGAAGGTGAAGAAGATTATTTTACAGATGAAGAAGATAGTAGTGACGATGGCAAAAAACAGAAGGTTAGACCAAAGTCAGCTAAGCAGTCAAACAACATAAAAAAGGCTAGCAAAAAATATACTAGTATCAGCTCCTCCTCCTCCTCTTCCTCCTCCTCTTCCTCCTCGTCCTCATCCTCAAGCTCAGATACAGATTGTTCTGAATCAGATTCCGATAGTTGTTTGTCAGATTCATCTCATTCTTCCTCAAAGAGGAATGCTTGTAGGAACGCTCTTCTGTCTCCAAAACAAAAATTCAAGTCATCAATGAAATTAGCAGAAGGAAAACCAAAGCTCGGTGACTACTTGGAGGAGTCTGAAGACACGGTGACTGACGTAACACCTCTGTCAACTCCAGACATCAGTCCTATCCAGTCTTTTGAACTTGCAGCATCAAATGATAAGAAACTAAAAATAAAAAGACAAGAAAACGTGAATCAAGAATTATATGGTAATTTTGAAGAATTTAAGTACAACACAAAATTTGTAAAACCTGTGGGGCTGGGGAATCCAATCTTATATCTGTATTTTTTTCATTAGATTCCGAGTTTGATCGCAGATACAGTCGAAAAGTCTTGCATGATGCCATGGACCTGAATCAGCTTTTGAAAGGTGACTTTTAAATTTTCTTTTTACAAAGTATGACATCTGTACATTGTTGAGAACAATTGAGTTCTAACAGAAGAGAATGAGGTTTTAATGTGCCACATATATTTTTAAAACTGGTTTGTGATTAAGCTGTGTTGAGCTAATTCTTTGAATTCTTATGTATGTAAATAGTGCTGATTCTACAGTGGAAGGAAGAAGCATGTATATGAGCATGTGTTGCTATGCATATACCTAGAAGTAAGATATACAAATGGGATGAATCTCTGAATAAGATTTGATATATTAACAAATTGAATAATAAAACTGCACGTGCATTTTGAGAAGTCAAGGTTTACTGGACTATGCCACGATTTACTATCTAAATTAGAACACCAACCTTTCTGATAAAATGCTGGGTTATTGACCTTCAAAATTGAAAGGCAGTCCAAAACTACATTGCATGATAAATAGCATTCATATATTTAAACTTCTGGTACCTTTTTGATAATGAAACAGAATTATTTGACATTCTTTTTCTGAACTAAGTGTCTGCTTTCTAAAATACCATAAAGTTGAGTAAAGGTATTTTAACGAGAAAAATAAGAGAGAATCTTTACTAAAACTTGAGTGGTTACTTCTTGCTAATAGATTTAATAAATCTTAATAATGACATCTGAGAGAGAGAGAACTTGGTATCTCACTGCATTCATTGTAAACATTCATTGTATGGGGTGAGAATGCACTGGATCATCTCATGTGCATATTTTAAGGTCTGCACAGTGCTTTTTAACGCTTGTTTTCATGGCCCAGAGTTTTCAGTAGTAAAATCTATAGAATAAAAGAGGCTTGGCTCAAGAAATCTGCTGATCTCAGGTGAGGAAAGCTTCTTACAGTCTGAGTCTGGTACATTTCAACCCAAGTTTTCTGTATTGTGGTAGGTCTGGCATGACTAAAACTGCATGTGTCGTCTTTCTTCACTTTGCACCTTGCCAGACTGAGCCTATAGTGAGTAAGGATTCAAAATCTATTGTACGCATCATTTAACTTTCCTATGAGTAGAAATGAGGATTTTACTTGTGTGGAAATTCTTCTGATGGTAAGAACAGCAGAGCTAGCCATCAAGAAAAGCAGAGCTGATTCTCATCTCTGACAGTCCTTGTGCTCCAGCAACTCTTTCATACTAGAAAAGGCTCCAACCACCTGTCAAAACATGATGTTAGAAGAGTTGTTGCTAGGAAATTGAAATTATGATGTCCTACATCTTTATTTGTTCCCTGATAGCAAGAAGCTATTTAATAACTGGTGATTATGGAAGAATTCCTCTCATCCCTAAAACTAATGGGTATTACAGCTCAGAATAAGTATTCTCAGAGATGAATGTTTGGAGGGGTGGGGGAAGTTTTTTCCCAAAACTGAAAAACAATTCTAAATAACAATAATAAAGATTAAGTAATGAGAAGTAGAATTCATATAGTCTGGCAGCTAATGTTCCTGATTAACATGCATATTACTCCCAAGTGCCTCTCTGAATTGGCAAGCACAACATCGCTTAATTACTTTGGGTATTTTGAAGTTTAAATGGGGCAGGATTATTAATGGTGGAAAGTAACTAGTCTGGGAAAATAGGAGCTAATCTTATTCTGAGTTACTGCTTCCAGGTTTTTCCATACTCATTTAAAAAAAAAAAAAAAAGTGCAAATCATTCCCCCATGCCCAGTCTGCATGAAATGTTCATCAGAACTGCATAGGCATGAACATTGCTTCAAGTAAGAACAGTATAAGGCCGGACCTGAGTGCATGAAAGTATTTAAATGATCTTCAGGATGTCTAAGATTTGGTTTTAAAGTAAAATATTCTTCCAGTAGCCTATACTGATGAAGCATTTCGTTTAAAATTTTTGTCAAATATGCTTCTAATATAGCCAGGCCTAAGCATTTACAGCAGTTATGTGACTTAAATTTCCGAAGGTCCCCAGAAACTTGCAGAATTTCAGTGTGATCTGTTACTGTGTTGTTTCTAGGGGGCGTGCAGTAATTTATTTTGTACAATTCTACACATTTGGGAAGACTAGAATCTTTTGTATTAAAAAAAGAATCACAAGAACAAAGAAAGGGAAGAAATCTGTTAAAAGCGCATGGTGTTCAAAGAACAAGTTTTGGACTAGAACAAGAGTCTGGTTATTAAGCAATGAGGTAGTTTGTGTATCTTAAAATAGAATTCATTTGAAGCATTTAGAAAAAATGTTGCAGTTAAATTAAAAAGGAGCTGAAATAGTTTTTCCTCTATATTACATGCCCTTGATACATATTTTTGCTCATATTGCAAACTATTCATTTTTATAAGCATTTAAAAAATAATATTTAGACAAAAAAACTTACCATGCTCTTACATCTCGTAAAGCTATGCTTGTTCTTGATAGAAGCCAAATATTAAGTTACACTATTCTGAATAATTTAAAATCTCACAAATAACATAATTTTAGTTGGAAATCTTATAGTCTCCATGCTGTATATTGCGCTTTGAATGCTTTTTAGGTGGATATTGCTGTGCAGCTTTGTCACTGATTTTAGAAATATTCTTTAGTGACCAGAACTCTGAACAAGAGATTGATAAAGTTATGTGCTAACACCTGGTTACTCCATCTGAAAGTTGTCATTTTAGGTGTGCTGTTACTGAAGTCAGCATTACCAGGTACTGCAACTTGCTGTTCAGCCTCTGTTTGCCCTATGGAAAATAACTGAACTAGTTTTAGTAAAAATGGCAGAAATCTACTTGGTAACAGTAGCTGGGGGCAAAGTGAAGATTATGCTTGAAAACTGGAGAGAAGCAGGTTCTGCATGTTGCCAAAGACAAATAAAGCATAGGAATGTAGTCCTTATATTGGCATTTATTAGACAGGAGTCGAGCCCTGTTTCAAAGGGAGGGAGGAAGTACAATAAAATGTACAGTTTTCAGAACCTACAGGTTGTATGGCTGTATTGGCATGGCTTTGCATGCATGCTGATGAAGGAGGGGCATGTGAACAGTAGAACACTCTTGAGAGCAGATGCAGCATGAAGGAAGACAGATAAACACATGCAGTGAGGAAATTGTGGAGCGCAGGTATCCGTAAGCTACCACGTTAAGGTATGGGGTGCGCACTCACACTGTTTCAGTTGTAAGGAGCCCACAGTTTGCAGCGGGAACAGCATCGCTAGAAACTGCAGGCCATAGTGAAAGCAGAAGTGATGCAAGGTAGACGAATAAACTCGGAACTTTTTGGATCGATCTGTGGTGTTTGTTTCCAAATCAGTCCCGTGGCAGTGTCTGATGCTCAGTTCAGAGTGGCTTGGAGTTCAGGTGGAGGGAGCACCTCCCTGCAGCACCCTCCCTGAGGAGCAGAGCCTGCTCCACTCACTCATACTGAAGCCGTGTGGCTGCAGAGCCTGGAGTAGTAAAACCAGGCTGGGTCATATTACAATCTAGGTCCACCTGGACCATGTTGTTCAAGTTACTGGACTTAGTGATTACTTATTAATTATCCCTCCATTGTGCATAAAAATTCTTGGGTTTACCTGTTTTGGTAGCTGTGAACTGCTGAATTGTTTAATAGTTCTTGGTAGTGGTTTTTACTTCTGTTCATGAAAATGACTTGCTGTTTGGGTGTCATGCTTATTTAAAATGTTTATAAATGCGAAATATATGACCTTTGAATCCTCTCATTTTTACAGACATAGAAGTCAATGTTTAGGAGGGTTACATCATTTCATTACAATGCGAAGACTGATGTCACGTAGCTGTTGTCATTATGGTGTATGACTGTAAGAACTATTCTAGCACTGTGGAGTCAGCCAGCCACGCTACTTAGGAATTTAAATGTCTTATCAGTGTGGCCAAGAACATAGGTACTCACAATTTTAGTTACTCAAGGTTAGTAGGGTTTATATTTTACAGACCTGTCCTCATTCTTTACCTCTCTTTTTTTTGCCACCTGCATGGAAAAAAATACAGATGTGATTATAATTTTTCAGGTGGAAATACAGTTCTTCAGTTGTTTCATGATGTTATATAGAATTTTGTATGTAATTCTTTTGTGAGTCAATGCTGTTTCTACTTTGCTGTAAACCTTAAAGATCTTTCAGAAAATTAAAATAATAACTAAGAGCAATATTCAAAACCCGTAATAATAAATGTCAGTTATCTCTGTTACTCTGTTATCTTCTGTGCTCTCGAGTAATCTGAACACAAAAAGAGAATTAAATATGCCAGTGCAAAGAAATAGGTTGCCAAAAATTGATTTTGGGAGTGCTTTCATAAAGCTCCATGTTAGAAAGCTGGGAATAAAAAATTGGAAATTTTTCTGATGCTGTTTTGCTTGATCCTATGTCTTGATCCAATGTCCCATGTAGTTTTAAGGAATTGAGGTTATGCAGATAAAGAGATGGGTTAAGCATATGTGTGTGAATTAAGCACTCATCCATTTCCATTCCATTATGCTACAGACTTGCTCTCTGTATTTAGACAAGTCTCTTGATTTCTGTAGTTCAGAATACAGAGTTGTATGCTAAAAATGCTGTGTATCTCTTTATCTGAATTTACATTGGGAATCAATACAGCAGTAATGGGATTGCAAAGGTGTATAGAGTGCTAAAGAATTTAGTACCTGTGTTTTTCTTCTCTGTAAAATGGGGTTGATACCTGCTTATTTTACAGAAGTGTCTGTGAGAATTAGTCTGTAAATCCATGGTATTAGCTATTATTAACTTGAGGAGGTGGTGTGATGGGGTAAGTAGGACAGTGGGCCACAGGCTGAAGACCTGAATTCTATCCTTGAAGCTTTCACTGACCTGTATGCTCTCTGATAAATCTTTTTGCCTCTTCTGTGGCTTAGATTTTCTGTTGTAAAATGGTCAGAGCTCACTTGGTGAAAAGCACTGTGATATGAATACCGTTATTATGAAAGTAAAAGCTCTGTGTTTCTGAATAAAAGCTATTGTAGAAAACTAAATAGTAGCTTCAACCGAACATGTAGCAATTGCTTTAGCTTTTTTTTTTTTTGCTATAATTTGTCACTCAGGAAATAGAATAAGTTTTTTATAACTGAAATTTCTCCTCTTAGGGGTATGTTATCTGTGTGCTCATTCATGCTGAACTAGTGTATTTGTAGAATAACTGTTAAACAATGTCTAAATTTAAAGTAGACTCTTAAATATATACATAAACACCCAAACTCTACAGTTGAACTAAATATTTACAGCTTTTTCACTAAGTTTTGTTTAGTTTGTATGTTCGTAGTTTGAACTAATTGTGTGTGTATGTGTATACATATGCATTGTTTTCGCAGGTCTAGTAACTCATGTTGAGGTAGAAGAGCAATTATCAGCTTATTCTTCTATTTAGAATTTGAAAACAGATTGAAAATCTTTAAGATTGTAAAGAGATCCAGACTTTCCCAACCTCCATAAGAAAATGGGTAATTCGGGGAAAAAAAATTTCTGCACCTGTAGGGTATCTGTTGTCTTTCTCATGACATCAAGAAATAACTAGCAGCCCTATTGAAGCATAGATTTTTCAAGAGGAAAATTTATACTTGAAAAGCACATTCTTATTTTCTTAAAAAAAATCAAATAATGAATTCTCCAAAATCCTTTTTAAAGAGTTCTGTGACGTGAAATAATGGATATTCTAGGAAATAGCTGTTTAGAGATACTACAGGGAAATAATTTTAGATTGAAACTATTAGGCATTGATGAAGAACTGTGATTTAATCCTTTTGTATTTTCAAATGCGTTACAGATGTGGTAGTGGAGCAGTATAAAACAAAACACTGGGCAAACTCAAAAGTGTAAGCACTGAAGCAATTTAATGCATTTTCCTCTACTGGGATTGCAACAGATACAGCTGTCCTAATGGCATTAAGGCTAAAATTAAAATCATGCATGTTTCAGTGTATCATCCTGTCCTAATGCATTTGACTTGCTAATTATCATTTGTATTTTATATAAGGTTTGGCCTTTCTCACTCTGCAAGGTCATTTCACTGCTTACAAATTGAAAGCAATAAACAGCTTGTTTATTGCTTAAAAGAAAGTCAGGTGTCTCTCCATGGAAACCAGCTTTCATAGAAATCCTGTGAATACCAGAGAATTTTCTTTTCCTGCTTACCAGTAAATGAGAAGTAGAACTGCACACTGTGCGAGTCTTTATGCAAATGCTGCTGCTTGTTTATCCCCTTCCCAAAATTACTGATTTATGGTCTGGCTGATAATGAAGTGGTAAGTAGAGATTTAGTTAAATTACTTATTACCCACTGATAGAGTATGAAGCTACAGGTAAATCATATTTAATTGTTCCAAGACTTACAAACTCTTTAGAACCTTAAATCATAACCTTAAACTGTAGTGTTGCCTCATGTTGTCATTGGCCACTGCAAAAATAGTCAGATAAACCATTCAAACACTTATGCATTGTGATTAAAGAGTAGTGTGGGTGCATTGTTGAATAAATCATTGAAATAACTTTGAAACTCAAATATTTGAGTTATATAACACTAACTGTACCTGAAGTATTTAATAGTATTTAGAATAAATGCATTTACCTCTTACATGGGATCTTGGTTCTTTTTTGTTTATTGATGGTGAATTGTCCCTGGTTTTGTAGGCTTGTGCTGACCTCACTTAGACACCTACTGCCTTTGACATGAAAGCAGTGTTGTTGCCAGTGAATGTTGAAGTGCATTCAGTGCATATTGGACATACATTCCTGCTGGGGATTGCATAATTTTCTGTCATAGTAAGTGCAGAGAATAGGAATGTGATGCTGTGTAAGTGGTGTTTTGCAGAGTGCAGGCTGGACAGATTTTCAGCCAGGTAACTTTGGAAGTAGTGGAAACTATTACTGCTGATGTGAAGTTCTGGGGTCAGAAGCCTCATTCTGGACCGTGCAAATAGTGTCACCCCTGTTTCAGGAAGACCTGCAGAACCTTTTGCTCACTGCTTCGTTAGATTGCTACTGCGGTTTATTTGAGGATCATTTAAGGAGCAGTGATTTCATGGATGTCCCCTGCCTTCTGCTTGTTTTGTTAGGAAGAAGTACTTACCCTGTAGTACTAGTGATCCTCTTTCAGTAAGTGACACAGTATGCATTCTGTTGCTTGTCTTTTTTCTACTAAACTTTAAACTCTCCTGTCGCACAGTTCCTAAGGAGATCAATGTTGCATTTGCTGTGATTTAGAAAAGGTTATCTATGGATAGGCTTTGGTCACAGTTTGTTTTGAAGTGGTGTTTGCAGCTTGAATTCTTCCTTAGCATAGATCTTAACTAAGTACACCACAACTCTATAATTTATTAATTTATCAGCTTGAAGAACAACAAACCAACTACCTTTAATATGTTATCAGACCCAATGCCTTGGTGTATTGTAGCACTGTTGCTGCAAAGAGCTACTTGTGAAATTTCAAATGTGGTTCTTCCTTAGGTCATACAGAAGGCTAACTATAAAAAGATCAGTTGAGGAACTGAAGAAACTAGTGAGGAACTACGGAGTTTTAGATTGATCTTTTCACCCCATCCCCTTGAGGAAAACTTGCTGCTGCACATGTTGTATTGGGTCTGAACTTTTGGTGCAAAATTAATGAGTCTTCTGTAATTCAACAACATATCGAGAGATTAGTTACTGGTTTCTGGCAGTCTTCTGGTCAAGCTTCACTGAATAACTTCACAGCAGAACCTTCATGGTGATCTTAACAATTCTTTCATTTTATTAATATGTTTCTTTTGAGTTGTGATAAATTTGATATTATCACTGTTAGCAAGCCATTAACTTCAAGAGTTGTCAGAAAGGTGTGGGCAGTAGTAAGGTCGGTTTCTACACTAAGTAAGTATAAATAATAATGAGGCGAAGAATCAACAGCATACTGAAGAAAGTGAGCTGGAGTCTCTTCTGCCTGCTGCAAGTGGGAAAGACTATCTTTGTGATAGGTGATAAAAGGTGTGGATGAGGCACTGTAGAAAGAAAATATATTGAAAGGAAAAAGACATGAGAGGCTAAGGAAAGGAGGAAGAAAGAAGAGATGGATGAAAAAAGAAAAGTCTGTGTGTTGGGGGGATGTGACTGAAGAAGCTGGAAGGTGAGAGTAAAGTTAGTCAGTAAAATTTTGCCATGCTTTACTGACATATAAGAAGTAGTATCCAGTAGAGCAATGCATGGAAATGTACATAGGTATGTATTCATGCTAACTGCCTGAGAGCTTCTGGTAAAATACCGGTGGTGTTTAATGCTACAGAAGTTGCATACCACTGCCCCCTGGGAGATCTGAGTGAGCAAGTAACGCAGTGTTCGTTGAGCCCCGCGTGTAGCAGTTGCTGCAGCACTCCTTTAATCAGTATTTCTAAAGGTATTTACTGACCAGCATTGAGGGGAAAGGGAAAGGTGTTTGTTCCATGTCATTGCTCTGTTTTTATTTTTTTCATCACAGCTGACAGGGGGTTTCCAGAAAAATGAGCAAGTCAAAAGATAAGTAATTACCTTGATGCTTCTTTATCACTAAGCGTTTTTAATCTGTGTTTACTGGTTATGGTTCATAACTGCATCATAAGAGTATACACTTTCCACCAAACTATAGCCAGCTACCTTAGAGAGAATTAAAACAATCATGTACCAGTGAAGACATAAAGCCTCTATTTCTAACTAAAAATGTCCTCATTCAGAATGCCATTGCTTTAAATGGAAACTGACTAGTTCACACCTTTGACAGAAAGAAAAGAGGTGTTTGGAATTTGCACTGACAGTTATTCAGAAGCTTAAATGTCTCTTGTAAGAGACTACATCACCAGTAGCATTGGTGCCATAAAGCTAGGTCAAGATTTCAATGGAACAACTGGTCTTTGCCACAACATGATTTCCACTCTTGCATGTGATGTGCGGTCTTGTTTAACCTTTGAGATGCTATGGTTGTAAGGCAAAAGATGAAATTATCTTTCATAGCTTCGTAATAGTACAATTATCAGTTATGTAACATGATATATAATAAATACCTTCTTCAGATGGTTGTTGAAATTACTTTCTTCCAACTGTGTTCTGCAGTGCTGGTTTTGCATATTCCCATAAGGACATATTTAATTTTTTTTTACTGAGAAGTATGCTGTAGCTTGATGTTACAGTGTGACTTGTGTGGCTCTAGTTATTTTCTGTGTGTTTCTTTGTGTCCCTTGTAGGTGTATCCAGATGAGTCTCATCCCAGGTTTGTCTCATCAAATGGTGTTGATGGCTGTACTAGTTTTCCCTTGAGAATAACTTACTAAATTGTAAAGATGCTTTTCAAGAATATTTATGCTTTATTAACCTGTTTGTTGGCACACTTGATCTGCGCTATTTGGCATTGTGTCTTGGTTTTGAGGTGATTTGCATCTTCTCTTGACAAATTAAAACAATATTTGCTAATGTGGACAACCTCACAGTTAGAGCTGCCGAGGGGCGGTTCTTGCCTATATTGGCTAGCATACTGATGCTAGTTTCCAGATTCCAAATACTAATTTCCAGAGGGATTTTGAAATTCATGAACTGTTTGGAATTTGAGTTCAGGATGCTGTTTCTAAATTTCTCAAAGGCAGTAGCAGTATTTTCTTGCATCAATTCTGGAATAAACTTAGTTGAGATACTGCAAAAAAGATTTCATTTCATTTTGTTTTGAAGTAGGAATACGCTCATAATTCTTTGAGGTTTTTAAGCTATTAAAGGCTGCCTCAGACATCCCTCGCCAAAAAATTGCTGATGTGGAAGTGTTTGCTGAGGAAATATTACTGCATGCCTGTGTTTTTTTCTTTCTACTTTTTTCAAAGCTTCTGCTTTGGATGGTTGTTTTGCTTGTGTGGGACTTTTAGGGGTAAGAGTGAGAGGTACCTTCTGGAGGTACTGTGATACTGGAGTAATGTGGGGAATGGCTTGAATAAGGCTTCCTCATCTGTGTCTCAGCTTTGAAAATTTGTTTGATCTAACCTGGTTCCGCCATTCCTGTACCGTAGATAATGCAATGGTTTGATGGGGTAATACCATGACAGCAAAGCTCTTAAAACAGTTGCCAGAAGATCTATTGCAGAGCTTTAGAAAGCAAAGGCTTAGAAATAGGTCAATAGCAAAGCTCCAGTGGAACTATAATAAACATAGCTGGCTCTGGCTGAGAGTGAAGTTTTCCAGTTATTATCTTATCTTGCAATTGTGCAAGTCTGTCTTGCTGTGTATTTTTAAGCATGCATTCTTTTGTTCTTTTGTCTTGAAACCTCATATCCTGGTTTAATTTGTCGGATTTTTACTGTTTTAAATTGCCAGGCCCCGGTAATTTTTCTTCTGTTATATATGCTTACTCATTTCTCTCCATCCATTAAATTTAATTTTCATCTTTCCCTTTGCAATTCCTGCACCAACATGATGTAGGATCGCTTCAGGAGCAAAGGATCAACAAAATCACTTCAGGAAATGCATTTTGTGTCTCTGAGTCATGCTTCCCCAGTGTCAGTTTTCTGTCTGAAACATAATTTCTGTTCTGCCTCTCAGCTGAGACAGATATTTCAGATATCTTTGGAGCAAAATTTAAATCTTTTTCCATGTGCAAACATCTAAATACTAATTTACGGTTTAATTCTTGGTTCTGTAAGTTATTTCTAGTCCTGGCTTCCTGAGGCTGTGTTTTCTGTTGCTTGGAAAACTTTTCTGATGCTTATATTCGTGCTACAAATGATACCACTGTGATGATAATTATGTTCAATGTTGCTTTAGTGCTGTATAACAGTAGTCTCATTAGCATATATATATAAAATTGCCTATGCTGATTGCTGGTACCATAGTAACTACAGTAAAAATATTTGAGAATGGAAGTCTGAGCATATTGTGCCAACGTAGAAGTTGGGCAAGCATACTGGTAAAGGTAGAGATCAGGAATACTGGCCATGCAGAAGAAATGACCATGCACATAAGGCTGACTTATATTCTGATTTCTAAATAACAGATATATTCTACACAAATGCTTACAGAGTGTCTGTGTGCGTATTGCTGATTCTCTTGTATTGCTCAGTTGTTCGCTGCATCTGTTCAATTCCTCTGGATTACCAGTCATAAATAGGGAGGAGGGGGATTCCTAGTGAGTAGGAAGCAGATAGGTTTTAACTAAGGCCAAAATTAGACTTGATTTTCTTGTGGTGAAACTTGTGTAAAATCAATGTACTGAGGACAACTGAGCATCCCTGAAAAATTCTGAAATGCATAAATCTGGAATTCAGATGGGGGTAGGTGAAATGTACCTTGGTTTTTCAGGTCTGTAAATAAATCCTAATAATAGAATGCAAGATTTGTATTTGGTTTGGTTTGGTTTTTTAATGTGAGTATTTTACTTTTTGCCATTTTAAAGCTTTCTTACAGTTGGAGAAAAAAGAACAAAAACTAACTGTCGATCAGCCATCTAAAGGAACAAGGAAAAATTATTCTTTCACAAATGAAGAAGTAAGACAGATTGATCGGGAAAACCAAAGGTTGCTAAAAGAACTGTCCAGACAGTCTGCAAAGCCAAGAAGAAGTACCACATTGAAGAAGTCAGCTGTACCGCCTCCTAAATTGTACCACAGTGCCCTCAACAGGCAAAAGGAGCAGCAAAGAATTGAAAGAGAAAACCTGGTAAGTTTTGAGAACTGATTTGGATCAGTAAATTCAGAAGGACTGTTTGTTGTCAGATGAACTACTGCTAAATACTTACAAAACTGATAAAGGCAGCACTTGGAGCTTTACTGCAGTAAGTCTGCAATGAATTTCCTTTACTATGCTGTTTGCATAATTGTTCATATGGTGGGGTTTTTTTTTTGAAAAAATGATGCTTTTTTCAGATGAAAATAGATTTTACTTTATATGAGTTTGCTCTACTTTAGTATCATTCAATTTAAGACGAACAACCATTATTGTTAACATGCTCGTAACTTTAGATAGCAGTCTAACTCTATTCATCCTGCTTCATACATCATGATTACTAATTTCTCAAGAACAGGGTTGCTCATCCTGCTTCATACATCATGATTACTAGTTTCTCAAGAACAGGGTTGCAAAAAAAAAAAAGCAATCAATATGATAGCATCAAACCCATTATATTTGAAATACAGAGGATACAATGTGAATGTCAATTTTGTTTTTTGACTTATTTTGTAGCTGTCTGTCTCTTTCAATGTTTGTAGCGCACTGCTTGTCACCGTATTTGAATGTAATGGCAATCACAATAACTTAGCTTAGTGGAAAACAGAAATTCAGACTCCTGTATAAAGGTATTGGCAGAGTTGTCAAATAACAAAAATAATACTGATTTGAATAAGATATTTTTAGTGATTGAATTCTAATACACAATGGTATTTTCATATCTCCTAGTTGTTCATTAGTGTGTTTGAAAAGCAGATAAAATATAGTTAAAATATTTGGAAAATTATTTATAGTGGAAGTAGTTTATTCACTTTTTTCATCTGTGTAAGTGTAGGTTGCAATTTCCTTCTACATAGATAGAGATATAGATTCAGTATAGAGAAAGTCTAATTGACCTATTGTTGTGCTTTAACCACAACTGGCAACTAAGCACCACACAGCTGCTCGCTCGCTCCCCCCGGTGGGATGGGGGAGAGAATCAGAAGGGTAAAAGTGAGAAAACTCGTGGGTTGAGATAAGAACAGTTTAATAATTGAAATAATAATAACAACAACAATAATGATAAATTGTAATGAAAAGGAAAATAACAGAGAGAAGTAAAACCCAAGAAAGAGAAGTGATGCAAATGAAAACAATTGCTCACCACCAACCCACCAATGCCTAGCCAGGCCCCAAGCAGCGGCCCCCCTGCCAACCTTCCCCCTAGTTTTATTGCTGAGCATGATGTCATGTGGTATGGAATATCCCTTTGGTCAGTTGGGGTCAGCTGTCCCAGATGTGTCCGCTCCCAACTTCTTGTGCACCCCCAGCCT
>NW_008795127.1:1991050-1992790 GCF_000699145.1 Aptenodytes forsteri | reverse complement strand
TAAAACATCCCTGGGTTATCAACACTGTTTCCAGCGCAAATCCGAAACATAGCCCCATACTAGCTACTATGAAGAAAATTAACTCTATCCCAGCCAAAACCAGCACACCTATTCAGGAAAATATGTTAGGTTTTAATTCTTCCAGCTTTCAGACATCTGGTTTGTTAAAACTTTTCAAGGTAGGAAACTTTCTCCCCAGCTTCACTAGACTATAGTTGACCAAAAGAACGTTATACTTCACACACTGAAAGAATTTGGCATAAATACTTGTTATAGATGTGTGATACTTCTCATTGTCTGGGGAAGAAATGTTTTTAGGCTTCAGTGTTTGTAGGTTGGTAGGAGGGCTTTCTTCATGTGTTGTGGGGTTGGGTTTTTTGGGGTTTTGTTTATTTAAAACATTGAAAGCAGGAATTGCTGTTCTACATGAAAGTGATAATAAGAGTGTATTCTTAGGCTGTGGGGAAGAAGTGCTGTGTCACAGTCACTTACAATCTAATAGTAATATGCTGTACTATGTAACAATAGATGATTACTGTAATATTAATGTATATGATGTTTTACAATACACTTCTGTTTACTCAAAGCCAAAACCTTTCTTTTTTGATATATTGCAGTATTTTGTCCAAGAATGTCTTGCCTTTGCAACTTTTGGATCAAAAATTCAGCAAACCTAAACACATACAGTTATTTCACATGTTGCTGCTTTAGTACGTTAGAGATTAATGGTGGTTGCTTGTAGTCGGAGAAATAATATCCTTCATTTACTTACTCATTTATGCTTTAGTTGTTGTCATCAGCAACATGAGTGGGCATGTTTGACATCACAATCATTCTTTAGAATTTATGTTAGGACATCATGCTATTTTAGACTATAAAAACATTTGGTTTATTCTTTTCCCCAAACTCAGGATGATATATTCTGCTGCTCTTTTCGGAAGAGTGATTCATCAGTACAGCTCTTACGTTTTGTTTGGCATTGCTATCATTTTTGAGCAATTCTGTTTACTTCTTTATTCTGTTTGAAGTGTGTGTGCATCTAGAGCATCACAGCTGTAACATTGATTTTTCTATTACTACCTTTGGGATTACAAGTATGACATGCTTTTCTCAGAGACTATAAATGAAAGAGCTGCCCTACTCTGGCCACTGATGAGTTTTTTTTGCTATATAGCTAGAAGTATGTGCTTTATGAACTTGTTTTCTTCTGGTCAGCAGCTTTCTTCACCTTTGTAGATTGAAGAGCTGGAATTCCATGGAACTTCCTTATGAATCTTTCTTCTGTTACTTGACAGGATTTTTTTTTCTCATACAAGGCCTGAGGTACTGCATACAGGATAGGCTTCTTGATACACCTTTGTGAAAGGTTTGTTGGAGAAGGATGCAGGGTTTTGTAAATAATTCAAGAATAGAAACCTACAACAGTAGTCTGTGCAGGGGGTCTCTGCTAGTTTTGGCTGGGATAGAGTTAATTTTCTTCATAGTAGCTAGTATGGGGCTATGTTTGGGATTTGTGCTGAAAACAGTGTTGATAACACAGGGATGTTTTAGTTACTGCTGAGCAGTGCTTGCACAGAGTCAAGGCTTTTTCTGCTTCTCACCCCACCCCACCAGCGAGCGGGCGGGGGGTGCACAAGAAGCTGGGAGGGGACACAGCTGGGACAGCTGACCCCAACTGACCAAAGGGATATTCCATACCGTATGACATCATGCTCAGCATGTAAAGCTGGGGGAAGAAGA
>NW_008795127.1:1985072-1988140 GCF_000699145.1 Aptenodytes forsteri | reverse complement strand
TACGGGGGAGACACCTTCCTTCACCTTCCCCTTCTCCAGGCTAGTTACAATAGCTCTTGAGAGTTTTGAATATCCGTGGGATGTTCAAACCAGCATGTTCCTGTTGCTCCTACTCCTGAATGTGTTTCAGGTCTTGTTTAAAGTTAAAAGACTATTTAAGAATACTACCCAGAGATCTGCCCCAAGGCTGGATAGTTACGAGTGGCAGGGTGTGTGGGATAGCATGGGCAAGTACCTAGGACAGTGGGCACCTCCAGTGTGTTGGAAATTCAGCTCTGAACAAGTGCAGAATTCTGAAAAACTAGTAAAGTATTTGGAAAAAGTATGTTGTCACCTTGGCAATTCCAGAGAGAGACAAATCACTGCAATGTGGTGGGGCCTGGCCCATGCCTACCGAGCCCTGCTCAACACTATTGAGTACCCTCAAGGGGAAGAGAAGGTCTCTGGATCTGACAGCAAAACGACAGGCACTGCGGTTACTCCAACCCAGAGTTTTGATGCAGAGGTTTATTCACACACACACACACACACACCCCACCCCCCCCGGTTGGATTACAGCTTTTATAATTTCTTATCCTGAGGTTAACACCTTGTCTAGGGAAAACTTTCACTTGTTCCACTAGAACATTCTTGGGAGTAATGCCTATATTTACTGTTATCAGAAAGACAGCTTGATTTCTGGTGCAGGCATTTGGCATCAGAGGTGATGCGGGGGAAAGTAATTCAAATATTAGAAATTAGAGAGGAATCTAAGCGGTTTGGTACTCTCTAGCTTTGTGAAAGGGTGCAAGGAGGTACGGGGAATATATGTTGCTCCCACAGACTCTGCTAGAAAGAGCTATGATGGAATAAAAAGGTGCATTGCTCTGAAGAACAGTAGTTATAAGGTAGTGATTAGCAATTTATGGAAAAAGCACAATTAGCAAAATAGATCGCTGTTAAAATTAATGTCAGAATTTTGTATTTGCTGCTTTTGACTGTGTGCTTTCGTAAGTGGAACCTGCTTTTGAGTGCTTATCTAAGCTAGCAAGACCAGAGCATGTATTTTGACGATAGAGGATGCTGCTGATTCCAGAAAACATTTTACTCTTGTGTTTGAAGATACTCTCAACCCTGTCTCCTCTCCAGTGGAAAGGGACAGAAGTGTGACTGATGTGTTACTTTTTCCCATGTCTGTATATATGTGTTTCTATCTGTATTGACATATTAATCATTATTTCTGCCAGTATAAATAAGATATTCAAGTTCATAGACTGGACACTACACACCATTTAAACTTCTAATGGTTTATTGTGTGATGCAAAATTCTATACTGGTATATACAGGTAAGTATTTGGGGACCTTGAAATATAGATTTGCAGCCACCACACCATTCTTCAGTCACTTCATCTAAACTTAGAAGTAATTCATATCTCTGTATTGGTTTCTGTTGGGGCTTTTTCATCATTTTTATTAATTCTGACTAGGATTTATGTGTTAGATGATCTTAGTAAGCTAAGCTGCTGTGTTCAGCCAAGTTCCTAGGGAACAAGTGACCTTTTGAGTTCACACTGGAAGTTCGCTGGAAGATCTCAGCAGGTCTGGGACAGCAGTTCTCAAACCTTAGATCAAAGGGGACGAGGGTGTTCTCTTCTGTGGATATTTGGTCTTCCCATGCGTCCCTCTGCATTCTTCCTACCCCATGCTGTTACGACTCACTGCACATAACACTCCATGTTGTTCATTCCTCCACCTCATACTACCCCAAAATGTACCCTAAGCCCCAACAGATCCAACCCTGGTCCCAGTTCTAGTATAGTCACCCTCCCACACAAATTAAAAAAAAAAAAATCACTTATTGTGTTTCTCTGCAAGGGCTGTCTTTTTCTTTTCACCTGCTTGGTTCCTCGAGTCATCTGTGCTGCAGATGTCATGAATGCTTCTCCCCACCACTTGCTTTAGTCATTGTGGCTGCTACCAGCACAAAGATCCTTCAGCCAAACTGTTTCCCTTCTCTTGTGGTCTGGGCTGCCTTTGTCTTGCTGGAAAACCTGAACATCCTTTAGAAATGCAAGTACTGTACTGATATAAATGAATGTATATTCATTTGCCTCCGCTTGATTTAATGGTGCTGATGGGCTGTGCTAACTGGGCGGGGAGAAAAGGGCAAGGGAGGGATAGTGCCTGTGGCCATCCCCCTAACTGGCTGCCACCACATACAAAGAATATACCTTATCTTGAGCCACAGCCTTCAATCCTGTGCTGCACTGCACCTGCCCTGCCATCCGTGTCATGCCGCAACCAGGGAGATAATTTTTAGGCATGGAAAGAAACAGGAGGGGGAGGGCACTGGTCCACCAGTGTTGTGCCTGGGCATCTTGCACTTCTCCCTCAACGTATTCCACACTGCTTTTTCTCTGCCTTCTCTTTGTCCCATCCCCAAGGACCACCCCCAAATCTGAAAGCATCAGGCTTTGGATGCTGCATACTTACGTGGTTGTAGAAAGAATACCAAGGTTGTTCAGCCTTATTGGTCTCAGTCTGGAGGAGAAAGCTGTGGGGAGTGCAGTTGTGAAAGAGAATGTAGTCTTCTGGGTCTTAGGAGCTCAGAAGAATTCGTGTTGGGTTGGTGGCTCCTTAGAAACTCAAGCACACAGGGTTTTATAAGGTATTTTCACTTACTGAGTTCGAAGCCATTTTATGCCAAGACTAAAGACAAAATGTTGGCAGTTCCTGAGATTACAAAGTGCAACGCAAAAAAAAAAAAGATGCTTCTATGGCCCTCTCATCAGGGGAAGCTATCAGGATGTGGGATTGGCATGCAGATGTTCCTGGCTAAAATATACTGCAGTATGGTGCAAATACAGTGCAATTCTGTGATCATAGTATTTAGGCTATAGGCTCTTTGTGGTCAGATTTTTTGTGATCTGCTGATTCCTGACCCAGACTTGAGATTCCTGAACACTGCTGTGGTAATTGTAATAAAGACTGACTAATTGGCAGGTTCAAGGAAAGATTTGGTTATTTTGCCCACTGCTCAATTTTGTGGGATTTCTTTTTTTTTTTCTCTTTTTTTTTTTTTTTTTTTT
>NW_008795127.1:1968984-1984843 GCF_000699145.1 Aptenodytes forsteri | reverse complement strand
TCTTTTTTTTGGGGTTTTTTTTTTTTTTTCTCTTTTTTTTTTTTTTTTTTACTCTTAGCCTACTTTCTTTGTGGTGATGCCAGCTACATGTAAACTTGATAGCTGTTCAGTTAAAAAGACTTTTCTGTAGATTGAAGAACTTTAAGTTTTTTGACATTTAGAGTTTGTCAGGTTAGAGCTAATTAATGCAACTGGCAATTGAAGAAAATTACAAATACTTGTATTGATAAGAAGAGAAACATGTCCTTGGATGCACTGTTACCTACTTCCCCCTCCCCCACCTGGACTCTGCAAGGGGACAGTGTGGTCACTAACATCAGTGACATTAGAGGAGGCATAATATAAATAAATGTGAACAGCTGTCAAGGCACACTAGTCAGCTGGTTAGGATTCAAAGGAGGTGAAACTGAAGCCTTCATGGATTTAAAAAGCAAAGTAAAACAAGAAAAAGTAACGTTTTTTACCTTCTCTCTGAACTCAATTTAGGAGTGCTGCATTTTCAGTGTTTTTTTTCTTTCTTTTTCAACATAGCTGCAGAAGAGTGTGTACTGATTTTTGATTTTTCTTTTTCTTTTTCCTTTTTTTGACAGAGCATTAGAATTAGCTTTAGTGCTCTCCTGATATGCCCAAACTTGAATTAGCAGCATTTATCTTGGTCCATTGTATAGCAGCAATTTTTTGATGCAGTGTCAGGTTCCTTTGTTCTCCAGTTGTTGGCAATCTGACATTTTCTTCTGTCATTGACAATGTGTATTTTAGTGTCTTTATAGATACTACTCTATGTCCAGATGCCTAGATTTATAAAGGATTCTCCTATTCCTAGAAGGTAGTCATGCAGGAAGACCTTCTGTGATTTTTTTCTTTTTTTTTAACATTATTATTCTACTTCTATTGTAAACTCAGTATTACAATAAAGTAAAAGAAGATGGGGGAAATAGAAGCCTTGGGAGGCTTTTGCCAAGCTGGGAGGTCATTAATGATATGATAGTATATATGTATTGAGCTTGAATCAAGAGCTCTGAGGAGCTACAATGCAATTTAGAGCAACTGTGATTTTTTTCTTTTTTTTTAACATTATTATTCTACTTCTATTGTAAACTCAGTATTACAATAAAGTAAAAGAAGATGGGGGAAATAGAAGCCTTGGGAGGCTTTTGCCAAGCTGGGAGGTCATTAATGATATGATAGTATATATGTATTGAGCTTGAATCAAGAGCTCTGAGGAGCTACAATGCAATTTAGAGCAACTAATGACATTCCTGCCATTAGTGTCTGTTACTTTTTTTTTTTTTTTTTTTTTTTTTTTCTGTGTCTGTTACTTTTTTTTTTTTTTAATTTTGTTTTATTCCTTAAATCTGATCGGGAACATATATTTGGTTCTGAACACCTGGATTATGTTATGTGATCTGATTCTTTGGTCATTAAGATCAATGATGAAATTTCTATTTGTTTCAGTGGTGCAGGATTAAGGCTCCAGAGATATAGCACTTCAAAAGAACAAGGGAAGTGGCAGTGTTCTTCAGTCCATTTCTCAAAAGGAGAACATGATGCAAGAATTAGTAGATTTATATGTATAATTGAAAAAGAACATTTGTTCAAGGTACTTGTACCATTGTACAAGGTAGTTCCTTGGTTAAGGACCTCAAGATTGTAGGGTTGGTAATAAAACCATAAGAATCGGATTAGTTCCAGGTTATAGATTTAGTAGGTCAGGACTGCCGTTTCAGTGTGTTGATGAGTTCATTTCTGTATGCAGCAGGCCGTTCTCCAAACTGCAAAGTTCATGACCGCAAATAGCATGTAAGTTAACATGCCCTTGGTACAATTCGCAGCAGAGGGCAAGGGAACCACAGGAGATATTCTCTCCTTCTCTATAAGAGCTTTTCTTAGAACACTTCTGCACCACGTAATCTATATCTGCTCTTTCTGTAGCTCAGGGCTGTATCAAGTCCGGTGTTAACCTGTTCAAAAAGTAATGTTTTAGTACTGAGAGAGGCCTCTTTTTTTTTGCTTTAGTAATGGGGACTTGATACTTGCCAAAATACAGGCATAAAAGCAAAAGCAGAGAATTGTATTTAAACTAGAATAAAGCGGGCATATGTAAATATTGTATGTTCAGAATCAAGCTTGAAATTACTGCAGTATGCAAATTCTATGAGGCTGTTACAGTTGGAGTGCAGACTTGAAACATGCTCGACTCTCCTAGGGAAGTCACTTCTACAATTTATCCGATCCATTTGTGATTGAACTGAACGTATTGAGAGCTTCCATTTTTAATATTGAAGGTAAATAAGTGATCTCTGCATGTCTAAATGTATGTAGTTGTGTTAGGATGTGTGGATGAAGTTGTGAGTAAAATGTTGGATGTAACTTTGAGACATACCATTTCATGTTCTGCAACTGGCTTTAGTGAAGAGCTATTTCTAGTTGCAGTCCTTCCTTTGACTTTTGCTTACCTAGGTATTTCCACTTGATGATGAACTGACTGGCACTTGATGCAAGCACTTGTGACATACTATGTCTGAGCCAAAATCACTTGTCCTTTCTCCCTTGTGCACTCTGTGCAGGTTTCCAGTGCCCATGCATGAACTACCAAGACTTTGTAGATTCCTGTTTCAGCTAAACACATTAAAAGCTGTCTTACTATGAGAGAAGCCCTAGCCCACTGCCCACCTCATGCAATTACTGTTTTCATACGCCAGAATTGCAGAGAAATAAATTAAAAAAAAAAAAAAATCAGTACCTGATTGGCAGTGCAGAAGAATGACTGTTTCATACAAAGTGCAGTTTAATGGCTATACAGACAGATTCTTGACTTCTACCATGTAAGTATGCATCTAGACAATACATCATTATTAACAGAATTAACATTATTAATCATTATTTTTAGTACTTTGGAGACTTGTGTAATCGCAGTTTGCATTGTGTCTCGTTAATAGGATGCATGTCATAACCCTGACCAGCAATGGTTTTGTCATTGCCAAATGTTTGTAGGCCATCAAATGAATTGAAATTAGTTAGCGGAGGGAATATATAGATCTATGCAAGGCAAGCACTGGAGGCAAAATATATTAAAAATGTGAAGTCGTTAATTGGAAGTTGTATGTAGCTGGGCACTTCCAAATTTGTCCTGCCATCAGGTTCTTTATTTAGATTATGGAAATTTCTTAATCCTGTTTCAAGTAGTAGTTATGCAGAATGAGAAACTATCTATCTTACAGATACTATCAAGTAGCTGTCCTAATTTAATGCTTGCTGCATGATTGCCAGGGTTAATTTCAACAAGAGGAAATGATATCTATAACAGTAATTTCAACTAGAATCTCTTAAAATTACATTATGGATAAAACAAATACTGTCCAGTGGATGTTTGTGCTTTCCTTTTGACGTTACTTTCACAGAATTGAGGTCAGTAATTCCCTCTGGGGATCTTGTAGGGCAATATAAAATGGTCTAAGTACGTTTGCAAGGCAAAGATTAAAAAAAACCCAACTTCTCGTCCTTCCAGAAATTTAGAAGAGAGGAGTAACCAAAGGTAGGATTAGAAGAGCGCAGGCCATCTTCCCATCACCTTTACTATCACCAAACAGATGCATTGTTTCAAGTTATCATAAAGCACAGAGAACTATGGGGTACTAAAGATGTACTCAACATAGAATTGATGATATGTAAGGGATGCTTACTATTTGTGTCATCTTCTAACACTGAGAAAAGAGTTGAATGTGAGCAGAATAGCCTATGCTGGTCACCAGTGGGGGAGTTTGTGTTGTGCAATGCTAAAAAGTTGAGGGTTTTTTGCAGTTCAAATAAAAATCAATTTGTGAATGTTTGTTTCATAGCTTTTTGTTTATCCTTTCTCTTTCTTGATGATATTTTTCTTCAATATTAAGGCTTTCCTGAAAAGACTGGAAGCAGTGAAACCAACAGCTGGTATGAGGCGTTCTGAACAATTGATGGACTATCAGCGCCAGATGAGTTATCTAAATTCTTCACCATCTGTAAGAAGAGGAAAATCTGCTTTCAGCCAGCTTAGTCCTTCCAGTAAGTACTTTGAAGTTGCAGATTCTTGCATTTCTTTGCATGTGTTTATCTTTTTATAATTCAGAATTGTGAAGCACATACTGCTAAGAATAGCAAATAAATTCATTTCTCTGTCTTCCTTAGATTGATCATTTATCACACAGAAATCATTAAAGTGATTTTTTTTTAATCCTACCAGAAGTATGATGACCATATGAATTGTTTACTTACCTTCCTAAATTTCTAATAAATTATCTTGTTAATCATCTTTTCCAAGTAGATCAAAAAACCACTGTTGTAAAGAAATATTTCTCGTTTTGCCAGTACCCTTTATTGAAAGGAGGTGAGAAGGGGAAAAAAAAAACCCAAAACAGAACACGAAAACCCCAAAGAAGTTTCAAATTCTCATTCAGAAAATGGAAATCTACTGATAGTAGCCTTGTTTCTCTTAGAAATTTGATAGGATGCATGTCATAACCCTGACCAGCAATGGTTTTGTCATTGCCAAATGTTTGTAGGCCATCAAATGAATTGAAATTAGTTAGCGGAGGGAATATATAGATCTATGCAAGGCAAGCACTGGAGGCAAAATATATTAAAAATGTGAAGTCGTTAATTGGAAGTTGTATGTAGCTGGGCACTTCCAAATTTGTCCTGCCATCAGGTTCTTTATTTAGATTATGGAAATTTCTTAATCCTGTTTCAAGTAGTAGTTATGCAGAATGAGAAACTATCTATCTTACAGATACTATCAAGTAGCTGTCCTAATTTAATGCTTGCTGCATGATTGCCAGGGTTAATTTCAACAAGAGGAAATGATATCTATAACAGTAATTTCAACTAGAATCTCTTAAAATTACATTATGGATAAAACAAATACTGTCCAGTGGATGTTTGTGCTTTCCTTTTGACGTTACTTTCACAGAATTGAGGTCAGTAATTCCCTCTGGGGATCTTGTAGGGCAATATAAAATGGTCTAAGTACGTTTGCAAGGCAAAGATTAAAAAAAACCCAACTTCTCGTCCTTCCAGAAATTTAGAAGAGAGGAGTAACCAAAGGTAGGATTAGAAGAGCGCAGGCCATCTTCCCATCACCTTTACTATCACCAAACAGATGCATTGTTTCAAGTTATCATAAAGCACAGAGAACTATGGGGTACTAAAGATGTACTCAACATAGAATTGATGATATGTAAGGGATGCTTACTATTTGTGTCATCTTCTAACACTGAGAAAAGAGTTGAATGTGAGCAGAATAGCCTATGCTGGTCACCAGTGGGGGAGTTTGTGTTGTGCAATGCTAAAAAGTTGAGGGTTTTTTGCAGTTCAAATAAAAATCAATTTGTGAATGTTTGTTTCATAGCTTTTTGTTTATCCTTTCTCTTTCTTGATGATATTTTTCTTCAATATTAAGGCTTTCCTGAAAAGACTGGAAGCAGTGAAACCAACAGCTGGTATGAGGCGTTCTGAACAATTGATGGACTATCAGCGCCAGATGAGTTATCTAAATTCTTCACCATCTGTAAGAAGAGGAAAATCTGCTTTCAGCCAGCTTAGTCCTTCCAGTAAGTACTTTGAAGTTGCAGATTCTTGCATTTCTTTGCATGTGTTTATCTTTTTATAATTCAGAATTGTGAAGCACATACTGCTAAGAATAGCAAATAAATTCATTTCTCTGTCTTCCTTAGATTGATCATTTATCACACAGAAATCATTAAAGTGATTTTTTTTTAATCCTACCAGAAGTATGATGACCATATGAATTGTTTACTTACCTTCCTAAATTTCTAATAAATTATCTTGTTAATCATCTTTTCCAAGTAGATCAAAAAACCACTGTTGTAAAGAAATATTTCTCGTTTTGCCAGTACCCTTTATTGAAAGGAGGTGAGAAGGGGAAAAAAAAAACCCAAAACAGAACACGAAAACCCCAAAGAAGTTTCAAATTCTCATTCAGAAAATGGAAATCTACTGATAGTAGCCTTGTTTCTCTTAGAAATTTTGTGTGTAATACTTGGAAGTAGATCCCATGTCCCCATAGATCACGTTGAAGAACCATGGCACTATAGCATAGGCTTGAATTCTTTGTCCTGACCATTTACAAACAACTCATAACATTTTGGGTTTGTATTCAATTTACTGTGATTTGGTTTTTTTCTGGAAACTATGGTAATGACTGTTGCAGTACTAATATAGCATGAAGTTTTCTGTTGTACCAAGCATAAGCACTCTCACTCTTTTTTGTGTGTGTGTGTTAACAGGAGGCACTTCAAGAGCATCCGCTGTACCAAGTACAATGAGCCAGAGGAACGAAAAACCCGTGTCTGATTCAGCCAGTGGGGCATTACAGAGACCTAAACCCACTAATGTTCGTGCTGCTTGGTTATAAGTGCGTTCTTTGCCTCACATTCTGAGATGATCCTCAGACTTCTATTTTTAGTGCTTTTGTAAATTCTATGTGCAAAAAATTTTCTGCATTGTTCAGTGATTAAAATGCATTGTATATGATATAATTGCTTATAAAATGGTTTTAAGTGAACACTTTCACTTCAGTCAGTGTTTTCCAAGACAGGAAGAACTTATGAAAAAGAAGGAGGTATTTAAACGGACAAGTTAAATAGAAATTACTAATTATTATTTTATTCTCAAATCATAAGTGGAATTTGTATCCATAACGCGGAAGGACAGACTTGCTGCACTATAGATGCAGATGTAAAGAAAATCCTTAAAATAATAATATTTTAAAATATTGCATTAAACTCATAAGCACATGCTTAATTCCTAGATTGTCCTTGCTTTTCATCCTGGCTTTAGGTAAGCCTTCTGAACTTTGTGGGTCATGTTCTTACGACTGAAAGAATCTTCTTTTTACAGCAGCATGAAGGGGTGAAAAGCAGATTGTGTATTCCTGCATGGTTAGCTAGAATACTGAGACTGCAGAAGATGATGTTCTGCCACTCTTGCACTCCAGGTGTCGAATGTTTGTTTTATACTCAAGGCTGTGTCTCTTCCAGATTTAAAAGAATTTTGGAAGTTGTATTTTGGGACCTTTGTGTAGGAAAGAAGCATCTGATGCTATTTGAACAAGAGTAAAGACTGGTGAACAACAGTTTCAGATTCACTCTAAACAAGAGTAAGTTTTACATACTTCAAGCTAGAGAAAGTAACTAAGCATGGGAAATATTTCATGGCCCTGCTTTTGCAGGTCCTTGCCCTTCTCGGTGGGGAGACATGAACTTGAGCTGCAGGAAACTTGAACATGTGATTTTGGGAGTGACTACTAACCAGGATTTAAAAAAAAAAAAAAGTAGAAAACAGAAAATCTTGTTAGGCTTTTTAACCTGTTTTTTAATGTCATGTTCATACCAAATACTTGTTGTAGCGTCAGATAAGCTTCAGTAGCAACATCCATTTACAAGGGGAGCAAAATTTAATGGAATTGGTAATCGCAAATAGTAGGTGGTATGCTTTATTTCTATATGTAAAGGCAAACTTTCAGTGACCTTATTTTGTAGGACTGTAGTCTCACAAAGAGCATAAATTGTGATGCCACTATCCATGGATATCGCAGGAGCCCTGCTTGCTTCCCCAGCTTCTTCCCAGGAGAGATAGAGGAAATCTCTTTGTATTATACATAAAGAAAAAAAGCTGTATTCAGTAATGTTGGGTCTTAGCCCTATGAAAAGGAAAGTTTATTATTTTTCGCTCGTGTTTGCATGAGGGCTTAGGCTTTCAGGTGTTCTGCATTGTAACAAACTTTTTACTTGGTCCTGTGTGATAGTTTGGCAGAGCTTCTGCACCTGATGACTTGTGGATCAAATTTAGCTGTTTGACAATATTTGAACTTTTAACTTTAAGCAGCATTGTGGCAAACAGATTTTTGATTTTTATTGCTATTATTATTCATTGATAGGGACTGTAAGGAATTTTTTGCATAGTGCTGCTGTATTTATTTGTACTATTGTGCTAATTAAAATTATTCACTATTTAAAGATTTTTGTCCTTGAATGTGAATATCAGGGTCACAGTTTAAATACTTTTGAATGTTCATATGATAATTTTTTTCTGTGAAGGAATTAATGAAATGGATTACTTTTTAATTGCTTCATCTTATTTTATTTAACTTTGGTATGAAAGACTGTCAATTTTGTATGTCATTTTTGTAAATCATAAGAAATAAAATATTTAACATGAATTGTTTGTCATTGCAGTGGCTTCTTTCAGAATTTTATAATTGTTATTAAAGTGCAAAGGAGGTCATGGGAGAAGTGTTTTGTACTGTGTGTAGTGGAGGTAAATGCAAGGAATCAGTGTATTCATTGATACGCTCTACCTGTTAGTGACTTTGGTGTGGGTTTTTTAAAATAAGCCATATTGACAGGTCTTCATTAAGTTAGATGCTATCTCATCAAGATTTTTATAGCAAAAAATCCTGTTTCTAATAGACTTGTTTTCTGTCTTTTTTGTAAGCTGCCACTTTATGTTCTCTTCTACTTTCCTTTTTTTTTTTTTTCTTTTCCCCTCCAGAAGATCTCTTTGAAAGAAAAGTGCAAGCTGCTTTGCTTCCTCCTTAAAGTGAACTGCCACACTGGTTTGACATCACGGTTTCAGGTAGGAGCTGATCTCCCTGCTGAAGTGACAGGATTGCCAGTTTGGGTGGCAGCACTGGCATATTGGTCTCACTACTATGAGAAATGGACTGTGATGCCTGTGTCATGTTTTTGCTCTGGAAGTGTCCCTGCCTCATTGTGGGCTCCGTTTCTTCCAGGATAGGGTTCTGCTGTGTAGTCTTTCTACAATACTGAAGGCCTTAAAGAAGGCCCTAGTTCAGATCATTGACTATATGAGAAGAACAGGGAGTGATGATGCATCCCTGTCTGGATAGGTGACATGGGAAGGGCGTTTTCCCAAGCAGACCACTAAATCCTTTAGAACTCGGTTTTAATCCCAGTGAACCTAAGAGACTCAAGCTAATTTGGAAGAATCACGCAAGGCCATTCCTCATATGGAATGTATAGGTTTTCCCCTGTGCCAGAGCCTGTCTTCTATCAGATTGCTTGCAGTCTTCACTGAAGATCCTGAGGCATCTCTGCTGTCATCCTGCCACTCAGATGAGGGTTTGTCTGATTGTCCTAAATCAAATGGCTGGCTGGATTTATGTCTTCCGTGATGTATGTAGACTTTACATTGGACTGTATTTTCCTGATTGTCATCTAGTGAGTTTCAGGATAAACCCCTGTAAAAAGCCTGAGACACTTCCTTCTAACAGGTCACTGATAACATCTTTATCCCAGTGCTTTTCCTTGTTCTCCATGGTCAATAGACAAAAATAACTTCCTGCCTTCCCAACCTGGGCAGCTCATTGAGTTATCTGGCAAATGAGAGCTTGTGGTTTTCCCTGGAGCACAGTCTGCGCATCAGTGTGATGGAGATGAGGGCAGTGACTTACATCAAGCCTTCTAGCTGCGCAGTCATGACCATCATAAGCAGGTGATGATGAATACACAGTGATATATCAACAAGCTAAATGATGAAGGAGAAAATGCTCCTTTGGTACCAAAGTGGTATATCTTATGAACCCCGTACACTGAGTACATCTTTGTGGTGTTTACCTGTTCAAAGTCTTGAGCAAAATAGTGGATGAACCATGTCATTGTCACCTGATGAATGAGGAAATACAGAAATACAGAGCTGCATGTGGAGCCATCTTGCAGGACTGAAATTATGTTGAGGTCATCTTGTTTCAGATATTGGCAGGGATTGCTAATGCTTGTGATATGGATCTGGTTTGTCTTCAGGATGCATGGTTCTAATTAGTACCTTGGTCAAGAAAGCTGCTATATGTCTCCTGGCAATTCTCCTCCTGGCCAAGATGAGACAGGATTTGGCAACATTGATCCTTGTAGCTGTCACTTCTGGTTCCAGGACCACCTGTGTTGTTCACTAGAGAGTCCTAAAATGCCGTTCTCTGCGATTTTTGTTCTGGGCTCTAATTGTGTACAAAAATCACAGTTCTCTCCACTGTATTATATGTGGTCAGAGCTTGGAACAAAAATGACAGTTCTCTCCACACAGTGGCTCTTAGGACTACAACATGCTATTGAGAGATTTTTCTGGTTTAAAGTGAGGGGGACTTCACAAGGGGAACACAGGTGGCTGAGATTTGCCACCTGGGGCAGGATGCTTCTTTCCCTGACAGCCTAGATTGGCTAGCGGGACCCTCTATCTCCAGCTGAGATTATCCAGTAACTGTAACTGTGGCATCCCTGCAGATGGGGTGTTACTCTGGTTTTTGAACAACTTAGCAAGGTGTTTTCCTTCTGCTATGCATCTCACCATGTCTTAAACTCTTCCTTATGGCTTTTAAAGAACTGATGGCTGCTTCTTCCATGACAAGTGTAGGGCAGAGAGTGGAGGTTATCACTTTCAGAAAGGTAGGGAAGGTTCAGTCTGCTGTCATAGATGCTCCCCCTCACACTCTCTGTAGTAGGTTACGCTCTTTAGAGACAGGTTTATCTTTCAGACCCACCTGATGTTCCTAACTTCATCTCATCCAAAAGATCAGTGTACCTCAGTTCCCTCCCCAGGTAGCGTCCTTTCAGAGCTAGGCAGTACAGTATATGCTGCATGGTAGGTGGGCTTTGTCTTTCTATATTAGTAGGATATATTACCAGGCTATTCAGGGCAGGTTTCCCAGTGTTCAAGTGTGAGATATAAGGTAATAATGGTCTTGATACAGGCTTTTGCCTGTATAGTTTTTCTGTGACTAACTATTGAAAAGGTGCAAAAGGACTGGGGCAGTGGTATCAATCGTCTCGTGACAACCGAGGTTCATTTGACTGGAGCTCAAATAGCCGTTGGAGACTATCTGCAAAGTCTTCTGTTTTCCAGCTTTGCAGATGGCTGATGGTTGGATTTGCGGTTATGTTTTCAGCAAGTATTATGCTGAGTGCCACGGACTCAGTGCAGAGTTGCTTTCGGGTGAATGGTTATTTCACTGACAGTTTCAAACTCTTACCCCAAGTATCTTTACGGAGAGTACTGCCTGGAATCTGCCACAGGGTGTGCATGTGCATAAGCACTCAAGCAGAAATAAGGAGCTGTTTACCTGTGTTTTCCACATGTATTATTTCATGTATTGTCTCTTCCCCCAGTGGGATTTTCCTGCGTTGATACTCCTCATTCTCCTTTTTAATAGCCTTTACTCCTCCTTTGTTTTTTGCCTTTTTTTTTTTCTGGAATATAGTAACTTCTTTCATTTACGTTCGTCTGAAGTTTCTTTTGCTTCCTCTTAATTCTCTTATTGCTCATTCACACCTACACTTCCCCCCAACGTTTGGTACCTCTGCGTATTACAATCTGTCATTGTCTCTGGTATCTTTGTAGCCAACTTACCTTCTCTAAAACATCCAAATGCCATGCGCAACCTTGTCAGTGAGGTAAACGTGAAATGAATAGTTGCAGTGTGTTAGCAGGCTTCTCATAAGGAACCATTAGGAATGGGTGGAGGAAGGAGAAAAGGAAGAGAAAGAACAGAAGCAGGCAGGTAAAGCTTTTAACTAAGACTACTGCAATAAGCACTTTGAAAAAGAGAAGATTTTTCTTTACAAACTTATGGTTCAACAGGTTGCAACCTTGGTTATTTACTACTGGGAAGAAAACAGACCAGATATCCAGAAAAGCAAGTGTCTAAGATAGTGACCATGAAAGAAGGGAGATGAAACTATCAGGCCAGGTTGAAAGAGACACTATCTTCATGAGACAAAAAAGAATTAAATCTAGGTAATTTAAAAATAGTCTATCTTTGGACCAATGCTTCAGGTGGATAGATGTTGCTTCCAGATACCATTTTAGTAGCTTGTATCTGCTGTCAGGGAGAACTGAGCTGCTGGTCTGAATCCGTAGCAGACACACACAGCCCATCATACAAAGCGACAGAGAGCTAGGACTACCTGCATCTGGCAATAAATTAATTTCAAATCTAGGAAAGGGATAACTGGAAGCCAAAGCACAGAACTTGGAACTGATCAAAATGTGAATCTCTTAGCGCTCCATTTACTGCTACTCCCAAAACTGGTTAATCCAGAACTCTCATCTGCATACTCAGTTATGAAAGTCATAGAATGTGTGCTCTCAATCCATGAGAGTAACTGGATAGTTCTGATAGTCACATGCAATGTTAACAGAGAGAGTTTTCTTTTTGGGAGACTTGTTCCATTTACACTCCAGAGTAACAGAGTACGCTATTTTCACAGAGCAAGGGATAATACTCTTTGCATCAGCTTGCTTTTGTGTATTGAACTGCTCCAGCTTCCACACAAGCAATGCTGTGAGACCAGGTGTAAGGGAAAGGCAACTTACAGCAGTGACAGGACATTCTTGCAGGTCCTATCTCAGGCAGTGATAACCCCTTCACTAGAGCAATACTGTTCACTCCTCAACTCTACTAGCCCAGGCATAATCGACTCCACAGTTTATATTCAATGTGGAAATTGCCAGCCTTTTACCTTCAAGTACAGCTACTGCAATGCCAACGTTTATGTTTCCACAGGTTTTTTTTCACCCCAGGGCACTAGAAATGACAGGCATTCCAGAATTTTTTATCAAAAATCCACGAGGGCACCTTACTTCTATATATGAAGTAGTAAAAGATGCAGCTGAAATAAAAGCTTGAGTATTACTTGCTTAGTCTTACCCCTTTTCCTAGGTGGATACATAAACATTTGTTTATATGTAGTCTAACTGAACCACTGAAATGGACACAGCTCATTTTCCCTCCTTTGCCTAATTAGAGAACCTATTCTTCAGTGAGTTCACAACCATGCAGCATCTAAAGTTTAAAAACTGTGTTGAGCATGTTCTGATCTCACTGGTAATTAATAGCTCAAGCTGTTAATAATGGTGTAGTTGGAAATATAGTTAGTAAAATAACTCACAAATATTCCATTCTAGAATACTTTTCAAGTAAAATAAGCAGCAATGACTTCATTATCAAATGAAGACACACTTAGTTCAAAGTTCAGGGTAATAAAAATGAATTATCAAAGCAGCTAAGACTGTATGGTAGTTAATCTGTAAGACAACTGGCTGCAGTACCCTCAAGCTGAATCCACTTGGTTTTGCTGTTGTAGAATTATCAATAGCCATTCCACCTACCTAAAGCTCTGTTGAAAAACTTTCAAGAGGCTTAGGCAGTACCAGACAATCACTAATAGCACAAGATGATTAGGACATCACCTTAAAGGACATGTACTTGTTCAGTCTACTGAAAACAGCAAAAAGTTCATTAATATATTAATTTATTTCATTATTTCAGTTTTAGTTCAATTGAACAGAACAGACAACTTTTTGCTTTGTGAAGATACAGGGAATTTTTGAAACACTATTTCCATATTCTGCAAAGTATGTTTGAAAAATCAGATAACTGTTTCAACCATATGATTGTGTAATTTGTCAGTGAAGAGGCTGCAGTTAGGAACTCAGCCTGGTGCTTTAGTATAGTTTGTATTTTCAGACATGCTTTTCACTTAACATCTTATTAAAAAATACAGCTTTAGAAGAAAACATTATTTTGATTCATGTTATGTCATCATGCTGTTGGGTAGCCAGAGACATCCCTTTACAATCGGTATTTCTGAAGGTCTCATTCTACTAAGAGTTCACAATATTAAGATTTTAAACTAGGTGTAGACCACCTAAGTCTTGTCTCTAGACAAAATGTATTACCTGAAATTTAAAGTATAATATATACACAGGTTCCAAAACAAATGTTGGAGGAGTTTTCATACAAAATGTAACTGTGATGTAGTGGACAATTTTTCAATTAATGCATCCTCATCTCAACCAGATATGTTACTCAAATTTTATTCTGTTTCCCTAGGAAATATTTTGTTGTCCATTACATCACAGTAGCATAGTTTTAAAAAAAGTTGATTGAGAACAATTGAACTACATTATGTTAAGTTTTAGACATATTTCTTGATTTCATCATAAAGTACTAATACAAAAGCTCCGCCCATGCCTCTCAACACATTTGACCAGGCACCTTTGAAGAACGCTTTGGATCCTTCATCTTTAGCTATCTTCTTCCAGCAATCAATTGTGCCCTTGTACATAATATCAGCTGTGGAAACAGACATAAAGGTCAGAAGGCTTGAAGTTATACAGCAAGTCTGTGTCAACTTTCATATATTTAAAACAAGGAATAAGCAAACTATAGCCAAGAATTTAAAATTAAGTAATCAATTAATGAAAAGTAATTTTAATTCTCCACATGGAAATCAAAACAAATCAACTCGCAGCCTCTTAAGTGAGCATGACAGAAATAACCAGCAATGTGTTTCTCATAGCTTCTTTTTTTGAGGATCCCAGTAAGAAGGTCATTAGTTTTCCATAAGACAAAAAAATACCCAGCATCTCCCATCATATCTCAATGAAGAGATACGTTCTGCTGCCAAAACACCATAGGAGCACTTAGTCTTACCTCCCTTTCGGCCAGACTGCATCATCATCCTACGTCGCACAGTATCAAAAGGGTAAGAAACCAGCCCTGCTACTGCAGTGACAGTCTGGGCAATCATCCAGCTCACTACGATATGCACATTCTTTGGATCAGGCAACATACCTGCCATCAAGAACAAATGAGCAGAGTCAGTACAGAGCCAAAGGACTGTGGGAGAGATGGCTGTGGAAGGAACAATCACTCACCAACTCCAGGAGTCACTCAATCAAGTCAACTCAATCAAGCCTGCAACTTCTCCCTTCATCCGTATTTGACTATTACCAGGTACTATGAGTGAAACAAGCTTATAGGACTGTTGGCTTTTGGGATCTAAGTCCTCTTCGTGCTCCCTGACCAAAAGGTCTCTCCTGCAGAACCCTCCCAGGCTTGTGTCATGAGCTGCAACAAGTAACAAGCTACCATACAAGCCCATCTGTACAAGCCTTAAGACAGAAAAACTAGAAAGCATCTGAAAACACACTGCAAACCCAAGGCTTCTGCTCAGAGCAGCAAGTTGAGGGAGATAAGAATGCATTTCAGAAACACCTGTGTGTATTCTAGCACTACCACCCTGAACTGGTGCTGAGCCAAGCCCCGCTTGTCCTTGTACTGCCAAGTGCCCTAGAGTGCCTTTACTGGATGGATCTTCCCTTGCAGTCACTTCTCCATGCACTTCTTACCCTTGGCCGTGTCATAAACTCCAAAATAGGCTGCTCTGTAGATGATGATGCCCTGGACAGACACATTGAATCCTTGGTACAGGCCCTTCAAGCCATCAGACTTGAAGATCTTGACAATGCAGTCGCCCAGCCCAGTGAACTCCCTCTCGCTGACTCCTTTGCCCACATCAGCCGCCAGCCGGGTCCTGGCGAAATCCAGTGGGTAGACAAAGCAGAGGGAGGTGGCTCCCGCAGCGCCCCCGGATGCCAGGTTCCCCGCAAAGTAGCGCCAGAACTGCTTGTGCCTGTCCACTCCCCCCAAGAAGATCTGCTTGTACTTGTCCTTGAAGGCGAAGTTGAGGGCCTGGGTGGGGAAGTACCGGATGACATTGGCCAGGTTGCCTCTCCAGAAGGAGAGGATGCCTTGCTCCTTGGGGATGCGGACTATGCAGTCAATGATGCCCTTGTACTGCTTCTCCGCCGTGATCTGTTTGCTGGCATGCTGGACCTGTACAGAGGACAAGGAGGGGTGGGAAGGTAGAGAGAGGGACGCTGCAGGGGTGACCCCGCACGGCGGCCCGTTGAAGGGCATGGACGGGGCCCGCCCCGCCGCCTGGCCCAGCTCCCGCTCCCCCGAGGCGGTGCTGAAGGGCCCCGGCAGCTCCCGCGTAACCGGAGC
>NW_008795127.1:1961446-1968572 GCF_000699145.1 Aptenodytes forsteri | reverse complement strand
TGTTCCCCTGGAGGGACGGCGAGGGCTACTGGGCTCGGGACGTTTAAAGGGCAAATTAAAGTTATCTGGTCGCTGCCGGGGAACACTATGTCAGAGCATGTGCCTGCTGTATTAATAGCTCCCGGGAGGCACAGGAGGGGACTAAGGAAGCTGGCAGGAGTACCTCAGGCGACATTAACCGTTTCGTGCAGGCCAGAGGCTGGGATTGGGGGCTGAAAGCCTGCCCAGAGAGGTCTGGATGCGGTGACCAGTCAACTTGTTGACTGAATTCAACTCAGAGAGGCGAGAGTGCTTTTAAGCCTTGACTTCGTGTGCATGGATTCACACCATGAAGGGTGAGGGGGACATGGGTGCTGGACAGGCACCCTGGTGTGGATGTCGTGCCTTACAACAAAGGTCACCAGGGATGAATAGTCAGCTTGGAAGGTGGTGCAATAGCGCAACGGTCATGAGCATCGGTAACCAGAAATGGGCTAGACCTCTTTGAGTCAAGGACAAAGAGAGCTGCTTCATGTTTGATACACTGTGTGAACTTGCAGGCGTTGAGGTCTTTAAATACCCCGGCATGCTCCAGGACCTGGCTTTCCTGAAGAGGAGACGACATGCCTTCCTGCATTGTACCCTCATTTCAACCCTGCAAGGTCAGACCCTCACGAGTCACAGTCAGTCCCCTCTGAAGGAGGGAGGGAGGGGAAGGGACTCCGGGAAGCACATGCTCAGGCACACTTAAGTTGTTTGAGCTGCGCCAGATGTGAAAGAAGAGTAAAGGCTGTAGTGAAACCCTGCCTTCATTCAGTGTCTGGTTCTTAGGGAAACGTTTGAGTCTCAAATGCAGATTACATGGCTCCCTCACTAATTTCCCCGTTTCTCATCTGTTCTTTCTGACTGACCTCCATGAGAAAGCCAGAGCTTATGATTCACTGTTGGGTGACTTTGTTGCGTGGAATAGTTGCATGAAAGCCAGTGCAGCAAGTTGTAGATGCATACCTAAGAGTTTGCCTTTAAAAGGCATTAAGATGTGCTCCTAGGACAATCTTATACTGAGGAATGCATAGGGTAGTGAGTTCTGCTTTGATTTGGTAATACGGTATCAATAATGGAAATAGGATTCATCTTAATGTAGGTGCTAAAAGATTGGCTGTTCCACGAAGAGACATTTTCTTCAGGACAGCAAATCTCTTCTCACTGACGTGTTTGTTAGCACGAGTCAATGAGACACTAAATTTGATCCCCCGTCTCTCTTGCCCTCTGCTGCTTTTAGGTCTGTTGAGGTAGAGGTCTCTTCTCATGAACCTCAGCTCTGGGAAGCAGATGACAGCTTTACGTTCCAGGATCACCCTTTGTGCCTTGGCCATCCTGAGCAAATGGAGCCTTTCCCCAGCTTCTAAGAAAGGGGAAGAGGACTCCCCTGAAGAGACCTTTTCCCCGAGCAAGGACCAAAAACAGGTGCAAGCAGGAAGCATAGGGGATCCCTAGAATTAGACTGTGAGTTGAGGGGAGTATTGTTTAACTTGTGTACCCTTGACCTTTCCTTTTTCTTCCTCATACTTCACTCACCAGGTCTGGTATCTCCTCTTTTCACAGGAAAGTAAATACTCCTTTTTAGGGGGGTATTTAGAAGTCTCAGGGCTTCTACTGCTGGTTTCATACAGACCCGTGGGATGGTGGTACTCACAGTTGCTGCCCGACTGTCCAGACTGATAAGGTCTTCTCAGTGTGTGCACACAGGTGTCAGCTAGTGCCCCGCTGGCTGGTGTATGGTGAGTGAGAGGTGGGACAGTGGCAGTGATATGCTACTGGGGAGGGAGGGGAGTGGGGGGCCTGGAGTGAGACTATGGGGAGGGGGGTCTAGCCTGAAAGGGTCTTTTGCCTGCCCCTCCCCCACCATCTTTGTTTTAGCTCATTTAAATTGCTTTTTTTAAAAAAATTACATTCTAATAAAGTCTTTATCATAAAAATTACAGTTAGTTTTTGAAGTTATTGTTGTGCATCATCATCCCACCACACAGAGGCTCTTTGGTTTAACAGGTATTTCTGTAGCAGTAATACTGTTTACCCATGACTGCCACTATTTAAAGAAAGCAGTGCATAGAAAGTGAATAGCCACTTTTTCTGCTTCTGTTCGCCCTTCCCTGAGCCCAGATGTCTACTTCAAGGAGATACAGTGAGGCTATGGGGAGGGGGGTCTAGCCTGAAAGGGTCTTTTGCCTGCCCCTCCCCCACCATCTTTGTTTTAGCTCATTTAAATTGCTTTTTTAAAAAAAATTACATTCTAATAAAGTCTTTATCATAAAAATTACAGTTAGTTTTTGAAGTTATTGTTGTGCATCATCATCCCACCACACAGAGGCTCTTTGGTTTAACAGGTCTTTCTGTAGCAGTAATACTGTTTACCCATGACTGCCACTATTTAAAGAAAGCAGTGCATAGAAAGTGAATAGCCACTTTTTCTGCTTCTGTTCGCCCTTCCCTGAGCCCAGATGTCTACTTCAAGGAGATACTCGGCTTCCAAATAGTGTTAACAAAAGCAAGGCTGGACCAGGACATGTGTCTGCTACTCTGAGGGTTATTCTTCATTTTTTTGATTTTTGCTCCAAATGCCTGTTTTGGATCTTTCCTATGTATGACAATGAGGCTTTGTATGCTACTTACTGTAGGAGTTCAAATGTATCCTGTAAGGAACTTACTGCTAACTCCATCAGTACCACCAAACTTGAGGAAAAGCATTTCCACTAGCTGGAAATGTCATTAAAAAAAAGTGAAATGAACTTGGGCTTTTCATACAGTTAGTTGGTGTTTGGTGTTCTATATTCAGAATAGTTGCTGATACTTTCGTAGAGAAATGGTTAAAACAGTTCTGAAAATGCAGGCTTTCCTTTCTGAATTTTTGAAAGCCAGCTTTTAAGCCTCATCTTCCTTAGATCTTTGCAGCTTGGGAAGGATTAGCTGGCTTTCTAGGCTGAGTTTGTGGGTGCGCTGTACTGCTGACATAGCATAAAGACACTGGAATTTGTTCCTAAAAATTCTGAGCTAAAAATAATAACCTAGATCTACATTTTCAAAAGAGATTAGTGGCTGACTGCATTGTGCTTTGATGTGTGAATAGCCAGCTTGAAACACTACAGGAGATCAACTTTTACAAAGTAGTGTGTAGCCTTGTTTATTTGCATTTCCAAGACACTGGGAACCCTAGTGTTGAGGCGAGGCCAGACACAAAATAAAAAATCTTTTCCTCAAAAGTCAGCAGTCTGAGTCTGACAGCAGACACAAGGGAGGGAGCACAAGGAATCAGTCAGACCATCCTGACCCCCAGCATAGACAGTGATGGGTAGACGGTGTATTGGCAAGATGCCAAGAAGAAATACACGGGGTTTTTTCAGGAAAGATTTCTAATGTTGTAGTAAATTCTCCTTGTGTAAGGTTGGTTTATGTTTGTGGTCAGGAGGAGGAGAGTAAGAGAGCCTAAAGAGGCTAAACGAGCATGAGAGTTGAGGGTAAATAAGAGGGTTGGTAGTGACAAAGATGATCAAGAAAAATGAAGGAGTTTGGGTTTTGAGTTTTGTCTTGGGCAGATATTAGTGAGGGTAGTTTTAGCTTGGTATTGTTATCTGGCTTAGGAGCCTACATTGAGCTGGAGAGGAGGAAAACTGGACAGTAAGTGTAAGCAGCACATTGAGGAGGGAAGCGTTAGTGCTGGGAGTCAACATAGGGTATGTTTGTTTATTAGAGCACGTCTGTAATGTGAGGACAAGGAGTTGGAGGAGGCCCAAAATTGCAGAAGACAACTGAGGAAGTGGATGAAAATGGGTATGAAACAGATCAGAAGTTACGTTGTAATAGGACAAGCATGGGGTGTAAAAGTAGGAAAGAAAAAATACCCAACGTGTAACACAACGAATAGACTTGCAGGAAGTGAGCAGTACCATGTTAATATTTCCTTTGGCAAGGATTTGTGCAGAAGATGTTCAGGAAGAGAGCATTTGAGAAGTGCATTAAAAGTGGTGAAAGGCAGCCAGGTCTTCAGTTAACTTGGAAAAGTAGGAGGAAAAGTTAGGAGGATGGCACAGCTGGGAGACAATCAAATGGTTGTGGATGAAGTAAACCTGATCACAGGCCAACCAGGAGATTGAAGCTGAAGGCAGAGGTATGTTTGGCAACCAGACTTCAGAATTCATGAGGTAGGAGTGGAGAGTAAGAAACAGAGAGAACGTACAACCAAATCTGTGCTAGAGAAGAAAGATAAAGCAGGAGGAAGAGGGCTGAGATTAGATTGGATTTTATCAGTCTGATGAGATGAAAATCATGGAAAGAGCAAATGAGAGGACATGAGAAAGGACACGGCAGGCGAGGGAGCAGGTCAGAGAGGAAGGATGGGACAACAGAGATCAGGGGTAAAGCAATGGTTGCTGCAGACCACGTCAAAGGAATGGCTCTTCCAGGGAGTAGGACACTGAGTGAGGGGTGCAGGTGAAATGAACGGACCAGGGCAAGGAGATATACGGGTGTATGCTATAGGGTGTCAGCAAGGACATCAGTGTGAAGCCTGGAAGCTTCATGAAGATGAGTGTGAGAAATTGTGAGGAAATGAAGAGAGTCAATTGAAATCACAGAGGAAGGCTGATGAGGAGCTGGCTGGCTGGCTGGCTAACAATTCTTCAGAGGGGAAAAGAACTGAGATACTGCTCAAAAGCAGTTAAAAAGCAATGGTGATGGTGAGTGCAGCCCCAGTATGAGACTAAGGGGTGGGATGGGATGAGAAATGGAGGTGTCTGTCAGAAACTGAAGCTGCAGAGGGAGAGTCAGACAAGGGGATCCAGGACGTGTGGACACTGAGATTTAATAGGCCTGTGGAAAATATTTGAAGTGTATCTTCCAGCAGCAGCAAGTGAAGAGAAGGAAGGGGAGTGGAATGGGCAGAAGGGCAGAACGAGAATGCAAGAAGGGCTGATTGAGCAATGGTAAAGTCTCGAGAGAGTAGGGATGGAGAGGTGGAGGTGCGGCAAATGTCACTAAGGGCAAAAGGGAGGCAGAGTAAGAGGTAGGGCTTGGTGCCTCGGGTAGGTTGTTTAAGAAACAAGAATGAGCAGCTGAAGGAATAAAAACGGAGAGAGAAAACCAGGCTAGGTGGGGAGGGAAAACTGGAGGAGTACAGAAATAAGTTGCAGTGAGAGGGCAGGGTGAGAGATGTGGAAGAGTAGCCCACAAGCAATGTTAACGAGGTTAGATGAGTCTCTCTAGAGTCTCCATTGCATGGTTTCTTCTTCATGCAGGTGTGTGGCCAGGCATGTTATACTTTTGACATTCCCTTCTGACTGAACTAGTAATGAAGGTGTATGTGTTGACTGAATGTCTTCTGCCGTGTTAAGGATTGCCCTGGTGAAAGCAACTAACGTAAGGTTAATATATTTTTTCGATTTTCAGTGCTTCATTGACTTCACTAGTGGCTGCTCTGAGGTAGTGGGGGAGAAGGCAAAGGTCTCTGGAAAGAGTGGGGCATGGGAAGCCAGGGAAAAGGGAAACAAATCAAGCACTAATCCTGCAGGATTTGATTCCTCATCAGAGGTTTATTTCACACAGTTTTCAGAACCTCAATTTCTTGTTTAATTCTGTTGCAGTATCAGGTATGACAAGACTGCTTTGAGTCAGATTAGTCAAGCGCTAATTCCTGCTACACTAGTTGTCTGAAGAATTGAAATCACAGTCTTTGCTCTGAAATTAATTTTGCTTCTCTATAGGACTGTATAGGAAATACTTGGTACGCTGTAGACAGAATAACAATATTGCTAAGATTTAGAACTTAAGTAATTTTTCCTCATAGGTCTCAACATACCTTGAGAACAAAAATCGTCTTTTATGTCACAGGTGTGAATTACAGTAAATAATTAATGGATGCTACAGGCTGTCGTAAACATTTACAGTACTCTAGAACATCTATTCATTGTTTGATAATTAATGCATTCATGCCACAAACATAACAGTACACATTACAGATTATGGTAAACTCATTAATCGGAGACATCGTGGACAGTTTCCAAGCTAGGGATATAAGCAAAGTCCTTATAAGCAAAACCTGTTAGACTCGATAATAGTTGATTTACTATTTATTAACTCTTTTTTGGTAAATATATTTTTGATATCAAGTATAACTCATTATCCTCAGACTGTATTTTGGAAGAAAAGGCAAAGAAAAGTGAAGTGACTTGGTCAAGGTCATTCTGTCAGCATGTGGCAGAGCAAGGCATGAATGCAGGTTTCCTAGTTTTGCCAGATCTCTCTCGTACATGCTGTTTGTATATATTTTTTATTTTCCTTTCCTTCTCCACCTCTATTTTTTAATGGCTCAGGACAACCAGCTAAAGTTGGAAATTGAGCCAGAAGCAGAGAGAGTTTTACCAGCAGCAGGATCAGCTTGCTGTCCTAGTCTGGAACACAGCTTAGACCTGAAGTGGTTGAAGTAGGAATCTGCTCAAATGCATGTAAGCAGGCAGATGGGGTAATGCACATCCTGAAATCAGGTTTTGTATTTAAACAACTGCTGTAAAAAAATTAACTTTGAACGGTAGTTTCCATTGCTTTATAAGTTGTTTCCTGTCCGGTTTGATGTGTGCTGGTTTGTGATGCTCTCAAATAGAAAAGATTAGCTGGCATAAATTTGTACATTTCAGTTACCTAGTAACATTCTGCACAGGTATTAGTGCACAATTGCATAGTGTTACACACACTACTTCGTTGTTATTACAGAATTAATTTACCCACACTGAACTGTGCCCTCACTCAATCATTATTCATGGACAAGACCTGCTGAAGACAATAGAAAAGGGTCTCAAAATTGTAAGCTGGCAACGTAAGCTACTGCAATAATATGAAAAGTCAAGATCATATTTATTCCAATAATACCAGTGAAGCTTATTCAGAACAAGCATAAAGCAGAATTTGAAAGCCTACTTTGCAGCTGAAAGGAATATTGTACTTTTTCTTTTGGTGTAGATCTCTGCAGAAAATAATTTCTTTAGTCATTGCCAAACATGCATCATAGAATCATAGAATCATTAAGGTTGGAAAAGACCTCTAAGATAATCAAGTCCAACCGTCAACCCAACACCACCATGCCCACTAAACCATGTCC
>NW_008795127.1:1956056-1960670 GCF_000699145.1 Aptenodytes forsteri | reverse complement strand
TCATCCAGATCATCGATAAAGATATTGAACAAGACTGGCCCCAAAACTGAGCCCTGGGGAACACCGCTCGTGACCGGCCGCCAACTGGATTGAACTCCATTCACCACAACTCTCTGGGCCTGGCCGTCCATCATTACATGGTGGAGCGTATATCTCTTCTTGGATTCAGTGATTTTCAGTTTTTGTGCTTCCAGGAAAAAAATACATGCTGAGAAGATCTCTGATGTTTATATATATATATATTTTTTTTTTTTTAAATTCTAGTTGGAACATATTTTGCATGAAGAAATGAGATCTGGACATTGTTTTGCTCTACAACAGCTATTCCAAAACTGTGACCTTCAGGGCAAAGGGAAGGTCAAGAAAGTTTGCTTTTCAAGAAAAGCCTACATTTCCAGAGTCGTAATCTTTATGTTTGATAGATACTCAAAGATACCTTGAAATGTTCTATTTCCCATCATTTTTTGTCTTACTTTTCCTAAAGATAGTAGTTTGCTTTTGTTTCTGAAATCAGTACCAAGAGATAATTAAAATTGTACTTCACTTTTCTATATGTTCCAGTTCATTCCCAGAGATACGTTTCTCATGGTGTTGACCAGATTTCTTGGAAGATATGACAGCTGCAAACAGTATCAACGACATCTGGGCAGGTATGTGATCAGAGAAAAGCTAACTTACGGGCTGGAGCCCTCTATATTTCCCATAATACACAATAAAAGTTTCTCTTCCTGCTAGCGAGTAACACTTCCCAGCAGTAGTGTTCTGATGTGTTTTATGTCCTGATCAGGAAAATGAGTTCTTTACCTAGTTCTCCTGCTTACCTAGTGGGTTTTTTATGTTTGTTTGTATCCAAACTGGAGAAACATTGGGTTGTGTGAATGCAGTATTCAGATGCACCTAAGTTGTATGACCTAGAAAATAGGTCTAATTTGTTTTCAAAGCTTAGTAAAACAAAGCTATTAAAAAGCTAAAGTATTAAAATAAATTTTTCTGACAAAGATTGCAACATGCCCTTCTTCAGAAAATCTTTTGGGTTGAAAGAATGACTAGTAGGTCACCTAGCCCTCTTTGCATAGTGCAACATTGTTTTCATCATTCCTGCAATACCCTGAGTGATAGCTGTCATGTTCAGCTTTCCATAGCTCTGGTGACTCTTGCATATTGTTCAATTGCCTGCCTCTTCTTAGAGTTGAAGGGACCTGTTCTTTCTTCTTATGTTCACGTAAACCAGTAATTACCCTTTTGAATCAGTGATACAACATTGGTGCAAATCAGCTTATATGAGGGAATCTCATAGCTTTTTTTTAGGGGTTTTTTTTTACTGTTTTGCTCAAGCTTACTCTTCTAAACATTGTTTTTATATCAATCTTAATGAGATAATGAAAGTACTCAGTCTTTGCTCTATTCAATTCATTTTTTATCATCTTTTGTGTTGCAGTAATTTTGGAGTGTCAGAAAATTATTTAAGTTGATCTTTTTACGTTTGTAATCTTTACTTCTGGGTTCTATTTGCTGAGTTGCTTCTGTGTGTAATTTTACTTGTCTGGATATTTTATCTTTTAAAAATCTGTTGTTTCAGGCTGACAGATTTGAATTAAGTGAAATAATTTAAGTGAAATATTTGGTTTCTGTCTGCTATTTCTGACAATACATCCGATTATAATATAATAATTTTCTTTTTAACAACAGTGCCAATATTGTTAGCTCCTGCTCAAGTTGTTACCACTTCCTGCCTTCAGATATTTTGTGGAGTTTCGCATTCAGTAATTTTACTTTATACTAGTCTTTCTTCTGTGAACTAGTTCATAATTTTCTTGCTGACAGTAATTTTATTTTCATATATTGTAGGACAAACTGAAACTATTTCTGACAACAATATATGTTTAACTGAATCACTGCTTTGTGCTCAGTCAGATAACCTGCATTGCAATAGCAAAACAAGATAATAATATTTTTATATTACAGAAACAATTGCAGGCATTAAGAGCAGATGTCACTGTTACACATACTTGCAACAGCTATTGCTATAACAATTTTAATAGAAATTCAAGCTTATTTTCAAGTAAGTGAGAAATGGAACAAATTATGTTGCTCAGTGGCTGAATCATCAATTTCTTATCACCCTCTGTGCTGGTTGAATAGTTCATAAATATATCGTTATTATAATTCAAATAGCATTGATTATAATGCCAAACATGTTTTTCTAATAAACTGAAGTATTAATCTTTCTATATTCTGCAAGAAAATGGCAAATTAAGGCTAGCTCCACACCACACATTATTAAAAGTGTAGCTGTATTGATCAAGACTGTGGGAAAAAATCACACCCCTGGCTTACAGAGCTACACATGCACTTCTCCATCCATTACGGAGATGCAGTTTGAATTGGCGGAGGAGTTCTTTTTTATGATACAGCTTACTTCATTTGAGGTGCTTTGATTATGCTAGCAAAAATCTTTTTTTTTTTCCCAGATAAGCTGCCTCTCTGCTAAGGGGCTTTGTTAATAGAGAGATTAGCCTTATGAGATATGCCTGAGCAGGTAACAGTTTTCCGTATTTGCTCATATACTTGCCCTATCCCTGTATACAGGACACCCCCATATTGAAGCAATAGATAGGTAGTTGTTAAGAATAGATGTGTATAATGTCTGCAGCCTAATTTCAGTTCGTGTTGGAAACGAAGGAGTGGGGCCATTGCTCCAGAAAATATGGTATTCTGGTTTAACTGATCAGCTGAGGTTGGTGAAATGGGACAGTGAAATAAAGGGCCTAGATTCCTTTTAAATTATAGGCATGCTAGTAGCAACTTTCATTTTTTTTCTCATCTGGTATCCTTTGATATGCCAGTGAGTTTTCCTCATGAACCATTTTCCTCTAAAACTACCTGGAGCAGAGCTGATTGCTAATCAGGACTTTGCCAAGAACGGCATTTTTTTTCATCAGAAGTTATCCGAATCATTAAAGCATAAGCAAGGAAATGTATTCATTTCAGCAAAAAATTGTCAAGTCCAGCATATATGCATGAAGGAAAGAAAGGTCTGCAGAACAGCCAAAACTTCAGCAACTGGAAGGCCAATGTTGAAGACGATAGCCATACCTCTGAGGGGAGAGAAAAGTGGTTGAGACAGTATTTAGATGTCCGGGTTTATTCCTTCTGCCTTGTGGATGAAATCCAGAGGGGAAAAAAATGGAAAAAAGCCAGTAGAAACAGAAACTAGACAAAACAGAGAGAGGACTAAAGGGGTGGAGGCTGGGAAGAAAGTACTTGAGGGTGCAGATGTCAGAGGAACACCCAGTGATGTCTGGGACAGAGCTAAAGAAGACAAGGGTGCGCGTGTCCTAATGGACACCTTTCTTTGATTATTCTCGGCATTGTTTGTCTTGAGACCAGTGTGAGAAAGATTTGTTCCTTTCTCTCCACTCTGGCCTCTATCTTAAATTATGTTAGGCTAAGGATCTTAAAAAGTTTTAGTAACTGGAACATCCTCTGTCTGCTTTGCTTGTTGGTTGGGCATAGTTTCTGATGGATCAATTCTGGTTGGTTAGTCTGTGATATTTAGCCTCATAGTTAGTCTGTATTTAGCTTAATTAGTCTAATATTTAGTAGGTGTGGTCTTCATTCTGTCCGTGGGTGGTATTGCTGAGCCTTTTTGTTTGCAGTGATCTGGTCTTTCTAACTTTCGCTAACTTAATCAAAAATTTTGTGTAATAAACTGGAATGTCTGTTATTTTAGAACATTAGTCCTGTATAGATGACTGTCGGTAAGTCATTTTCATGCCCTTAGTGTCCGTAACACTGAGGAGAATGCAGGTAAGAACAGATGTTTCCACTTCTGCACCATAACAGGCTGAAACTGCAAGACAAAACTATTGTCAAGCTGAGGAATTATATGCAGTAGTTTGTGACCCTGCTACTTCTTGTATGACTTGATCCAGTCATCTGCAGACCTGTGGACAGTCATCATGACTGCATGGCCAGCTGAAAGAAACAGCAAAGCGACGGTATAAGTAGCTTCTGCTTCTCTCCATGGGTTTGACAGTTAGAAAGTGCTACTCTGTGTAGTCTAACCTGTTCGATATAGGATATAGCATCTGCCAAAGGCTTGTGAGTCCAACTCAAAGCTTCATGTTTAAAGTAGGCAAGAGGTATCTTTGAAGAAGAGATCCGAGACTGATTTAAAATAGCAGGTGGTGTCAAATCTGTTGTGTCCCTTGATGGGGTATTTTACTGCTTCAGAACTCACTCTGGAAAAGATCCAATTTGAGTCTCGGTTCCAAAAATTCCTTTGGGTTTGAATTTGCCCAGCTGAGCTGATATACAGGATATGAAAGGGAAGAAATGATGGCGACGGAAGCAGAGGTCAGGAAATAATTAGATTATGTGGTATGTTACCTCAGCTTGACAAAAACCCAAAATGCATTTCATTCATTCCTAGAGAATGACTGCCTGTTTCTGATTCCATGGGAAAAGACACCTTTTAATACTTTCTTATAAGTCATAAGAAAGAAAGGAAGATACTGTATTAATATACATTCTTAAATATAAATATGGGGAGGCCTGGCAGACTGATTATATCACACTCCCACAAACCCGCCAAGGCAAGCGCCATGTGCT
>NW_008795127.1:1929113-1954242 GCF_000699145.1 Aptenodytes forsteri | reverse complement strand
GGCCAGTTTGGGTCAGCTGTCCTGGCTGTGCCCCCTCCAGCTTCTCGCTGGCAGGGCATGAGGAGCTGAAAAGTCCTTGACTAGCGTAAGCACTGCTTAGCGACAACTAAAACATCGGTGTGTTATCAACATTATTCTCAACCTAAATCCGACACACAGCACTGTACCAGCTACTAGGAAGAAAATTAACTCTATCCCAGCTGAAACCAGGATACTGGCATAGATTACCTGGACCTTCTAAGTTACCAGGATCATAGTGACAGAGGGGTCACCCACAAGCTGTTATGAATCTGCTGCTTGTATATTATTTGCCTTTCCTTTCAGATGTTACAGTGTTGCAGGCTGGCACCCATTTTCTGTACATAGAACTAGACCAGTGACTCGGGTCAGAAGTAGCAGTTCAAATACAATAGATAGATCTTTATGTAATTGAAAATAGTCTCTGTGGCTTCCATGCATTTCCATCAATGCCATGTTTCATTTTTGTGAGGCATTTTTGAAGTTGTAGGCTTTCTCATTCACTGGTAATAATCCACAGGCAGGAAGAGCTAAAAGAATGAAAAGCTGTGAGACAGCAGTGTCCCTGGTACCCAGCATCTTATTATTATACACTTTTGTCTCCTGTTCTGCCCCTCACCTCTGCCAAACAAGATGAAAAAACCCCTTAAGCAGAGCACTCCTCTTCTCTTCCCCCTTTTCCTTCACTTCTAAAACACCCTCACTTCCAGAGAAGAAGAGATCCCGTTGACATGGCTTTTGGGAAGGCTACCCTAAAGCTGTGCACTTTCTCCTACTGGGCACTGCTCAGCAGGGGTGGTGGTTCTCAGCTTTGAGCAGTAGTAATGGGGTGGGAGGAGGTTGGTTATAGCAGGGGATGAGAAGCACGCATTTGCATAGGCTCCTTTTCCCTGCCACTCCTCCACTCTCCAGCAAGCGCAGGTTTATTTTAGCCTTGGCCTTCTGAAGCAGGATTAATTTTCCCCTGAATAGGTCAGCCTGGGACAGAGCCAGGATCCATGACCTTCCATAGCTGGGGTGACTTGGGAAGCCGGACATACCTACTTAGACAGGGCCTCTAACTGCTGCGCCTGTGCTCAGTGCAAGAGAAGTATCCTGGAATAACCTTTCGGATAAACAGCAGAAAAATCCGTATGGGGTCTTTTTTCAGAGGCTGGTGTCAGGCTGAACCAGGCTGTAGTACTGCCCTCTGCTGTTGGGATTCGGGAAAAACGTAAAAGTCAGTGATAAAATCCAGCAAAACGTTAACAAAATGTAACTGGGAAAGCAGCAGTATGTGAATACGTGAATTATTTCATCCTCTCATTTCATACAGTGCTTCAACCAGTTGAAATGTGCCCTCATATCTTCACTAGCAGTTCCATTCGTAGCAACAGAATATAGCTAATAGTTCTATTGGGTTTTAGCACTGGTAGTATTCTCATGGCTGTGCAAAGCATCTTGTGACACAGAAATCATACCTTCTGGCATGCTTGTTTGTGTTTCAGTGTGCAGGGGAGATGCAGAGGAAGGAATTTCCATCAGTAATTCAGATTATTGTAACTTTGTTATTTTTCTTCTTCTTATATAGAATTATTAAATTCCTTACTTACAAGTACTTGAGATAAAGTTGTGTAGAAAGCTACAGCCATCCAAAATTACTCTTGTTTAAGTACAGGATGCATAGAGGTGTCTAGAACTTTTTTCCCATAGCTAATCTGTGAGCCAGTGTGGAAGCAAAATGGAGGTAATCCGATATTTCCATCGGAACTAGGGGGAAGTGCCATCGAGGGGCATTTCCTAGCCCTAATGTAGTGCACCCCTGCTAGACTTGGAGTATGCATAGTCCTGGACCCTTGCACCCCTGCAGATGTCCCTGGCAGCTGTGAGAGCTGTGTTTAGGGCTCTGTTCTGGAACGTAACAGCTGCAGCTGGGCTGATTTCATGGCCCTACTGAAGTAAATGGGCTTGTGGTATATGATTCAGGAAAACCGCTGCTTCACTTTGCAAAACATGTTATAATGTTAAGCCTTGATTCTCATCTTAATGTTCATATCTTTAAATGTGATATTCATGTTTCACTTTTTGATACTGATTTTAAAATCCTTGCCTTCAATTTCTTTGCCTCAGACATACTGCCCCGACTGTGTGGGGTTTTGATTTAGCTATCAGCATGCCTTAGAGAACACAAGTGATGGCTCCCTTTCAAAGAAAAGAAACTTCTGACTTTCTGACTAGTACCAAAAAAAAATCTAAAAAATCTAAATAAAGGCAGAACTGATCAATAAGTCTGCTGGGTTTAATACAGGGATGTTTTCATTATTGCTGAGCAGTGCTTGCACAGAGTCAAGGCCTTTTCTGCTTCTCACACCACCCCACCAGCGAGTAGGCTGGGGGGGCACAAGAAGTTGGGAGGGGACACAGCCGGGACAGCTGACCCCAACTGACCGAAGGGATATTCCATACCACATGACATCATGCTCAGCATGTAAAGCTGGGGGAAGAAGGAGGGAGGGGGGGACGTTCAGAGTGATGGCGTTTGTCTTCCCAAGTAACCGTTACGCGTGATGGAGCCCTGCTTTCCTGGAGATGGCTGAACACCTGCCTGCCCATGGGAAGTAGTGAAGGAATTCCTTGTTTTGCTTTGCTTGCGCACGTGGCTTGTGTTTTACCTGTTAAACTGTCTTTATCTCAACTCATGAGTTTTCTCACTTTTACCCTTCTGATTCTCTCCCCCATCCCCCTGGTGGGGAGTGAGCAAGCAGCTGTGTGGTGCTTAGTTGCCAGCTGGGGTTAAACCGTGACAATAACCCAGTGACTCAACTAATGTTGTACAGTGATAAATAAAAACAACTGTGGTCATTAATCCTGTCAGCGACTCAACAAATTGTTGTACGGTGTGCAGAGGTTTGCGGTGACTTGTTTATGCAGGCAGTTCATGAATGATAAAATAAATCAAACCTTCTATCAAAATATGTGGGTTAATGATTTTTAGAAGTGTGATTTCACTTTGTGAAGTGGCTGTAACGGTGGAGCTATGAGGCTGTTCATTGGCTCCCCCTGCCTTCAGGAGTGAATATTTTTATTTTTGTTAGGGAAAACCTTTTCTAACATTCAGGCCTGCAACCTCAAGCCGAGCTTTAAAGGTGAGGACTTTTGTGCTTGTGTTGTAAACAATAATCAGACCATAACTCTGGGCCCATTTGGGGGAAGACAGTGAACCAGCAGAAGTGCCTGTTTAACCTTCCTTTCCGCTTGGTTTGCTCTTCATTTTTTGAATCATTTGGCTTCATTTTCCAGGCTCCCAATAAATTTGGTAAAAAGAAGAAGAAAAAAAAAAAAAGCGGGGGGGGGGGGGGGGGGGGGGGGGGGGTTAGAAGTGTGATTTCACTTTGTGAAGTGGCTGTAACGGTGGAGCTATGAGGCTGTTCATTGGCTCCCCCTGCCTTCAGGAGTGAATATTTTTATTTTTGTTAGGGAAAACCTTTTCTAACATTCAGGCCTGCAACCTCAAGCCGAGCTTTAAAGGTGAGGACTTTTGTGCTTGTGTTGTAAACAATAATCAGACCATAACTCTGGGCCCATTTGGGGGAAGACAGTGAACCAGCAGAAGTGCCTGTTTAACCTTCCTTTCCGCTTGGTTTGCTCTTCATTTTTTGAATCATTTGGCTTCATTTTCCAGGCTCCCAATAGCAGAAGAGAGAGGAGAGAGACTATACCATTGCCTGGCTGGGATGCTGATTTGCACAAGCAATACTCACACCTCAGCCAGGGTGGCAGGAGGACCTGGTTGACTAGAAGTGATCATACTGCTCTCTGCATAGCCCAGGTTTTTGGTTGGCTAGTATTTGATTCCACCACATCAGCATTTGCAGCAGAAAACAATTCTAATGGAAGATAAAAAACAGATCAGTTTTACTTGTAGGCTCAGAACTTGAGGATAAGGGTTGAAAAAAGTGGGAACAGGTAAAATCTGATTGTGTCTTTTCTTTCACAGATTTCACAGAGAAATGGGAGATGGGAGAATCAGTCCAGCATCTGGTGTGACTGCAATTGAAGCCAAGTTGGCAAACTTGGTTCAGTCTGATTTCATTTCACTCTTGGCCACATTCTAGTAAGCATCTGTCCAATCACATTTATTTTGTTTAATTTGTGAGCCCTTTGTGAGTGTAAACTGCTGAAGTCTGTGAAATTCGAAACACAGAAAAATCACCTGTGATAGAAGAGAGGGCTCTTTTTCCAAAGATAATAGTCTTTGGACAGGATCCCACAATTTGATGCTACCGCATGGGCACCTTCTGAGATGTGTCAAAAAATCATGCATTAGAAATGTCTGTATGTCTCCATTATAGTTAGCTAGTTGACATGTAGATAAGGACTCTGTGAATATCTGCATTGAGACAGGTGAATTGCACACCAATTTCCTGCCTACACCAATCCTGCAGTGTGAAAGGAGAGTTGCCGAGAATTCGTGGGCTCCGTTGTATGGAAAGTGGCAGCATCACCAAGTTCATTTCAGGAAGGGACATTTGCACATACTTGCAAAGACAATCAGCCTTCTTTCGTTGGCTTTTATGGATCCTAGGTATTTGGACACTAGGGTGGATCTTCCTGATTTTTCTTTTTTCCTTTTTTTTTTTTTTTTTGTTACTGTGAGTTGCTCTGCAGAGCCTCATCCGTCAGTGTGCTCTCAGTCCCTTACAGAGGCAGACAAACCACAAGCAGTGATCGATGGAGTCGATCAGTCCTCATCACCTTTGCACTCCTCCTGCAATATGAAGCTGACAGATAAATGGTTTAAGGAGCCAGGTGGAAATATCCCTTGTGGAAGAGAGTCCCTGGTAGCTTAGAAACCTTGGCATCTGGCTAACTGTCAGCTGGTGGGTGTCTGGCATGCTCCATTCACTGCTTACTTCTGCCCCTTTGTCACCGGAATGGTGGGGCTGCTGGACCCCAGAATGATGCCTGCTCTCGTCTTTGCAGAATGCTGTGTCTGCCCTGCAGTTGGGGTTTGGCAGTCTTAGCAAAAATTGAGTGTGGATCTCATGCTGTGTATTTTTTGCTAATGCTTCTTAACTGGAGACTGGAGTGTTTCTCAGTGCAGTAGCCTTTATTCTGGAGGAGTTCTGGTCACAGAGGACCAGTTCAGAAGTAAATGTTTAGTTTGAAACATGCCAGCAAAGTGTCCTAAATGATTCGCTACTGTGTTCAGTTGATTGTTTGAGATCTCTGATATGTTGTTTATATAAGGCAGTATTTTTATAAACTCTGTTAAGTCTTGTGCCATTCCTGTACAGTGTGGGCTGGAGCTGTATACTGGAGGGGGAAGGGAGACAATTTTCCACTTGCCATATAGGGTAGGCAACATATTTGAAATGGAATTGAACCCTTTCTCCAAGCGATGCAATCTCTGGTTAAAATAGGTCAATCCTTTCACTAAGCTAGGGCTCGTTTGTTATCAATGTGTATGAAATTGTGTTTTCTTAGTATTGTTTTGTCTTTTTTACATTTTTCTCAAAAAACCTGACAAATTTAAGAGAAAGGTGATTAGTCAGCAGGAGTTTCAGGCAGCAAATGAGTGCAAGTAAGAATGATTTTCTTTATCCAGAACCATCTAGCTGTGGGGAGATAGAATTTTAACTTCCTAGGAGTGTTTCCTTAAGCACCCTTTTTCACAGCGCCTGCAGCTAAGTGCATTCAGGGCACATGTGTTGTGTTTCTGTATAAGGGAAACTATGTGAAGTAACCAGATCATTTAAGGGGCAGGGAAATAATGGATTTTCTAGTTGATTTTTCATTTTCAAGCCACAGCTGGATGATCCTCTGCCACCTCCCCATCCTCAGTGTGCCCAACATACTGATGTTCTGAAGACTGAAAATCTGACAAGCTTTTCATTGTTCTTAGAATGATTATTCCTGCATGTCCCGGTCAGTCACGTTAGAGATTCTTGTCCTTTGTCCAGGGCAGTGTGGTATCTGTAGCTTCAAATGATTGTACAGGTCACTAAATATCCTGTATCTTTAAGGGGAATATTGCATGATTACTTGGTTTTATTTGCACTTCATTCTGAATAGTTACAGAGAGCAGTTCACCCTTACTACCAAGTAAGCAAGGCAGAGACACCTCTGAAGCTTCAAGAGTTGTCTGCCTGGGTACACATTTCTTGCCATCCGTCTCTAACAGGGATATCTCAACACTGTTCAGGAATGAGTTTGACAGCTCCTGGTAATGCTTTGCGGTCTGTCTGAATGCGTGGAGGCATCAGCTTCGTGGTGGTTATTAGTCACCAACTTATATTGCTTCAGCACAGATTTTCTTCCTCCTCAGCACTTTCCTGTAGGTCAGATTTATTTCAGATACGGAGTCAGTGTTTTCACAGCAACAGATACCTTTACATAAGGGCCCTCCTAATCCTTTCAGATAGAAGCCCAGCTGCACCCAGCTTCTGTTTTTTCTGGCCATGGTAGACCTGTGGATGGCTTGCACTGAGTGTCCAGGATTCTTTATCTGTTTCACCCATTTCACTAGTGAGCATTTCTGGGTGTTGTCCTGGAGAGAGGGGAGTCGCTCTGAGCTGGAAAGTAACAGGTGATGGTTGGAGGAGATCCCACTTCCTGCTCCCACAGATATAACCCAAGTCTCTGGGGGATGTGAAGGTGTCCTGTCAAACAGCTTAGAAACTGGTGTTCACAGAGAGCTTTCTTCTGTGTTCACCTCTGGGAATAGATTCTTTTTTTGCATTGCTTATTCCAGGCTGGGAACAGCAGGCTCTGCTGCTCCTCCTACAGTCTCCTTTCCACAAGGAAATAACAGCCGTCTTGGTTGTCACCAGTAGCTACAATTCTTCACTGCTTCTTTCTGCCTCACTTTTTCTTTGGGTGTATTTAAGACCTCCTTGTCTTGGAGGTGCCATTTCAGTACATTGTTGCATTATCAACGGAGCAAAAGACTAGAGTTGGACCATCAGCTCTGAAATGTCTGTCTGTGGTATCTGCTATGAAAAGCTAATTGGATGGATGTGATGGGTTGGTTCTGGCCAGCAGCTAAGTACTCACGCAGCCGCTCGCTCACTCTCCCCCAGGTGGGACAGGGGAGAGAATAGGAAGAGCAAAGGTGAGAAATCTCTTGGGTTGAGATAAAGATGTTTAATAAGTGAAGGGAAAAATACAAAGTGATGCAAAGGCAATCACTCATCATCTCCCACAAGCAGACTGATGCCTGGCCAGTCTCCAAGCAACAGCTACAATGGCTACCTTGGAAGACAACCCCACTCCCAATTTTTATTGCTGAGCATGATATTATATGGTATGGAATAACCCTTTGGCCAGTTTGGGTCAGCTGTCCTGGCTCTGTCCCCTCCCATCTTCTTGTGCCTACCCTCCCCAGCCTACACACTGGAGGGGGGTGGCGTGAGAAAAAGAGAAAGCTTTGATGCTATGCAAGCACTGTTCAGCAACAGCCAAAAGATGTGTGTTATCAACAGTGTTTTAGTCACAAATCCAAAACACAGCAGCATATGGGCTGCTATGAAGTTAACTCAATTCCAGCCAGACCCAGTGCAACAGAGCTGCTTAACACTGATGCATAGTAGATCAGAAATTCAGGGTACAGTTTCATAGTTGGCGTAAGGATCCTGATGACTCAATGGCAGCTCTCGGCTCCTTCTCCCTTCCCATCACATGTTTCCTATCTCCTCTTATGTCAGCGCTAGCAATCATGCAGCCTTGCAAAAACTGAGTTTTCAGCACGTCCTCAATAGTGAATTGAAGCTGTTACGTAGGTGGGAGGCTGGGAATGTCTGGCTGGGGCTGAGGAAAATGACAGAAGTGACCTTTCTGGAATAGACGTGTCAGTTTGTGACATAGCTGGGTGGTTGTTATACTGTGGTTGTATTTCATCATTCTTATATACCCCTAATTAATCTCCCCCACCTCCACTTATTTCCTTCTAAATGACTACTATCACCATGTGGTCTGTAACTCTGACTTCAGCTTTAGAGCAATTAGCTAGAGAAAACTATACGGAAAAAGTATCCAATGGTTTGGTTCTCTGAAGCTGTGATGCATGAATCTCTCATTAACAGTTAACTAGAAAAAGGAACTTAATATTTAAGGTATGCTACATAACTAGATATGAAAGTTGCTCACATATTATGTATTTCAACGCAATACGGATAGAGGAGATTAATTTTTTACTTTGTGTGTTTTTTCTTAGTGGCTCTCTACATAGGTCTTTAGAATGTGATATACAGTGTACAATGTTTTGCAACTTTTTTTAGTTAAATCTGAAACACGTACAGCAATGTTGGAAAGGTTTCCATATGAAGTTCCTCTTCTGAAAAACCGAAGTGGTATTTTTGGAATGTCCTTGCCACTAGATGGCAGGGCGCCCTTTGGATAAAGGAAGCACTAAAGAGGCTGTGTTCAACACTAATTTGCTCTCAGCCTGGCAAATCTCTCATTGAGCTTATCAAGAGTTTTGCTGGAGTGAGGAGCGGGTGGAGTGCTGGAGAGAACTGTAATTATGTTATGACCCTTTGACAGCACTGGCATGCAGTTTTAAATTTTCTCCAGTACGATAGGTATCTTAATTGAATTCCACAGAGCTTGACATAGTAAGATAGTAAAGAAAAGCTGTGTCTTAACCACAATTAAACCACAAGTCAGCGTTGGTGAATTTGTTGGAGAAATCTCTGCCTCTTGTACACGTGCTGCGTTTGCTGTGCCAAGTTCTGAAGTACTCAATCAGTCCTTGAAGTGAATTGCAAAGAGGAGACTGGCCCAAGTCGTGACCTTGGAATCTGGCTTTAAATAGTTTGGACTGGCAGTTTGCTGCAGGTGGAAGATCCAGTTAGCATTTAGAAGTTAAGAGCTCTAATTTTCACTCTCCCATGCCAATTTCATCTTAGTGTAATCCTAAAAAATTCAACTGAATGAAACTTGTGTAATGGTGCTAAGAAACAGGATGCTTATGTTTAGGCTGGAGTTGTTATAGTCATCAGAATATTAAGATGAGGAAGTTGTGGGATTTACTGATCCGAAATATATAGGTGCATCAGGGCAAAATGGGTGTAACACCCCTCCATTCTCACATGGAGCATTATGGATTGGCAAATGGAAATGGCCACACTAAGATCAGGTCCACATCACTGAGCCTGAGAGTCGAAGGTAAAAGATGTACCAAACTGGGTGCTTTGTCATGGTTTTTGCAGCATTAAACTTCCCTACTAACACCTCTAGAGAACTTGTAGGGAAATTCTAAAAATTCTGAGCTTTTATCTTTTCAGTTGATAGAAAGCTAACTTTTAAATTAGTTGACTCATTTAAAAAGTATAATGACAAGTTAACATTGACTTTATCAGGGCATATGATACCCAATACAATTTCTCAAAACAAAGTAAACTTTCACAAAAATGTCAGCATTTTCAGATTTATATGTTATGGTGTTTGAAATCGATTCATTTCTCTCTTTCTGGAATAGTTTTTTATACTTTATTCCAAAAATTGAAAAATTCACTTAAAAATATTTAGAATTAGTTCATTTATAAAAAGAATGTGGTTGACAAACTGGAGAGTGTAAGTTCAGTGAAATAAATACTTTGTGAAAAGCTGTTTCAGAGAGGTCATTGTTCAACACTTTAACTTGTGCAAAAGATATTTTCAAATGGTGTATGATGTGACATGTTGTGCAATTTTTTTATCACATTTTCAGAAGCTACTTACTTGTAGTATTTGCCACTAGCTGAGCTTTGTTACAAATGACACTGCTTAAGCCTGTTGGATCATAACTTGGATCCTTCGGCTTTAATGAAATATAAGATTTTTTTGCCAAGTTTTGCCCCCACTGAGTTTGGCAAAGATCTACGCCTGCTTTCAGAGGAAAAAGGTATCAGCTTTCCTAGTCTGTTACACAAGGATATAGCTCTCTTGCAGCTGCCTGCATTGCACGTACACTACTTGGTTTGCACTTAGCCTTCTTATCTGTCTTACTCATCTGCATGCAAGGGCAGATTTTAGAGCAGGTTGGTCTAACTGCTGGACTTCCAATCACATCTGGACTGGAGTTGAACATGTGTTTTTCCACGGTATCAGACATGAGGTATCTCTTGTGCTCCAGCAGGTGATGCTATATTTTTAGCATTCTTGTGGGCATGAGGGAGCAGCTGCAGTGCGCAGATGCCAGCTGTGAGGAGAGCAGGCAGCCCTGGGTGGTGCTGGCAAAGCTGCAGCTGGTACACTGCTTCTTGCTGAGAGGCGCTTGGTGGAATTGCCCGGACAGCCTCCGTGACAGTGAATGGAATAGCAACTGCTTTAGTCCACATAATTTAAGATTTCTGGTTTGCTGTAGCAAAAATACCTCCAAGTTAGTTGTGACGTTTTTAAAGTTCGTTTTCAGAGAAAACATCCTGTGTGGATGAAAAGCTCTTCTTTTTTCTATATAACTTTTTTTTGTTTTATTTTGTAATAAAGACTCTCTTTTGCTACCTGCGTTATCTGAATGGCTTCCTTTTGCTGTCTCTGCATCTAACTTCAGAAATCTGCCGTAATATCTCCAGCTGTTCTTCAGCATTGGGAAGTGGCACCTCTTGTACCCTCCAGGTACCAAACATTGCAGTTCTTGAATCAGGAAGCTGCTTCTGAAAGAAGTCCTTTTCAGCAAGAACTATCCTTTATTCTGTCTGATAGCCTGTTACCCAGCCTGGATTTTTCACCCATGGTTTATAGGTGTGGCAGCGTTCCTCGGATCAGCCAAGCAGTTCACACCCTCCATTGCACGTAATGTCGACAGTCCAGATGAAGAGCTGGGGTTTACATCATCCTCCTTCATAGATCTCACATAGGTGATGGGAGGCTGCTGGGCAACTTTTGGTTAACAGATGTTCTCAGGCCCCGGTGGCATGAAAGCTGGACCTGAGCACAGTGTAAAACAGCCCTGAGAGCGTATGTGGGGGACACAGCAATGGTCCTGCATGGTGTCCCTGCTTATGACATCCTCTCTGAGCTTAGTACCCGGAGGAAGATAACTCTGAAAATTCTTGATCATGTGTTCTGGCAGAATCCCCATGAGGCCTCTTGAGATGGTTTTTGACTTGTTACCCGCTGTTGGAGCAGTAGTAAGGAGATGGAACTAAGGCCTTGTACTTCCCATGATTAATGTGCAATTGGCAATGTAAGTCTACATTGTAAACTGACTGACCTCTTGGGGAATGTGCTACAAGACAGAACCCCAGTAGCTGAGGAATGCTTGCAGCAGCAGATCCTTACAATGCTGTTGTAGGTGTCTGTTTTACCATGGAAAGGTATTTAATAGTCAAGCAGAATTACTTTTTTCCATTTTCATTTTCTCCCAATTCCTGTTGTTTTTACTACTTATTCAGCAGCAAGGGAGACTGCTGATGTGGCACATTTAGTACAGACAGGTGGTGACAGCTTGCAGCGTTTTAACCACTACTTTGCTTAGACCTTCTCTGAGCATGAGTTTTTACGGTACTACAAAAAACATATGGTAGCACTGAAATAGCTTTGCCTGAGGGGAAGATGCACAGAACTGGGATCTGGGAGATTCCTTTGGTAAGGGTAGAAAGGTATTGGACTAAAGGGGTGGTTTAAGAAGCATGACATGAGAGTTCATGAGACTTGGTTTTATTTCCTAGCATTGTGTGACTGTGGACAATGCATCCCTTCTCCCTTCTATGGCAGGCAGAGGTCTGTAACTATAAAATCCATCAGTTTGTGAAGGGCACAGGTACTAGGGGATGACAAAAAGTCATATAACTATCTAGACACGCTGAACAATCTGGTTTATGCATCTGAGTGGAATAATCCAAGACACAGAAGGGAAGGACACACAGCGAACTGGTCAGTTCAACAAAATACTGTACATGTACCACATGCTGCATTGTTAGCTCTTAATAACAAACATATTTTTGACACAGTATGGACTTGCTTGCGCTTTCTCACAATGTACACGGAGAATAATAACAAGGAAGTATTTGCTCTTTGCTTCTTGGTTTTTTACATTAGCAACGTCAGAGCCTTTTCCTTGAGGTGTTACTGAGGGGGTGGGTAGGAGAGTTGCGCTGATTGTGAGACTACAGGGATCTTGGCTTGCAAGTGATCCAGAGCCTAAAATATGGTGGCCTGTGCAATCCCCCTCCCCAAACTCTGTCCCCTCCCCTCACAACCCTGGTGCTGTTTTGTGCTTAACTAAATGTTAGGTGTCTTGTTTTATAGGGAAACAAAAGGGAGCCAGGCACTCCTTGTGCTTCCTTTGCTTTTCAAACTGCTCCCCTGGAATGAATTTTTCTTGCTTTGATTGTATTTAAATAGTAAAAATTACAAGAGACTTTTGGGACAAATTTTAGAAGGTATTTAGTTGCCTCGCTCCCACTGGGAGGAGATCAGGCTCTGAAGAGCCTGTGGTGTGATCCAGTATCCCTGGCAGTTTGTTGCCTACCAGCGGGGTCTGAATGGCAGGATAAAAATAAGAGCTGGAAGAACTTGAGGCTCTAGGAGCACCATGTCGCCCAGAGCACTGGGTTAAGCCCTGCTTTGATGTTGAAGTGCACATCATTCTGGCTGATGCGTTACTGGAGAAATTGTGATGAAATGGGAAAACAGTTGTGTTATACAGCTGTTTGCCTAAGTGGCTGAAGGATCTGGCTTTTGAATTAAGCGTGCTCTGAAACAGCGTTCCAGTATGTAAATCTAAATGCCAAGAACAGAGGGGCCTGGTTTATGTGACATTCAGGGTAATAACTGAAAGGGGAAAAAAAAGTATTAATTGGAAAAACATCCTTCAAGAAAGATATTATGGCATGAACTAATATGTTAGAACAACAGCGTGAACTAACGATGACTTGGAGTTGAATTGCAGTACCTGGGTTATTTGAAGCATTACAAACCAGAGGGACAACAGCATATAAGGAAAGAACGAGTAGGAGACAATATGTTTTTTTTTCCCTTTCCCTGTCTCTCAATTTTACAGGCCAGTTTTCCCAGGCAGTGTTTCACACAGAGATTGCAGTGGTTCAGCTTTCTAAGCCTAGTTTTCACGTGTTACGTCTCTCCTTCAGGAAAGCTGCCTGCCAGATGCAGACTGGTGGGATACATCTGGTGTCTTCCTTGAGAGTGATGAGAGGATTGAAGGGCCGAATAGGCACCAACACCACAGATGAGGACACGCAGATACTTTTAGTGTTTGTGCCATGAGAACTCGAAAAAGGAAGGTTTTCTGGAAGGAACTGGAACCTGTGATTTATGCCAATAAAACATCATTTTAGATTCCTTGAAGTCCATTGTTAAATTCTCTTTTCATAAATATTTAAGTACTTGCCCAACTTGTTGTTGCTGATTCCTTAAAAAATGCAAGGGAGAGAGATTGCTTCTGGTTCCTTTGTGACTCTTTAATGTTTGTGATTCATTAATGTTGCTTTCACAGGCGAGATACCTGATGATCTCTTAAAAAATGCACAAGAGGTGCTGAGGAGGGGCTATGTTTTTATGAGCAAATGCAGCATGTAGTGAATTCATGCTCTGCCTGCCAGCAGAAACCATGATTTCCACACACGTTTGCACACAGGAACTGTATGGCTGTGCACCACCCCACAACTGCCTGCTATTTCCCAACAATTGCAAGTACCTCTGCCTTGCCCTTGTTCCCTGGACAGATCTGAGGTCACACGGCTGGAATAATCCCCTTAGTTTATCTTTCTGGCTATATCATGCCCTGTTTGAAAATTCCTCCCACTTACTTCTCCTTACAATCAGATCACTGTAAACATCTCATTCTTCCTTCAAATGTCCATCAGAATTTTAGGCTTGCTTATCCCTCTGTCCTGGTCTGCTGTCTTATTTGCCTTGCCATCTCTGCTCCTGTAGCATGCTAGTCTTGACACCCTCTTAAGTTCCTCTCTGCTTTCTGTGCTTGTTCCCAATTGCTTTCTTGCAGAGGATGCTTTTTTGTATCTTTTCTCTTCCACTGATAACCTATTAAAAACCTGCTGTTACCTTGGTACCCACGAGCGGTGTCTTTATAGATGATTAAAAGACACTTCAGTAACTGACTGAAACAGTTGCCGAATTTCCCAAGGTACCTTATCTTCCTCTCTGTCTCTTTGATTTGAGATCTGAGAAGTGAGAACTGCCTTTATTTGGGGATATTGCAGATATTAAACGTATGATAAAATGGGAATAACAATTTCCCAGTTTGCATGTGCAAATGTAGATATTGGTACGATAAACCACGTGTGACTTTTTGCAGGTGCTCCCTTTGCCAGGGTTCTGGGCTTCTTGCCAAAGCATTTTCTCTCAACCTCACTGTTAACCAGTCCCTTGCATTTTGCATCAGCTTCTGTCTAAATAGGCTTAGCCCTCCAGTTAATAGATATCTTTTTCTCAAGCCCTGCCCATTGCACCTGCCTTTGAAAATGTGCCCTGGAGAACCCAGTGAGTCATCTGTTGTGTGCTGTTGCTGTTTGATTAAATCATTGCTTAGTTTCAGGTGGCTGAATTTGCGTGCTGGAGCACTTGATTCTCCTGTTTACTGCTTTTGTGTATCACGGAAGTGTTTGTAAAGCTTGAGGGGAGGTTCAGAATGAAAGGTACAATATCAGTGTTTGGGATAAAAAATGGTATAGGCCATACACGCTCTTCATTCAATGCTTTTTCTGTTTCCACACCAGTGAGCACGATGGATGTAATGTAGTCACAGCATGTTTCCAGAAATCCTGAGATCAGTAATGTAAAATAGGTCTTTGGAATTTTAATAATGGAGAAAATGTCAGTATGCAAAGTTGGTGCAGCCTTGTTCCTCCCTTTGCCCAGTTTTACTCCTTTAGACCAGTCTGTGTATTTTCTGACCTTGCAGACACAACATAGGGCAGCGATAGGGAACCCTCCAGAACCTTGCATTGATTCCCCTCCTGTTCCAATAGGATTCACCACCCTACAAAGTAAATGTACACAGGCGTACTTTTAGACCAGACCTTCAGGATCAGCTCCCATCTCCCTGGATGCATTTGGGAAGCTTGGGGACCTTCAACACTGAAATGACTTTTAACATCTCCTAAGAGGGACTGTGGCACCCAGAGATCACCGGGTTCTTTCCAGACTGCTGTTTTTCCCCAGCTACGCTCAGGGATGAGTTGTGTGTCACTGGCAATGCTTCAGTCAAAACAGTTTGAAGGCTGTTTTGCACTACCAGAGGTGAACAGCGAAGTGTTGAAGAGAGCATGATTCTGACCCACCCTCCTCGTAGAAATGACGTTACTTATTTAGGTCATTAAATAATGGTGATATTTTCTCATAAAATGTATTTGTACACTGTCAAGTATATGTCTGGGGTTTCAGAGATCAGCTGCCCAGATCAGGTATCACAGATCGCAGTTACAGGCTAATGCTGGGAATGGGAAATTATACAGCGGAAAGAGACAGTTGATTCTTCCATGTGGGTATAAATAAGTCCATCTTTGCAGTCGACAGTTCGGTAACTTTCTTGAGCGTTAAACTTAGACAACCCTTTTTTTTCAGTAGTCTCTTCATGTAGCTTGATATGGAGAGCAGTTTGAGACATTCTTCTTAGGAAAGAAGTATGATCAGAAGCTCTTGTGATTGCTGCAGTGGCATGGTTCACTCCACGTTAGAGAACTGCTTATCTAGCTCAGGCTACAAGCCAATAACGAGTTATCAGCCTCTCTAAGCGAAATTAAATGAGCAGTTATTCAGAGCTATACTGAACCTATAGAATGAGAAATATTCTCAGTAACAAGTCATGATCAGATTGGGTTCAGTACCAAGAAAATCCTTACTCATTTGCCTATCAAGGGGGTTTGTTGTTTGGGTTTTTTTTTCATTTGGTTACCAGAAGAAGTGAAGATTTTTCTCCCTCATTTTACATCAAAAATCTTCTTGATCAACAACAAAAAATCATAGTTTATGGGTTTTTTCATGCAAACACTTATATTGGCACAATCAGAGCACCCATCTTTTGCTATGGAGAGGGAAAAATAATATAAGCCAGAGCCCCCGAAGAAGTCTGCCTTATTAGTGATTCAAAGATTATTTATTTGCAGCTAAAGGTGCTGGAGTGATCTGTGTGTGAATTTCTGTCTCCTTCTAGGCTTTACAAAAATTCTTGTACTGAGGCAAACAAAGTTGCCAGAGAAGTAGGGCCTCCCTTCAGTAATTATTTAGTCTTACTCTAAGAGAGGACAAAATGGATAATAAACATGAAGACATAACTTCCAATCCCATGAGCCTATTTTTCTCTCCTTATTCCTATTTTTCAGATCACAGCAATTCTTTGTCTTTAACTCCGGAACAATGTTCAAAAAGCTTGATTTTGCTTTTTGAACAGTTTGTGGCTTTGTTGCTCTCCTGCCTATTTGAAGACAGCTATGATGAATATGAAAAGCCATTTTCTTTACCCCAGATACATATGCTTGATATACAAAACCGTAAATGTTGCACTAAGTGCTGTTCTTTTTCTTCCTTGGATCTCATGTGTTACTTTACGTGTGACTTGTTTAGCGTTCTTTGTGACTATGGTTACACACAGAGAAGTAATATAATCACTAAACAGTCTATCTGTTTTAGTTGCAGAGCTAGAAGTTGGCCAATTTACCTAACTTTTGGTTCTCAGCATAGACTCCCCACTGCTTATGCCTGGGATGGCATCCTTTGATGCAAGTGATGGAGAGAAGGATTAGGAGATAGCAACAAACAGGAGATTTTGTTTAACTGATCATGTAAGCAAATAGATTTTGTCCATTAATCACATATACGAATAGCTAGTCTTCAAATGACCTGTGCAACAGTGTTTAACCCCAGAACAGTTATGTATTCCTGAAAAGTTGTTCTTACTGACACTCCCCGGCCAAGTTAGGTTTTATATTCTTCATAGGTAAAAAATGCTGCAGGTTTACCTTGTTTCTGTGTGGTTTTATGTGTCTTGACAGAACTCAAGCTTCCGTAAATGCACGTGTCTAAATGAAAAGTGAATGTAGATAAGTGAAGTTGAAAGGCAGTAAAGTAAGATACTGTCAGCTGAGGGCAAATGCAAAAGCAGCTGTATCTGCCCTCCTCAGCAGACTTCCTCAGAAATAAAGCAGGGTAAAGGATTCTATAGAATGAGCCATTCTCCATGCTCCAAACCTCTGAGTCAGAAATCCCCAAAATAACTTACGGACAAATGGCACTCAACTTATTTTGGGGATTTCTGACTCAGAGGCTTACAAATGGCACTCTAACAGAAGGGTTTCTTGAGTTAGGTAAAATGGGAAAGCATGATGATGAAACCAAAACAACAAATAAATACTATGTTTTGTATACCCTTTCATTGCCTTCCCAAAAAGGAAATATATCCCCCCAAAAGTTAGCTGAGTTTTATCAGCTTTGCAAAACGATGAATGAACGCCTTGTTCTTTATTATTGCTTAAGTCATTCCTGTTTATGCCAGTATTTCAAGGATTATGTTTTGATTGTTCTGAAGAGGTGAAAACACTTTCTTGCTGATGAATAAACACTGCCACTTTTAAATATTTGTATGCAAAATGTCTTTAAAGCCATTATGAAATGCTTTCCAAAAGCACTAAGAAGCTGTTTCCCGAAAAGACAGTTTTTCTCTACATTTTCTTTCATGCTAAACAGTCCAAATGAAAAGCCTTTCAGAGTTAACTAGTTTAAGCAATACCAGTGTTTTAGTGTAATGAATAACTTTTTATAGAGGACAATTGCACACAGTTCAATATGCTAGTATTTCTATTTCTGTGCCCCACCAATGCCGGGATTCTAGGGTAGAATTTCTTTCTTTGAGAAAGCTGAAGCGATCAAAACCCTGATTAACCTCTGATATTCACGTGGTGCTCTTGATCTTGAGGACCGAAGCAGTAACAAAGAGTTAATGGCAGCCATATGCTCAGGGTATTGTGGGTACTGTTGACCCAAATGTGAACTCCGCAAGCCAGGGCTGCTAACTGCTGTTTGTTTCAGGTTTGGCGTGGAGATTACTGATGAAGAGTTTGAGCTGCTACTTGACAGAATCCCCCTTGATGAAGATGGAAATGTCAGATACCCCCAGTTCACGGCCAGGTTTGATTCCTGGTATGCAGCGTATGCATTTTATTTCTCATTTGTGAGTGGAATTATTTTTAATCTAAAAGGCTCACATAACATTTCCAGACTGATTCGCATTTCTTAAATGTGCTCCTTTAAGACGTATTTCTTGCATGGAGTATGCTGATTGATTACATTTAAAATTAGCTGATGTTATGGCTATATACTGTTTATAATTTAGTTGCTCTTTAGATGCTAACTACATATTTTACAAGAAAGACTTCAAAGGCATGTAACGTACCTTCGTGCTTTCTGTAGGCTGGGAAATATGACAGACTTCTAAATAAAAGCTAACTATTTCCGAAAAATGGTAATAAATGTACTTAGTATCTCTCTGAGCATTTACAGGCCCTATGTGTAGTCTGAAGTGCTTCTGAGATGATGATATCAGTTAATCAAAGCTCTACTCAGCCTCCAAGGCCTAGCTGTGAATTAGAGTTTGATTAAAATAAAGCAGCATTGGGCTAGATAGAGACACTTTATTATTTTCCAAAAATTAGGACTCCATCCCCAAAACCTGTCATGCCAGTAGCAGGGCAGAAGCCAGTGACATTGCTGAGGTGAGTGAAAGTCTCTTGTGGAATCTGAGACTGGAGAAAGCCATTCCACCCGTGAAATCTGGAGAAGTAAATTTCAGCACTTTCACGCACACTTGCATGTACACATGAAAGTTAGACTGCTCAAACAGGAATGCAAATGTGTTTGAGTTATTTAGCAGGTAAAGGTATGTAGTTGCATACACACATGAAGGGTAGGTAGAAGTCTGAGTTCACTGTACTGAAACCACATGGGGTACCTTCCTGCACTTCAGGTAACAAACCAACTAAGTATTGCAAACCTGATGCGCCTGCTTCTTCCTTCCTATTCCACTAGTTGCTCTTCCACTCTTTCTTTTCCCCGGTCCTTGTCTTCCTGCTTCAGGAAGCTTTGAGGCTGAATTCAGCTGTCCACGTGTTTGCACACAGGGCTGTCGGATATGACACAGGATTCATGAGATGTGTATGACCTTCCGGAATGCTATCGCCTAGGCAATCTCCAAGGGTGTCTCAAATGACCTTTGAATGCATTTGGGTGGGCTCCTGTTTCTCGCATACTTTTACTGCCAAGGCCTCCTCTCCAGTTCTTTCCTTTATAGCCCTCTGACTGGGTTGCAGCTATCCCAGATTCAGTTGTGCATGAATTTCTGTGAAGTGTCCAAGTAAGTTCCAGAAGTATTCCCTGGTTGTCCCGTGGTAAGGGTGTAAACAGGAGACAGAGGATAAACACCATCTAGCAAAGCTGACCAACCTTTGAGAAACCAAAAGCATCAAAAATAAAATATGCCAAGATGCAGAACACTGGGCCCTACCTCCTTCCTCTTGCTGTGCACTCAGCCGCAGTAACCCTCCCCTGTGCTTCCTGCCTTTCTTACACACACATTGCTTCAGCTCCCATGTCCAGGTAAATTCTGAAATTAAGAGAAGCTGATGTCCCTAAAAAAGGCAAGATGCTTCTTCTCAGCAGTGTCTTATCTTTGTGCATCAATTCATGGATTAAGATGGATCTGGACACCGCATTTATTTCTGTTTCTAGTAATTATTTTCTTGTGTTTGCTTATGGTTAAAGTGACACATTTTCACCACAAAGGAGCTGCATTTAGCCCAGAGTATACCACTGGCTGTGACCTTGTCTTGAAGTGTGTCCCTAAGAGTATGCACAGCTGCTCATAGCCCTTTAGGATAGTTATCACTGAGCCCTTATTTCAATAGTAAAAAACTGTGCTGTGTAATATTCTTGAGGATGCCAGCAAGATAGCAGTTTACATGCAGGCTTGCATCTGACAGTCTTACGGACTGGGAGCAAAACTGAACACCATGATTTGCAGGGACATGTGGGAAGCCTAGTTTGTACTAACCTAGCTCTGCCACCTTCAGGCCCTTTGCAATCCAAGGTGAGCTGGGAACACACTGGGAAATAAAAGCCTACCTCTAAGGCTGACATCTACCAGGGAACCAGAGACAACATCCAGGACTTCGCTGCTGAGTTTCAAAAGTCATTTAAAACACTTGGTCCAGCTACATTAAGCAGTAAAAGAAGGAATCTACAATAATTGGCAAGTTAAAACTGCCTGCTATAAATGGGAGTGCACTGGGAAGCGAGCCTGGGTGCATAGCAGACAAATGCCACGGGAAGTGCAAAAAAAGCCAGTTGGGTTATGAAGGCTCTTTTCCCCAGGTCAGCCAGGGATGTATGGACATGCCCGGCCTCATATCTTCCCACAAATAATAACGGGACCCTAGAAGCTGAACTACCATCTCTTGCTAGTAAGATACTAAGAGATCTCCTCTTCTCAGAACCTCTGGAATCTGAATGGTTGACTGCACAAGTTGAATTTTATGTGGGCCAAGTCTTGCATGACTCCTGTACTTGTTTGGCTATCAGATGCCACCAAGAATAGGCCTAGGTTAGATACATGGGCACCAGCAACATCTGGGCTTCTTTGCCAGGGAACCCTCAGACATACCAACATTGTCAGACCCAAAGGTAAACCATATATATGAAAAAGAGGATGAATATTATAAGAAGTGGTCTGTCTTAATTGCAGGAGAAAGAGCTGTTATATTAGAAACTTAGAATAAGGGAGAGGGGATTTTAGGGACTAAAGTTACAGCCTGGCTTTTGTCACAGTAGAGAGGATAGAACCTGATCATTCAGTGATGAAATGCTTTCTCTGCAGTCTTCTTTTTTTAACTGATCAATCCCATTTCCAAGTCAACCTTCAGAATTCACTAAATCTAGCAATTTCAAAGATTATTGTCATGCCTACACCTGTTGTTTAGAAATAATTAGTGTTTATACAGAAATCATTATACCTTCCGTGGCACAATTCTGTATTTGAACATGATCCAAACCAATAATTAGGTATGCTCCCTGGGACTATTGTTGCTCAAGTCGAGTGGGAGAGAGTGCATGGGCCCCATAGCATAGCTTAGGTAATAGCTCTTTATTTGCTTTATGGTGAGAATCGGAGGCCAGATGCTTCTCTCAGATTACTTCAGTGTTAATATGGGGTAATTTCATTTACTCCAGTGCAAAACTGGAGTGTAACTGAGAACGCAATGCAGGACTGAGATATCATAACTTTCACTTTCATCACTTGCCCCCCAGTGTCTTTCCTCCTATAAACCCAAATGTTGCTTGCAGGCATTGTCCCAGATTCTCTGCTGTATGTGGTGGGTTGGCCCCAGCCAGCAGCTAAAATCCCACCCAGCTGCTCGCTGCCTCAGTGGCACGCAGGGAGAAAGTAGGAGGAATAGGAAAGAGAAAGCTCGTGAGTTGAGCTAAACACAGGGAGATCACTTACCAATTTTCATTGCGGGCAAAACAGACTTGACTTGGGGAAAATTAATTTAATTTATTGCCAATTTATATATATATATATATTCAATTGCTAATTTAGGAAGAAAAAAGACAAACATTAAGACACATAGGGAAAAGAGCTTTCTCCCCGCCTTTCCCAGGATCAAGTTCACTCCAGACTCTTCTCCTTGTTACCACCAGTGGTTACACTCAGTCCCTTCAGCGAGGAAGCCAGTGGAGCAATGCAGAGTGGGAAGGGGGTATGATCAGGATGTAGTGGTCTCTCTGCTGTTCCTTCCATCTTGCTCTTTTCCTCTGCTCTGTCATGGGCCTTCTATGGGCTGCTGTCCCTTCCAGGGTGGAGTGGGACCTGTTCTGGAAGGCAGGAGGGATGCAATGTGTCTGCAGTAGCTCAGTTGATTTATATCTCCTGTAGCTCTGAGATGGTGCAAATGCCTTCTTCCTACCTTATGCAGCTGCTGCTTAATGGGCTTAGAGGACCTGACCAGAGACAGCCGCCATGCACTGCCGCAGAGAGCTATTCTTGTGAGCGTGCCTGCCTACACATGGAGAGAGGGCTCCTTCTCAATAGACCTTTGGCATCTAGTTTGCCAGGGGAGAAATTAAGAAACCACCATTAGGATAAGTTAAGGCCACATCTATATTGCACAGTTTGCATGCGTTTCGGCATGCCCTGGAGTCACAGCTCCAGCTTCGCCTTATCAAGGATGAGTCTGGAATATGTTGTGGTTCCTTTCTGGTCTTCCCACTGACAGCACAGCGTGTGAGAAGGAGATGCATCGATAGACCTATGTCCCTTGAATGGACGTACAATGTAACCTCAGTACACAGCCAGGCTGGGAGTCTGGAGCTGCTCCTGGGTGTCTCAGTTTAGACAAAGTTTCAGAGTGTTTCTTGCTTCCATGGACCATTCTTGCCCATTTTCTCTTAGGAAAGGAAGAAGCTTGCTGCTTCATTTTTTTCATACCCGTTCATCTTTAAATAACTTCTATAAAACAGGAAATTAGAAGAAGCATTTAGGAAAATCTTCATTTTTTTCATACCCGTTCATCTTTAAAAGGAAACTAGAAGAAGCATTTAGGAAAATCCAAGATATCTCATTAAAATGGCAATGAAGATGTTTCATGTACTGAAATAACATTTTAATTGGGAATTCAGTTTACTATAAATTAAATGTAATGCTTATCTTCAAATAAGGTGTTACTTTGGTTGGAAAAGAGCATTCTAAAAGATCTAAGTCTGGCTGAAAAATGGCTCTGCATTGGCTTGTGATGGTTTCCCTTTTCACACAGTCATCTGTCTCCCTCATCCCTCCCTCGTTATCCAGCCAGGTAGGCCTGAGACAGACCGTAAAAGTACAGGATGAGCCCCAAGAGACTCAGCATCTGAACAACATGTTCGTTCCCAGTCTCATAGATATTAAGAAGAGGATAACTTAAAGAATTGCATTGACTGAAAGGAGAAGATAGTTTGTGAGCCTGAGGGAATATAATCAGTACGGATACCATGGAAACTTTTGTCCACAATCATAGATAAACCGTACAGAAGCTTAGTGTAGCGAGAACAGTAAAATCTAACTTCTTTTTCTATAATGGCATTTCATACTAGCAAGGATGGTAAGTGGATTAATAAAGACAAAAGTTATTAAGAATCTGCTATAGGTATATTAGCCATAAGTCAGACAAGGTTTCTAAGAAAAGGTAGTATTTTGTATATTACTTTTGAAACATTAGAACAGGCTTATGTGCTCAAAGCTGGTCTGTTATCTCCAACTGTATCAGCTGACCTAATGAAAGATATCCATAGACCATGTCACTGGTACCCTAATGCTGTAGTATGTGTGCATCTGGTATTAATCATGGACACTTTAGACTTTAATTAGCCATGTTATAGTGGCATTTACTGCTCATAGACTCCGAGAGGAAGCAGCTGCCCCAGAAAGCAAATACATCAGTAGCTTGGCTCCTACTGCCCAGTCTGCAGATCGCCAACTATAGTGGTAGCAGGCTGTTTGCATGCACAAAATAGAAAGGAGATGTTATGGCAGAATCAAGGCACTGCTTGCAATGTTCCTGCCTCCAACCTCTTTCCTCTCACAGTATATTCATAGCAGGAAAGATTTAGACCAGCTCAGTTTTCTTGATTTATGTTTAATAATGGTACTTTTGATTCCTTGCCTCTTACAGTGGAGCTTTGTTGTCACTCTTGCCTTGTGAGCGGCACAGCTGGAACTGACTCCTTCAGTATTTGAAGGAAGATTATGCTGTGTTCATTCCTCGTACAGTACATGCAGGAATAAATTATATACGCCAATTATGTAGGACAGAGTTTGAGAAGTGCTCAACATGTACCCTGATGTCAGTGAAAACTGTGGTTAAACACCGTCCTAAACTTTATCTTTTCAGATTGAGCAGCTACATAAGAAATGCTTTCAAAAATCCTAAGTAATTTGCCTTGGCAAATTTATTTATTGCTATTCTATAAGAAGAGGAAATTAGAGTGCTAAAATATTGTGTGAGCTATTCTCCCAGCTGATAGCTTCATTAGGGAACACTGACACCAAGTCACTTGGGTGAAAAGCAGGCAGCCATATAACTCTGCAGAACACTTATTTTGCCTTGCAGACAAGCTTTTTAAAGGTTGTATGTTTTTGATGATGCTGACTGAGAAGTTATAGTGTCACCTATAGACCCCAGTGAGCTAGGCATGCTTCAAACCTACAAAGGTGTAACAGTCTATACTGCAGAGCATATACGTTAGCTACGCCCTTGTAGTTTGCTGTATCATTTATAGAGTTACACTGGTAGCTACAACCTGTGCTAGATTTCAGAGACAGTTTGTGACAACAGGCAGGAATGATTAAGACGAAGGATGAATGTCAGCTTTCAGTGCAGCATCTGAGAAGGAGCTAAGGCAAGAGGTCAGCTACAAGTTAAAACTTAGTCCCATCCTTCCAAAACCCTATGTGCCCTTGAATCTCCCACCCTCTAAAAATAACCTTCTTTTTCCTGTTGTTTCCTCAAATCCAAACCGCGTGTAGGAGGTGAGTGTTCTGATCTTCTGACTGCCAGTCATCCTCTCACACACTGGTTTCTCATTCCTGACCGGCTGTCAGACACAGCCCCCTGCCGCAATACCCAGTGGGTTTCTTTGCCCTCCTGCACTCTCTGCTGGGCCTGTAGGTCAGCCAGCCTCAATACAGCTTCATTTTGTTTCTTAATTTTCTAGCTTTAGGGCTTTTTTTTTTTTTCCCCCCTAATTGGCTGCCAACAGGCTTGGAAAATAAATACCATAGTCACAATGTTAAATTGGAAACAAAAGCTGGAGAAGGAAAAGGAATATTTAAAGAACTAAATCCTGAGAAGCTTCGATAGGGCAGAGAAAGTCTGGCAGAAAGCCAGACAGCAAGGAGGCTCTCCGACTCACAGGAGAGAGATTAGCTAGAAGGAATAGGGGAGAAAAATAACAGGTGATGTGAAGAACAGAGGTAGGTAGAAAGACTAGGTCAGTGAGACAGGTCAGAGCAATGCTGTGTTACTGTCCAAGAAGAGTTTTTATTAGAACCTGAAAGCTGAGACATTTGAGGATGAACCCGATACACCTGCAGGTCTTCATTGCTATCAGTTTGAACAGCAGCTCACTCATCAGTTAGTAGCTC
>NW_008795127.1:1921613-1924113 GCF_000699145.1 Aptenodytes forsteri | reverse complement strand
AAGTAAGAAAGGATGGCAAAATCTGAAGGCACTATGGGAGCATTTTTGCCTCAAAGGAGCACGTTGATGGGGTAGCATGAGGAAACAGCAGCGGCACAGCTGTGGGTTTCTTTTCTACAGGAAGTCCTGCTTGCTTAATTGGAACGTGTGAGAAGACTTGTAGCTTAAACACTTTACCATTTAAAGTCTCTCTCTTCGCAGTTTACAAAGGAACTAAAATAAAACCCCATCACATAGCTCATGGATCAGTGCAAAACCTAGACAGAAAAAAATATATAATGCTGGATTATGAGAAAAAGGCTTTGCAGACCAAAAGGAGACAAAATCCAGAACACGAGGATCCACAAGAAATCCAACTGCAGTTTTAGGGCTTCTCTCCTGGGCTGCTCCTTGCCTCTCCCTTCACCTCTGGCAGGACTTTAAAAGCTGACATTGGCTTCTTTATGATTCCAGGGTTGTCACCACTTCAATGGGATGAGCATGAAGCTGAGGCTAAAGCTGTGCAATATTTTGCAAACTTTTGCGAATTTTATTGGTAAGATTGGAGGGGAGCCAGCTTCAGTGAAGGGCAGCCCATCTTACAGCCAGGATCCATCACCAAATTCGATGTGTTTATACAGACAGATCCTTCACTGAATTCTCTTGCTCAACTCCTTCAATGTCCCTCTGCGCAAAAAAGAGAAGGGCGGCACCGGTCCCTTGGGAGAGGACCATGCGTATTGCAGTCTATTGGCCTATTACTGGATAGGATAGCCAAACCCCTAAGCGTTACATCCTAAAATGCCCACTGCCTTTTTAGGTATATTGGTCACCTTAAAACAAAGACATTTCTAAGGAATTAACATTCCTTTGAGTTTTCAAGAGGCTCTCTGCAAGGTGCAAATCTCTGCAAGATTTGGCAGCTTTTGGTGTTTTCAGTAAATGTTTATCAAAAAGTTCAGTCTGAAGATCTTTTTTTTTTTCCCCTCATCTTTCCCTATCTTAAAGTAAACAGTAGGTTCTCAGGTTACTTCACAACCATGTTTTTCATAGACCATTTCAGGCATAAAGAGTGGGACAAGAGGCACAATGTGATTGATATCTCTGAGAGAAGCTCAGAGAGATCAGGGGATTGTTAGAAAGCACAAGGGGAATGCCAGCATGGCAAGATTTCACGCAGTGTGATGAAGATTTCATGTGTTATGTACATCTGCTGATGTTATCTTAGTTTGACCTGTCTTGAGATTTCGAAAAAGGAGTTCACTTTAGTCTTCCCAGCTTTATCTTTGCCTCTTTTTAGGTTCTGCTTACAGAACCAGCACATTAGTCACACTCCTTCTACACCATTCTGAACTTCTACACTCCTAAACCGCAAACAAGTTTCTAGTGGGACCTAAGTCATCTATGGCCCTTGTGATGGTCTTTTTCTAAATAGCTGGAATATTTCTTTCTTGCTGAAGTGATGAGATTATAAAGGGGTGCTGTTGTGTATTAGGTTGTGATTTCACTTAGAAGTCATGTTTAATCTCTACACATGTAAGATTTCTGCAAGGAAATTTCTTGTATTTTGATGACGTTAGTAAAAAACTAAGGCAAGACCATAGCGTTAGGCATTTTTCTTTCTCTGTGCTGCACGTAGCAGGATGACGATTTCAAGCACACTTCCTTTTTTATTACAAAAAAGATACTGAAAGCAATGGCCAGGGATGCTAACAAGCAAGAAAGAGAAAGTTGTATTCAAGTTTTTTTGTGCCCTCTGGCCCTGCGACCTTGCCAGCCTGTGCTGAGCCACTAGCAGCTTGACCATTTTGGTTACTACTGGAGGAAAAAAACCAAATCCTTTCCTGGTCTTGGAATGGCTCCAAAACAGAGCACATATTCCCTGCTGAAGGTGACCTGTTTTAGGGTTTTTTTAATCCCTGCTAGATTCTGGTTTGCCATTATTAAAACTCCAGAGCGAAGCATTTACTCGCTTTGTCCCTATATTTACAATACCTTTTGACTGAGACGTCTAAGAGCTTTAACCATACGCTTTAAACAGCGGACGGTCGGTGCTGACATTTGTTACAGACCTTTTCAGAGGGCCATGTGGAATCGTTCTAATCCGGGAAGAGCCACTGACTCGCTGTGTGATCTGACAGAGTGACATATCACTTGACCCCAGTCACAGCAGCTGTAAAATGAGGTGGAAAAACAGGGCCTGGCAGAAAACCGGAGGATGCCTTTCCGCAGAGCTTTCTCGAGCAGATAAATTTCAAATCCATGGCTCGGCTTCTTTCTTATTCCTCCGAAAGTTTGTGATGAGTTTTAGATCAAAATTAGGTTTTGCAACATTTCTCTCGCATTTCTTTTTGGCAGCGGAAGGATGCGTTACGCGGCCGTCTTATATTAGTTACTTGTGGCGGAACAAAACGCAAAAGGCTGTTTGTTATAGGCGGGCTGACGAAGCGACCTCCCGTCCCGCCATTTCTGCAGGACAGAGGCGGAGGCGTCTCAGACACGTCCATCCCTCCCTCGTTGC
>NW_008795127.1:1902989-1921318 GCF_000699145.1 Aptenodytes forsteri | reverse complement strand
CCGAGCTGTTCCCCCACACGCTTTGTGGTGGGAAAGCGGGGTTTTGGCTGGTTGGGGGTTTTGGGGGTGGTTTGGGGTTTTTTCTCTTTTTTTTGGCTAGCTGCATTACTGGGCAAGTGCTGGGAAAGGTTTGAGATGCCATCAGGTACAGCGGGACGTATTTTCTGTGAGATGGCTGCGGGTGCTTTAAACAGCAGATGAAACTGTCCCGTTCAGGCAGCCCTAAGCGTGGGAGCTCCGGTAGAAGTCCGGCACTTGGGGCAGCAGCGCTTTCCCCTGCCAAATTTTCTGACGTTGACATTACCGAGTGTTCAGATTTCAGCTAGCTCATGCCTGAGGATAACCTCAAACAAGAGTCCATTTCGCTGCCGGTTCAGCACACCCACATTTAAGTTTTCTGCTATTTATTCGTGTGAAACTTCTTCCCCACCTTAGCTGTTCTGTCTTATAGTGGGGTAGATCTTGAATTACTAAACATCTGGAAAGCCACTCTAGTTTGCATCTGGGTGTCCCCTCTTTGCAGAGAAATCTTTGGGGGCAAAGTTGCTCGCACTGTTGCATCTATTCGCTGTACGCTGCAGAGCAGAGGGAGAGGGGGAGGCAGCTGGCAGAGGCCAGGGGGAACTGGACTCCTGTGAGCCTTGTTTTGGAGAGTGACTTGGCGAGGTGGGGGGGGGAGGGGGGGGGGAGGGAGAGCTCTTCCAACTGGTGAAACTTTAAGATGAACTTAAGGCTGCTGTAAGATGTTTTTAAACCCAAACTGGTTTGAGTCCAATCTTAACGGGAGATTGGGGGCAAACGGTAGGGTCCAGCCTCTATCCTCAGGTATGTGACATGCCCAGGCATACAAAAACACATGCTAAGCCAAGCTAAGCTGGAAATGAGTGCACAAAAGCAATCTCATTCCAGTCTATAGCACAATTATTATAGCACCCAGCCTCTGCTAGAGCCCTCTGGCACAGCCACTGGAGCTGATGTCCTGCTTGAGCTGCCCTGTCCCGCTTGCATTCCTGAGCCGTCAGCCGACGGCACGTGGATGCGCAGGCAGCAGTCAGCAGCGCAGGCCAAGCAAGTTTGTTACAAAAATAGAAACACTATAGATCTTTCCATTTTCCAGTGTGTCTTCACCAATCCTTACCCTGTTTACTACCAGTGAAACGTAGAGGCATGTGAGGTGCTGTGTCCCAGCTGGACCTGACCTGTGCACATCTTAGGGCGTTCTGATCTAGTTTTAGTCCAGGCAAAACCAAACAGTTTGGATTTGAGTCTGCCCAAAGGTTTGAAGCAGTCGTATTGTAAATGGGATGTTGGTATGCGCCTTTTTCATAATTCTTCTATTCATAATTTGCTTCATCTTATTCTCATATAAATCTAATTAAATCAGCCTGAAGGGCTGAAGCAATTACAGACTGAGGAATCTTAGCAGTGACAGTCCGTGGGAAGATAAGCCTGCCACCTCCCTCTTGCTGGTGTACCAGCCATCTTACTATTGATCTCATTGCCGTTGGTGACCTGGTACCTAAGGCACAGACAGTTGCACTTGGGTGCCTGACTCTACTAATGTCGGTTGCCTCAGCAGTTGATGCATGACAACTAGAATCACTCTGGGCCGAGAGTAGACAGTGTACATCCCGCACGTAATGCCATCGCTACCTTCAGACGGTTTCACCTACTCATGCAGTTTAGAATGGGGTATTTAGGAATTGCTTCAATTTCTCTGTGACTGGTAACAATTAGGTTATTACAGCTGCGGTCTTTACAAAATCTTTAAAGATCTTTAAAAATAAATTTAATTTTCACCAGCAGCCTTTCATTTCATGTACCATGAACACAGAAATAAACTAGTTAGTTTCTGGTCCTGGTTTTCAGACACTTGCACATGAATTGCCAATAGACCAAGAGCTGTTGAGGTCTATAAAATATTTCTTTCACTTCTTATTTCATAATTTCGTGCTGGTTTTCTAATGTGGCTTTGAATTACCACTGTGACTTCCTGTGTTTCTGTAAAGAAGGAGAAGGAAATATTCTCCATCCCAGGGATATGTGATATCATACCTGCCTTTTTTTTTTCTTTTTTTTTTTTCTAGATTTTCTAGATGGGATGTCTCATGAAAAAAGTGTCAAAGATGATGATGGTTCTAGGCAAAACTCTTGGAATCATTTAGTCCAGCTTTCTGAATTGGGCAAAACACCTTGCTGTGTATTTACACTTAACTTTAAATTAACTCCTGGGTGTTTACCACAACAGCATCTCAGCAGTTGGTGAGACCTTGTGAAGCTGTTTCCCTTCACTTAGTAGCCTATCATAAGATTTTAAAAAATTAATGTATAAATTTTGTTGCCTTTTTTTTTTCCCTGGCAGCTTCTAATCAATATGAAATGTGAAAATGCCCATTCTTCTAATCAATAATGTATTTGATTGTATATAAATTGTATTTTCATATGCTTATCCCAGATAAAAGTATAAGAAACAGCATGTATATTGTCTCTGGAAGGGGCAGTCTCTACAGAATAATATTGCTTCTGTAGACATTTTAAGGGGCTCTGTTCTGGTGGTATCCAGCAAAATAATTCCTGCTTCTGTGACTTCTCTTCCTCAATATCTTCCCTTTAAAGTAAACCCAAGCAAATTCTGTAGGACCACTAGGAAGTTCTTTGAGAGGAAGGCTGCAATATGCATGTGTGCCAGCCAAACAGCTTTCTAATTCCCAGTTTAATTTCCTGAAGACATCTAAATAGGGCTGAGCTGCTGAGTGTCTGAACTTCTCCCTGCTGTATGCATTTTATCTATTATCTCAGACACTGTTCAGAAGAACATACACTGTATAAAAGAGCACACAGAAGTCGTGACCAACCACACAGCAAGAATATTAAAGATTCATCCTTCCTCCCATACAATGTAAAGGTTGTATAATACCATAATATTTGTGAAAAAGTCCTGAAATACTAAATTTTTTATGACTAAGCAGAGCAGTGTTTCAGGGAATGGATACGTTGCTAACCCAGAATGCTCTAGCGTCTCGGACCCGCTGACTTTTGAAGCTGGGGACTAACTCAGTGTTTCAGTGAGTAGTACTTGCACATTTTGAGAGGTAGGGAAAATATAAAGTGTACTTGAAAACACTTGTGTGGTAGCAACTGTCATCTCGGACCAGACCCCAAAGGGCAGTTTTACATTGCACTTGCCGCCTTGGTGTTTGTCTTGAGTGTCTGATCAGCCAAGCCAAACTTCCTCTGCTTGAAGGAGGGTTCTTTGGGTCATTTACCGATGTATTTATTAGTGCAAACTATCTGTTCAGCTTTGATGGGCATTTTTTAATAACGTCTTTCTTAACAATGTCCTGCTTTTGCATGTCTCTTTTTATGATCTTCTGCTTTTTGTCCCCCTTTACCTTTAGCCTTTCTGCTGAAAACTGTTATAACAATAGTTATCATCCATTTAAATGGACTTTGTCTGCTTCTTGTTAAGAAGAAATCTTTGTGCTTCAGTAAAATCTGTGGATCTGTTTGGAAAAGTCTTGTCAAAAAGACCAAATCTTCATTTGACGCTTAAGGTAGCATAACTTTCTGTTTTGTCTCACTTATCACTTAGTCTACCTTTTAATTGCTGGGGTTCTTTTTTCTCCCTTCAGGAGGTGTAAACATCCATGCACTTATCTGAACAGAGAAATAGCACACTAATTTCACAGTGACTTTACACCTATTTGCATAGTGAAGGCTGTTATTTGTAAAATGCAAACATCCCAGAAGTCTGTAACAACTAGGCTATAGCTGCTGCACCTTGAACTTGGTGACAGGACTTCCCGGAGGCTACCTGAACTGCTTCCCCCTGGCTCAGAGAAGAATCTGGTTTCTTCACGCTACTTCCTGGCTGCTGAAGTTCTACCTTTCTTTTCTAATTTTCCTTTTCTGATATATTTCTAATATCTGTGGATGTTTAATTAACTTTACTCACAAACAGGTATCTCCATGTATGACTTCCACTGCCTCTTCCTTGAAGGCTAGTGTGAAATCCAGCTGAGAAAATCTCTGGTACCATCCTTTATCTTCTGTGTTGTAAAAATGCAAGGGATTTCAAGAGCTTGGCTGCCTGAACTGGCGGGGGGGGGCTGAGAAGCTCTAGGCAGAACGGCTCTGGATCCAAATCTTAAATTGGCGGCAGTATTAGAATTAAGAAAACTAATAAGGGAAATTAATAAGCTGTGATACATCATAAATACAAAAGCAATATGATCTCTGATGTACATACATGAAAACAGAGGCAGAAACTGTGCCTGAACTCATCCTTAAGTGCCATGGCAAAGATGGGACTAGAGCACAGCCTATCTAACCCTGAGCTTAGCATCCTACGTACTTGTCCACACAGTCTCTGAAGTGAAAGAGTTATTTTAACAACAGCACACTGAAACAAACCCAAAATGTTAGAAAAGACAGAATTTAGTAACGGTAAGCAATATGAGATCTCTACTTTCAGCTCAGTCTTGTACTCCATGTGAAGGGCTATGGAAACCTCTGGTAATTTTATATCCTGTAGTTTGCAACCACGTCCAATAGGACTTCGCAGGTAATGACAAGGCATTAGTTGATGGGATCTCATTCAAGGCTAAGCTTCAGATTCTTGAAATTCCTGGAAAAATGTTCTGTTGGGGCTGGGTTGTGTGAATTCAGCTCTTTGCCCATGTAACTGGGCAGAGCTCCAGATGTAGCAGGGTCTCCCTCTTCTAGTTTTCCCATATTTCATTTCTCATACCTACCAATCTAGTGTCTTTGTAATCTACTGTAATACTGCTTCATGAAGCAGTCTGGGCTACCAGATGCCAGAAAATGAATGGCTGCTGCGCATTCAGAAGGCAATTGCACATGCAGAGAGCAAAGGGGAAGGTCTCCTGGGCATCCCTTGGCAAAGTGTACTGATGAGTGCTGGGACAGTTTAAGCTACCTTTTACCCCTGTCCTCCCCCTGGTCCTGCGCTGAGCCCTGCCTGCAGAGTTCAAGTCCATATTGCCATTCTGCCTTGAGGCAGCTCTTTTCACTTAGGGAGGTAGCCAGCCTGTTTCCCCAACAGAAGAAGGACTCACAGCCAGTTTGACTCTTCTGTGTAAAACATCGGTGAGACATTAAGCAAAACATCTTAATTAGCAGCAAAAAAGGAATTTTAATTCTGTACAATTTGGGAAGTGAACACTGAAGCTGGAAAAAGTGGGAAATAGTAGAGAAATCTTAAAATGAATAGGTGGGGAGATAAGTGAGAGAACACAATATTGAAGGTATTCTACTTTCAATATTAATAATACTAATGAAGATATTAATATTTTATCTAATGACTTTGATACCAAAAGTAGGCAGGTAGTAGTGAAGTTTGCCCATGAGATAAAGCTAAGAAACATTGTCAATATAGCTGAAGTCAGAGACAACACAGAAGGTGAATTGGATAGTCTTGAGGACATGAAATTCAGTCATAGTACTAGATCATGCCCTTGCATACTGATAATAAGTATTTCTCTTATGAGCTGGGACTCCATCCATTTGAAACAATGGCCAAGAAGAGGTCTGACCTGTGCTGCTCGTTCCTGAGATGACTGAGCTCTCAGTGCTATGCAACTCTGCTTTCGGCTCCTGCCATTTTAAAAGGCACCCTTACAGCCCATGGAGTAAGACCGTAAGAAGGTAAGTGGTAGCGTATTAGTGACATGCTGGCATTCGTATTGACCGAACTCATCCTCACCCATTAACGTTCGAGGGAGAAAGGAGCACTTTTTGGCTCCAGGGAGGAAGCAGACTTTATACGTGACCTGTGGTTTTTTGCATGGCCTGGGAAATTCTCTCATTGAACTTTTAATTTGAAGTAATGTTTTAAATTTAGTATTATTAAAGACATTTGTTCTTTAAAATACCTTCTGTTTTTCTCCTTGGTAGCCCTTACTCCAAAATGACATAAAGAAGGCTGGTTTTGAGAAGAGGGCCTAAGAATGGCCAAGAGGAGGGAAATACCATGGGCGAAGCAGAAGTATGTAAGATGCATTCTACATAAACCTGTCTGGTTTCAAGACGTGTAGGTTTCCATTTGTCTCATGGGGCAGTTTTACTATCCCCAGCATAGCTACTGATGCTTGTCCTGAAGAAAGATAATTCATTATGATCTGTCCTGCCCAAATATCTATAACCCCTTTCTAGATTTAGTGAAAAATCTTCCTCACCAGTCAACCTTCAAGCGTATCTCTGCAGAAGGACGTAAAACCCAGCAGGACTCCCTTATCACATGGCATTAACTGACGTGACGCTGTCATTTTCGATATGTGTGACTTCTTGCCTCCAACCCCCATGCTGAGATCTCATGTTCCTTTTTTCCCCAGGGTCATGTCGTACACAGAGTCCCCACTGTGGCTTTGCTCTGCTGGGTCAAGGGAAACATGAGATGACAATTTTTACCCTTTCCTATCAATGGTTAAATTTGGAGAAGGAAAAACAAGAGGTGTTTGTGGATTTCATCTTCAAGATTGATTTTATAAATCAGGGCAAAATGTAAAGACGCATCCTCTCCAGGGCTTTTGACCTCCTGTACCTTTAAGAGAGGGGTAGCAGGATGGCATCTAACAGGCTCTGTAGCTGTCCCAGATTTTAACTCTTTTCTTCTGAATAGCAAGTATGTGATTCAAAGAGTGCCTGGCAAAAGCTTCTTGTATTTTTGCAGTAGCGCACGGGAAATATTTCATGCATATATAAGATCCAGCATCCACGCAGACTGTTGTTGTTTTCTGCAACTTTTTGCAAGTTTTGGGAAAACTTAATAAGTACTGTTTCTCTTTCTTTCTTTAAAAAAGACAGGGAGAGAAAGCCTGCATTTTCTGCCATTTCCCAAGAGGCTTTTTATCTGTTTAAACCAACTAGGGATTTTTCACATATTGACATAAGCATTCATTTGCTAATTTGCTGGACATTAAACTGCACAGCATTCTTGAATGAGACTGGAATACTTGGGTACTTAGTGCTGCTCAGACCCCGCATCATTCCCAGTACACATATGGTTTTCCTCCTCTATCTCCTAGATAAAAGTCACTGTTTGATCGCCTTAAGGAAAAGAATGAGTTAAATGGACCAATATTCTAGCCTTGGCTCTAAAACTGGGCCTTTTCAGAAACTCCTCAGCACCTGCAGCAGCTAGGTCATTTGCACATACATAAATAAATAAATTAACAATGAATAAATAATTTAATCCCACCACACAATGCCACCTTGCAGATCTGATCCTTTGCTCCCAGTGAATTTGTCCATTCCTAATTCTTTTTGATAAAGTCCTCAGATACTTGCTGACTGTCAGTCTAATTTTCTTATTGTTTTCGCTTGATTAGTTCTGTATGACCTAAGGTCGCCCTTAAAATCCACATCTCTCGTGAAGACTCCGAAAGGCCTTCTTTTTTTCAAAGGGATGGAAAGTGCCTGCCATTTCTCCGGACAAAAGCCTGGAAGGTTTTCAGTTATTAGCCTCCTGAAGCAGCCCTTTCGCTCACCCAAGCGCAAAAAAAACTCATTAGGGGGCACCTTTCTTTCTGGCTTCTTTATCTGACGCATGTAGGGTTTACATGTTTCAAGATTTGCAGGTCTTGGATGAATTTGGACAGCCTCCCTTTTAACCCTGCTGGCCTGCGGTTATGCCCACCGCAGACATTCGCCGTAGCTCCGTGCCCTTAACCACCTGGAGATGCTTCGTCTTTTTAAAGGCTGCTTTACACCCCGCTTCGTGGTGAACAGAAGACACTTCAGCGTGCTGCTTCCCTTCAAAGCCACGCTCCCACAGGGCGTGGGTGGAAAGGCAGGCAAGGCTGCCAGCTGCCAGTAGGCTCCATGTTATGCACTTTGCGATTAAAATATGAAATCAAAGTTAGTATCTCAGTCACGCAACCCTTATTACCATTGGAGGGATTTGCAGGACTAAGGCAGGGCAGCCCTGAGAGCCTGCCATGGCTGGGCTGCATTATGCCTTGGCCTGCTCGTTCTTTTCCAGGCAGCAAGGTAGATACATATAGGCCGAGTTGCCTTCCTGAGCCGTGCCAGGTGGGCTAGAGAGACTCCCTAAAGATGCGTCCTCAAACACATTACAACTGGGCATCTTGCCCTTCAGAGGGAATGTGCAAAGTTGCTGGCTCCTGCATTCACTTGGGTTAGCAGAGGTTCTAAGTCAGGACAGCATCTGATCCGCCGTACTTAAACAGTGCTGCCCAGCAATGCCGAACCCGTGGTTACCTTTTAAGAAGAAAAACAGCCTGAAACTGTACTGGCAGGTATTACAGTAAGGAATGTTTCTCGCTTACCTAGGCTCTGCTATATTTGTTAAGGAGAGACATAACGTGGTTGCAAAGAGAGGCAGGAACAAACCGACTGTGTTTTCTCTTTCGGAAAAGGGCTGCCTAGTCTCTTTGATGACAGACCTCAGTTCAGGCTGGGATCTGAGCCTAAAGAGGAGAAAGATGCACAGAAACAGAAGGAAAATAAGCATGTCCAAAAAGCATAGGTGGAAGATATCCTGGGCAGGTATAGAAAAACACTTGTCATGCTCCTGCAATACTACTTCTCTTGTCCTGAAGAGCAGCTTGTCTTCCGCTGGGGTAGAACTGACTGTCATGCCTCTGGGATAAACTTTGGTAGGAAAGCTCAGAGCTGCAGCTGAGGTCCTGCTTCCAAGCATGCAGATTACAGTTTTGTGGCCACTAATCTTGGTGCTGGCCATTTTCAGGGATATTGTCCTTGTTAAGTTGGAAGAATGCACCATTATGACCACTATTTTTTCCCTAATTTGCCAGTTCCTCCGAAATCCCTGTGATACCGACACTTTACCTCCATCTGGTTTTCACCAATTCCTCTGAACTCTGAGCAGAATAGCCCTCAGTAAAGTAAAACAGGCCAGGTGCATAAGGCTGAGTTTATGTGCAAATCCTTGCAGGGCCAGCACTGCGAACTGCCTTGCTCTTTCTGTGGCATAAATTCTGAGCAGTGGTTAGCTTGAATATAGTATAAAATAATGCAGAAGCTATGTGAGCTACTCCACAGTACTAAGTAATAGTTACATTATGGTCTGAAGTACAGCAGAAACAAGAAGAAATGAGAAACGAGATGGGAATTTTAGATGGCAACCTGGCAGTAATGTGGAGTTTAATCTTGACTTGTAGTCCTTTGTCAGTAGGGACCTCCTCCCTGTTTCTAATCTGCTGACTGAGTAGCTGCCAAAAATCATTCCCCTCTTTGTAACATGGGTAATCTCACCTCCTGGAAAACTTCAGGACTACAGAGGATTCTGGAGCACATTAGTGGGACCACATAGAAATCATGGTATTGTGATATATCAAATCTGTAGAGACAGCTGAAGGCACCAGGAGACAAATCACAAGGAGAAATTGTATCAGCATGATAACGGGCAAAGTCTTGTTTATAACTTTTTGCATCCATGTCCTTCCACCCCCAAGCTATTAAAAGCTTACTGAATAAACACTACCCAGCAATAGAAAAGGAGTTTGAAGATTTAGGTGAAATTAACTCCCAGCATCTCACGCAAGAGACTGTGTACCTTCTGTTGAAGGTAAGGTAAGACATCTGACCTTGGAAATCCTGGTAAAAATAAGCTAGAACCATGGTGGGTGATGATGTCCCTGGAGATCCACTCATTATCCCTCATTCAGAGGATTTTCTATCTGAGCAAGCATCATTTTAGCAGTCTGATGTCTGTTGGCATAAAACTATGAACCTTAGAAAAGTTTCTGAAGACACCAATGACTTTGCTGGGAGTTGCTGGTTGAGTACACAGTATTTGGCCAATAATTAGAATAACTTCCTATTTTTCTTCAAAATAGTTGTTATTGTTATCTATTGTTATTGCTCATTTTAGTGCCATTACATTTTGTCTTTTAGTGTATTGAGGGAAGGTTTGACCTGCAGTCTGAAATAGCACGTGAACTCTGCAAGCTTGAGAAACTTTAACTGTAAATAAGGATGACACATTCGGTTTTCAGGAGTTTGTGAGACATTTGGCTACTCCTCAAGCTCTGCATGTTTTCCCAATGCCAAGCATTGTTCACCCCGAAAAGGAGCTGATAACTTAAGGTTATGAAAAAGCTCAGCTGTGGTTCCGACATCCTGGTGGTCAGGTGTGGGTAAATGTGATTTTATATATTTCAGTGGGAAAAAAATGGTGGTCATGAAACTGTGTTCTAACATGGTGCGCTGTTCCAAAAATGTAACGAAACTGGATGAGTAGGGGATTCAGCACCAAAATAGCGCCTAGCTAAGGATAAGCTTTCTTTTTAAAATGCATGAAGCACAAGCTTCAGCAGCAAAACTGGCTGATGAGGAATCCTACAAAAATAAATAAATTCTCTTTCTAAAGAAGGGATTAAACATTGTCTATCCTATCATGTATCTATTTGTGATGAAATGCCAATTCCTAAGTACATTCATGAGAACGCAGCATTATTCTGTTCACTCATGTTAGTAGCCAGAGCTGGTAAAATTGCAGTGACTGAAATGAAGAGGAGGGGAGACAAGAGGAGAGGAGAACTGATTTCCGTTGAAATCAATGGCAAAATTCTCCCCTAGTATGCATGTGCTTAAGAATATCGATTTTCTGATTTTATATGTAGATGTTTTATACATGGAGTTCCTGAAGCCCTTTGCTTCATGTTGGCAAAGGTGGCAGGGGAATAACGTGGCTGCTATTATGCAGGCGTCTCGGAGCTAAACCAGTGCCATGGAGGAGCTCAAGCTTCTGAGCTTGACGTTTTGACAACCAGACTATGGAGAAAGGACACTGGCTTTCAGTGGATGGCTAACAGTCTTGTCTGAAACAGTGCTTGCTGGAGGGAAATAGTAAAACCCCATTCTTTCCCACCCGAAATTCTTTCCACCTGTTCTAGCAGTACATGCAACTAGTACATTAAAAATATGTCGGCTGGGATAACCAGCCGCTGGGACCCTTAAACACTCATCAGCTGTTTCAGTTCTGTGGCTGGACTTGCTACACCTTCAGTCTGCAAAACAGGCACGCAAAAAAAGGGATCTTTTTTTTTCTTTAAATGAGTGACAGGTCTTGCAGATGAGATGGAAGAAGTTTTTATTTGGCTGAGTGACTGGAGGCCGAACTTCTTTTAATTAAATGCTAAATATTTTAGCATGGAGGTGTATAGTGCCTCTGAAATATCTGAGCAGATAAATTAGGCTACTTGCCAGGCAGCAATGAGGGTGGGATTCAGCTGCCCTGATTTTTTCCCCTACTTGTATATCCGAATCTGACCTATTGATCCTGCGTTCCCTCCTGGTTCAAAAGGGGAAAGACATATTCCAAGGAAAATCAGCTCATTTTTAATGGAGAAACTAAAATCAGTCTGATAAATTGTCCTCTGGAGATGCCTGTTTGTCCCTCTTGACTAGAAAGATTGCTTAGAATGATTAATTCTTTCTTAGACCTCTACCTTTGAGACATCTAACAGTTTTAAGTCAGATGCTCCTAAATTTCAGTATGTCCTTCTATTATCAGACCACTGGAGAGGTTTTTCCTTTATGGTGTGATGTTGCTTTATGACAAAATAATTTTTCCAAGTACATGAATGAAAAAATCCCATTGGTCCCATCCCATCCTTGTATTTTACTCTGGTAAGGAGTGAAACTTGCCAGCATCCTGCCTGTGCGTTTGTGGACCTACAGGCTCTAAAGCACACTATGTCCTCACCTTACGCCCTGGCAGCTGTGATGAGATGCTCAAAGGGGTTTTGTGCCCTACCAAATGGTTGTCATTTTCCTGAAATAACTTATCATCACCTTGATTTTTTTTCTGTTTGTGGTTACAATGCCTGGAAGACTCTTTGAAAGGCCTTTAGGAAGCTGGCAGCAGGGGTTACCTCTCTGTTCCAGAACTCCAGTCCCAAAATCCCCATAACTTCCTGCTGGAAGAGGATGAATTTTATCATTCTCTCTCTAAATTTGACCCTAATCTGAAAAGGCAAATTGATTACAAATCCTTTCTGGAAGAAGCTCATAAAAAAGCTAGCCAAATACAGCCAAAAAACCCCTTTGCAAACCTGCTATAAATTAATATAGAATATTCCCATGACTAGAACAGCATTTATTTTCTCCCAGTTGCCTATCCTTCTAGCTATGTCATATACTTCTCGTAGGGATGCACGTCTTTTACCTACTTGTTGCCTGCCATACCCAATACTGTAAGTTGCTTTGCGAAGGGGTGGTAGAAGCTCCTTCTGAGAGCATAAAGCAAAGCTGAAGGTAACACAGTTGCTAACTGCATGTAATGTACAACAGACTAAGAAAATTAATGCTACTAAGAAGATGAATTTTCTGAAGAGGAGAGACAAGGGTGCAGCATGGAGAGTTGCAAATAGCTTTTGAGAAGATGAAATATTTGGTGAAGAACAGCATGCCATTTTATTGCTTAGAGCCTCCTCACCATGGAAAGGAGATCCTTTGATCTCATAGAGTTGGATTAGCTCCTGCATATGCACACAGATGGAGGTTGGCCTTTCATTTAAGTATAGATTATTGTGCCTAGCTGTGGGTTTTTTTTTTTCTTGGAGGAATATTTTACGCACTGAGTACCGCAGGCAGTAGGACCTATTCTGTAGCTGTTCTGTACATGACTTCACTTCCATGATCAGAGTAATCATGTGCTTAGGACCAGGTTAGGTTATTTACTTTCCATACATCTTTATAAACATGTGGCTGCAAAGCTGAGTTAATAAAATGAGCATGAGGAGCCACTGAAATATGTATCGCTTACCTGTTTGGTAAGCTCCCTGCTGATGCAACTCCATCATCTCTCCTCCTCATGGAAGCAACTCTAGCTCCAAGAATCTCCAGGAAGCTTTGCCCACCTGCACTAGCTGAGGATTTGGTCCACATTATATGCACATGGGTAACAAGCATGCAGGAGTCTCTTGTTTGCTTTCCTGCAGATGGTGATTTGTAACCTGCTGTAAACAGTGGTACCTTTAATCATCATTTTACTGGTTTTCATAGATCTTTGCTACCTAATAGGTTTTGGCATTATGCAGCAAAGGATGTACTCTTGCTCTTGCTCTTTTTCCAATTGCTTTCTCTCCTTCTCCAGACATCAGAGAGAATTTACAATACTTTCAGTAATAAAACTCCAAGACATGTTTTTTCTCATTTCTTTAAGAGAGGAGAAGGTACTGTATGAAAAAAGTTTGTGGCATAGAGAAATTGTTATTACATCCTATGATAAAAAGGGGTCTTATAGTGGAATATACAAGACTCAGGTTTTATCGATTCCCTTGGAACATTCCAATATATAGTTGTGTTATATGTAATATATATTGTCTCAGGGTTTCCTGAGGTTCTTGAAATTTTGTAATCTGTGCTCGGTGGTTATCACTGATCCCCGTTACACTTTTCCCATTTTGAAACTGAAGCTATGTGGGGTTTGTTCTGTAGGTTTTGTTGTCATTGTTCCTTCTACAGATCCCAGTCCTGAAAACCCAGCAGTCAATTTGATAGTAAGGGTAAACTATTTCCATCCTACCACCTTTGGCAGAAAAGCTCTGTACCCTAACTTTTACTCACAGCTATAGTGGCATCACCTGTTGCAGTGAGTAAGGTTGTACAGGCGTAATAAATATCTGTCTGTATCAAACCATGACGTGGCCCTAGGATAAATTAAAGGGCATTTTAGTTTTGGGGAAAAAGAGAAAAAGACCAATCCTATGTCTTAGTCATAAAAGACTGACCTTTAAAGGCTAATCTCTGTGAATTCACCCCCTGGAATGGCACTAATGTAGCATGCATGGCAAGTTATGAGGATCTAACAAAGCCACATTTAAGCAAAGAACAACCAAGCTAGATTAGGAAATACTGAGAAAAACTAAACTGAATCCAGCTGTACTACGGAATAGGGCCTGTATAGGCTTCCTATGTATGTATACACATGGTACACAAAGCACATGGTACACAGGGCACATACACCTCCAGAGGAGGAGAATGGAGGTGTGAAAGCCATAGTCCCCACTCCTCCCTGGCACGGAGAAAGCACTCAGACCCTGTCACTGTCTGGACCTCAGCTTCGTGCTTGCAACTCTAAATGAGATGTCTCCTTCTACGTGATATCCTGAGATCAAACCCTCTCCTAGTGGACTACCATCTAATCTCTCCTTTCAAAGGAGTAACCAGGACACGCTGTTTCCTTCAAAGACAACAGAAGTGGCTTTGCAGGGGCAGAGTGGTTATGAGCAGGTGCTCCCAAAGAGGGACGCACAGCTTTTAGCCTCAAAGACTTCAACCTTGAGATTCCAACCTCCTAGAAGAATGTCTAAGCCTCAGGCTAGGAACTAAGGGCTGGGAGATGGAGGCACAGGCTATTGAATCAGAGTGAAGGCACTTTCTGCCGTAATGCTGGCTGGTCTTAAGGGTTTCGGTTGGACTGCAGTGCCTGCAGTGGGCCTGCACCCTTCATGGGACTGAAAGCGTAATTTTGGTGCTGGGATTCACAAGGGACCGAGATGAGCTCAGAACTCGGGAGCTGCCTGGTTTCCACAAAGCTGGCAGGAGGCTGAGATAGTCTCTAAATAAAGGACCAGAAGGTGAGCTGATGTAAATCCTTCTACATGCTCTGGGTTAAGCCCTCAGCAGGGCTAAAACTACTTCATAATGTTCACCAAAAGTATAACAATTGAGTCATAGACCCTGTCATGAATTCCCTATTGCCTTGCAGAACTCCCTTGTTCAAAGAGCCTCATTTTCTTAATTACACAATCATTACGTAGACTAGGACCGCACTTTGAGGTGTTGTATTCTTACAGTAATTAAAAATTAAATTGCCTTTAAACTTTTCAGAGTATATGTGCAAAAGTTTTGATTTCTTGTTAGCAAAAGCATTTTTTTCATCCTCGTTAACTGTATTATTGCTGATGAAACAGAATGCACATTTCAATTGTTGTAGCTTGAAGATGAATGTTAAACAATCTGTTTCTTAAGTTGAACTGGATTTAATATTTTGGGTTTGAATCTTCCAAGCTACTCCTCTTTCCTCACATTTGATGTTTCATCCAATTGTTCTTGGTGTTGCTCTCTCACCTTTTTTAATAAGTTTTGTTTGTTTTAACATGCCACTCCGTATGCAGTGTGGTATGCGGGTAGGTATCAGAGCTTTAACCTGTATACATATTAAAATGCCATTCTTACACATCTTGCCATAATTACATGTTTTCTTAAAGAGAATCCGGTGTTCTTTTCCTAAAACAGCCTTCGTTCTCAAGTCCCTTACACAATCTGTAGGTGAGTTTGCTAGAAATAAACATGATGATGTGAGAGGGGATGGACTCGCCCAAGGCAGGAGGCAAACCTGTGAGATCAGGTGCTGCAGCTCATACTCAGCAAATATGAAACTGTCGGCTGGAAGGTTTCTTTCCAAAAGACTGCCTTTGCGAAGGAGTTGCTGGACAAGCATGTAGGTGCTTCAGCAGCATTTGTCCAACACACAGACTGTTCCCAGGAGCCACAGGCAAACAGAAGGTCTCCTCCTCCTTATGCCTGGGGCACTTTATGCAGGGAAAACACCCATCTGGGCTTCAGGACACTATTTAACTGTCTCTGAGAACATGGTAGCAGGGAAAGAAGCTGATCTGGATAGGGTGGTCATTGTACCCTGGCACCTGAGACCCTCTGCTCTCCTAAGCACTTCTGGTATGACCCTGGTCAAATTGTGCAGGCTACCCTGGGGTACCTTTGAGCCTGAGGGGAACAGGAACAGCAGCAGCATCCCACAGAGCAGTGGGACAGCGAGACTTACAAACTGGCAGGATCTTTGGTACCGTGGGAAAGGGATCATCCCCGTACCACTAGGAAGCCAGCTATCCCATGCATCACTACTGGAACGGATTTGTGATTAAAAGCCTTCACAGTGCTGTTCCTCCTCCTTCCCTCAGCTGCTTCTTCCCAACCCATGGCTCAGCCCCTACAGATGTGTAGGCCCCTACAGATGCTGTAAGCAGGGCCACTGACCCAAGGTAAAATAGAAATATTCTTTTCTCATTAGCTGGTGACCTGACTGATAATTTGCCCCCAAAATGACTGTGTTGGCATGAATTCAGGGACTGTGCTCTGTGGCATGGGCTCTGTTTCTGAGGCTGGAAACTCCACAGTGTGGCACTGCCACCAAAGCCCCCAGATCTTTGAATGATGCCTTCGGACTGGTGCAAAACCATGGGAAGAAAGAAGAGTTCTGATCTGTGTTATGTATGCTCAGAGTCTAGAAATCTTTTCTACTTATTTAAACATTAAGAGCAGCACAATAACACTTCCTCCCAGGCTTTGCCTGTTGCCTGTTTAAAACGTAAATTTTTAAGGTAGAGAGATTGTGCACAGGCTACTTATGTCTTTTTGATCTAATTGATGATGTTTTACTTCCATGATAGTGCAAATAAAACCTTATGATAAATGAGCGAGTTGGAGATGTTTTCAATAATGCATTATTACAAAGATCAGCATAAACTCTGAATAAATGACAAATGAGAGTCAGTATCAGATACAGAACTGTAAACTCCCATTTTGCAAACCATCGATCCCAAAACAATTCTTTGCCTTCAACATAAAGAAATTACTGAGATGTGACTACGCTGTACAACTATTTTCTGGGGTGAGCAGAATTGCTGTATACATAGGACTTGAAAAGTGTGAGGAAAAAAAGATGAGTTCAGATAACAGGGAGAAGAAGAGGTGGAAAACAGGACATGAGAGGCCTGGGGAAGGAAGGCAAGGCAAAATGAGGCAAAAGAGATTTGAAGGTCTAAGAGGAGAAAGATGCTAGCTGAAGGAAAGGAATAGGAAATGATACAGCAAGTCAGTCATCATTAGGATTTTTAGCCAAGCAGGTGCGTAACAGAGAAGCTACTATTTTGGAGGCTTTGGGAGGTAAAGTAGTTTATTTTCAGGAACAAAATGCCTCTATTCATTCCCATGCTAGCTGCTGCCAGACACCAGTAAATGGCACTGCCATGTCGGAAGGTGAGCATCGCCAGCCCAGACGGGCACCCCACCTGGGGCCAGGTACGGCCTTTAACTGGCCCAGCACAGATGACATCCAGCTCCTACCTGCTCCCACCGGCGGTGACATCCATCTCCTACCTGCTCCAGAGCTGGTGGGTGATGCTCACGGCACAGCTAAAGTAAGTCCAGCAAAAAAAAAGCTAAAAAATCTCTGCCCTCCAGGCACAGAAATGTAAAATGAAATAAAAACAAATGAGCTGGACCTCTGTCAAAACACAGGGGATGCCTGTCCCGAGGGAGCTCCGTGCCCCGCTGCCTGTGAGGATCCACCCCCGGGCCACTGGCTTCAGAGGATTCCAAAATACTTTTTGGGGCAGCAGCTGGGGTCTGCGGGGCCAGGGGGCGAGCTCAGAGCCCTGCATGGGCGGAGGGGGGAGACTTTTATCCTGAAGTCATTGTAAAGCCAAAGAGGGGTTTATCCCCCACAGCTAAATGAAAACGAAAAGGAAAAAGAAAAAATCCAGAATAGCAACATTGGAGATACAAAGACTGTCATGGACCAGTGCGAGTTTGCAGAATTATATGTAAATGACCCCAGTTTTGACCGTGCTAATCCCAGAGAGAAAATCTACTTAGCGCAGGAAAGTTTTGTTTAATTTGGTTAACAGTGACCAAAATGCTGAATATATTAATAATTTATATTTCCAGGGAAACGCTATATCTGTAATGCTTCAGTGCCAAAGGGGGGTTCACAAGAGCTTAATGCTCACAGAATGAAAATCGTGTCGCATTTTCTCCATATTCTGCACCCAGCGCCGGTGAAAATGCGTGTAGGACGTGTTTTGATAATAGGCACCAGCCATTCTGCTGCTGCTGCTGCGTGCGTTCGGCTGATCCCCTATTGCTCTGCGTACAGTGAGCAGGAGAGAGGTTCCCGCTGGATTTACCATCCTAAAGGTGTCCCGAGGAAATGAGGGGTTTTTCCTCCCCTCTCTGGCTGACTCATTACGTTATCCCGCCGTGTGACCTTTTCCCCACTAATCTGAAAGAGCAGCTTTTCCTGTATTTACAGGTTAAATGGAAGATACACATTCTACTTTTTACTCATTGTAATGAAGATCTTTTTGTCTGTCTCCGAATAAAGGGTCGGGTTGGTTTACAAACTGCGGGTCAGCCCATTCCGTGACCTGGGCAAACAACCCGGCTCAAATCTCCTCAAAGCCTCCCCACCCGACTGGAATAAGTTAATTTACCCCTCGGCGGCTCCGGCCCCGCCGGGCATACCCGGGCTGCCCGGGGGGGGATGGCTGGGGTCCGCCTGCCCTCCTGCCACA
>NW_008795127.1:1901674-1902025 GCF_000699145.1 Aptenodytes forsteri | reverse complement strand
CGGGGGCTGTGGCCGTGCCCGGGGCACTCGGGCCCGGAGTGCAGCTGGTAGGAAAAGTCCGGCTCCGGGAGGGAGCCCAGGGAGGTGAAGAGGGGCTCGGTGACGAAGCGCGCTTTGGACTGGAGGAAGGCCAGGATGCGGGCGTATTTGGTGTCTTTGGTCTCCATCCTCTCCACCGTCGTCAGGTAGTGGACCAGGTTCTTCATGCACTCGTGGTACCCGTAGTGGAAGTAGTTGGCGAACTCGGAGAGCAGCTCTGCTGAAAAGGAAGGGGCAGCGGAGCCGAGCTCCTCAGGGTCCGACCGCGGGCGGGGGGGGGGCGCCGGAGCCGCCCCCACGCCCGGGGCCGCC
>NW_008795127.1:1899375-1900123 GCF_000699145.1 Aptenodytes forsteri | reverse complement strand
CCCCAGATTCCCCCCCCCCCCGCCTCCGCCCCCCTCTTTTTTTTTCCCGCCGGCCCGGGGAGGCTCTCGCCAGCCTTTGGCACACGACGCTCCTTTTTTGTGTGGTGTGCGCGTCTGTGCGTTGTTGTTTTACCCCCCCGCTCCCCCCCTCTCCTTTGGAGAGGCTCAATTTGTAGCCTATTATCCTATAGGAAAATGTCCCATTGAAAAGTATGAATAGTTTCATTGGGCCTAAATTTTAATAATGCGGGTCAAAGAAAAGAGGGGCAAATAAAGAGTGGATCGCAGCTGGTCCGAGAGTGCATTATTCGGTGTCACCTGCGAGCGGGGTCGCCGACAGACCCCCTATTCATTTGCCTAATTTTGGTCAATTTAACAAACTTCAGGAGAAATTATTGTGGCATTGTTAAGGAGGGTAAAGCTTTCTGATCGAATTAACAGCATGTTTTGATCCGGTAAATGTCATTAAAAAGAAAGAAACAATCGCGTTTAAAGGGGGGCTCCGAGTTAAACGCGCCAAGTGGAGACGCCGGAGCGCAAAGCTCACAAAGGGAGCAAGTAACTGCCACAGGGGAACTTTTGTACGCTCACATTGCTGAGGTTTTTTACACAAAAAGGCATTATTTCATACTTGAATACGTTTAATCCAACAATTGTCTATTTTCTGCAAACATATTTTCACAGCATTGTTAGCTTTCCTCTCCGCGGCCCTCCGCCCGGGCAGCCGCGCTCCTCGCCTGGCGAGCGC
>NW_008795127.1:1847298-1897664 GCF_000699145.1 Aptenodytes forsteri | reverse complement strand
GCCTCTCGGTAGCGTTTGGCCCCTCTCCTGTCGGTACTGGCGCTGCCGTCCTCTGCCCAGCCACGGGCTCTGCCGGGGGGGGTCCTTTGGGAGGTGTCAAGCTGCTTTAAAGTGGCACCTACTTTTGCCTTTTTATGAAAACAGATCGTCTTCCTGCTTTTTCTTCCCTCCTCTTTTCGTTTTTGACTCGTATATAACCTTGGGGTTATATGAAATTACTTCTCCAAGTAGTTCACGCTGCGGATATTAGGCTTGCAAATCATTAGCGCTGCGTGCACGCAAAAAGCCAGCTAACGAGTCTCCCATGGGCAGTGCTGTCCATGCAATTGGTGGATCGAGTGCAGAAAGTCAAGTGTCACAGCGTGACGGGGGCTGCAGTTGGCCTACTGCCTGCCGGTCTGGTTCAGGACTCCAAAGAGCGGTACTGGACGTCCTGCGGTGTAACGCGGCAAGGCGGTCACACTCCTGGCCGATCTCATGGCTGGTAGGGAATGGGAGAACACAAAAGGTGCAACAGGTCCTACTTGTAGGAGGAAGTCGCTTTATTACTTGGCAATCCTGGATCTGCGAAGAAGCAGTGACCTGAACCCTGAGGGAAGGCATTTCATTTAGTAGGAGTTTAACCCGCAACTGTACATACAGCGGTTCCTGATGCTGGTACACTGGCTTTTGCTGTCAGTTTTTTTACTCTGGCACTCTCAGTGAGGTTAGGCTGGGCTAGCAAGTTTGGAATAGGAGTTTCCAGTCTTTTCATAGCTCCTAATGCTCTCTGCCTCCAGGTCTGGGGCTGCTTGGTCATCATCTTGTTCCCCAGCTGCAGAGGTGCCTCTTACCTGATGCTACTGTTGCTTCTAGCTATAGTCTGCCTCTGTGTCTTCTTCCTCTGTCCCAGTGGAAGGACCGTGCTTCTCTATTTCACTCACCTGCCACGAATGGTGGCTTCAGAAGGGGGGGAGGTGATAAACATGACAGGACCTACCCATCTGCATCCCGAGGTGGTCCCTCACAGAACAAGCCTCGCTTGTAGCCATGACTCTCTGGTATTGTTGGGTTGATTACAGGGCGCTCTCCTCAAAAGCCCAGAGTGCTCTAGGAAGTGCTGTTCATGCTTCAGTAGATCATGTCCTTCTCATGCTGCAAGATACGATAATGCCCATAAGCTAAACTTTGATCCTAAAAACTCTTAAGTCTTTGATCCTTACCTTAGGAAGTCGTCAAGTATCTCTTGGTGCTTGTGGTGGCAGACAGGACTTCCAGGTCAATAGTGCTCCTGAGTGCTGCTATGTGCTTGTTATACTCCACTCTTGAGGAGGCGCATTTCATGGTGAGTGTATTTCATAGTGTAATTTCAATATAACACACATTGCTCTTCAGGATTAAATGTAAATGTAAAATATGATCTGGTTTGCTTTTGGATTCCTCTGGTTTGTATGAACACCAGTTAGAAGGTTGTTATATTCATAAAGACTCGCCGTAATTTTACAACTTCTCAGCCGTACTGATTTGAACATGTTGCAGTCTGCAGTCCGTGTGTCAGCCTCAGCATCATTCCTCTCTGGATGACTGTGGCAACAGAAGAGGAAAATTAAAAATGGGACACCTGAAAAAGGTCTCGCTTTATTTAAGGACTTAACAGAAGTTTCAGTGGATGCACAGAACGCCTCAAAAGGCATAAAACACCCCCACTTAGCAGCCTGGCTTGGTCATCCTCAAGATGATCCATCCCCAAGATCACACAGAGGTGACCGTTCCCTTGTCTGTAGTCTCATTCTTTCTCCGCTGAACTGACTACGATCTTTTATTGACCATCTTTCTGCAGCAGTCCTGTTTGGCAGTCTGTCTGACAGCACTGTGCAGGCTGACAGGATAACTCCTGTAATAAAAAGTTAGAAAAGAGAACTGCTGGATGGTGCCTTCAGAAACCAGTGCTTCAAAAGGTACTGATTTTTGGAGTACAGATTATTTGGGAGTCATTCTCTCATATGTTCCTGTAATTTGTAGTATCTCCTTGTGTTGACTTTTTTTGTCAGACATAAAATTTGTGGCTTATATGTAGTATAGCTAATGTATACAGCATTATATAGGAAAAAATGCTTCACTGATTAAAACCAGGTGTAGTTGTGTCTCTTATACCCATTTACAGAAGCTGATCTACATCGACAGAAGACCTGACATAGCTTTTACCTGTCAAATATTTGTATATACATGTGGCAAAACTTGAGACCATGCGCTGTGTGTTTGTACAGGGTGAGTCCCCCAAAGTGGCGGAGAGATGTTTACAATTTTCCTGATGACAGCTATCTTCTCAGTCACGTCACCGTTGAGATGGGATGTGTTGCTCTTTAAATGACAGCTCATCAAAACGAGAACGGAGTGCTAAAATTTATTTCAGTGGGATTTAGGTAGTTTTGAATCTTTGATGAGGTGTACCTTAGATTGCTTGTGACTGAGGTGGTATAAAGCGAACTAGCTAGGCTTGGCTGCCTGGTGTGAATAAAGGCTGAAGGATTTGGTTCAGAGAGTACAAGGGCTCTTTCTGCAATGACATGTATAATGATGATAAAATGTCTACCCCCACTCCAGTCTTAGGCTACAAAGCAAAAACTTTCCCTCCTCATGGCTTCACAGGGGGGAAGTCCTGCTCGATCCACCTGATAACGTTCTGCGATGAAGTGACTGGCTTGGCGGATGAGGGGAGAGCAGTGGATATTGTCTACCTGGACTTCAGTAAGGCTTTTGGCACTGTCTCCGGTAAGACCTTCATAGAGAAGCTGATGATGTGTGGGCTGGATGAGCAGAGAGTGAGGTGGACTGAAAACTGGCCAAATTGCCAAGCTCAGAGGGGGATGATAGGTGGCACAAAGTCTATCCAGGCACAAAGTGTACCCCAGGGGTCAATACTGGGTCCAGTCCTGCTCAACGTCTTCATTAATGAGCTGGATGATGGCGCAGAGCGTACCCTCAGCAAGTTTGCAGATGACACAAAACTGGGAGGAGCGGCTGATATGCCAGAGGGTCATGCTGCCATCCAGAGGGACCTCGACAGGCTTGAGAATTGGACTGACAGGGACCTAACAAGGAGAGGTGCAAAGTCCTGCACCTGGGGAGGAACAACCCCATATACCAGTACATGCTGGGGGGTGACCAGCTGGAAAGCAGCTTGGCAGAAAAGGACCTGGGGGTCCTGGTGGACACCGTTGAACATGAGCCAGCAAAGTGCCCTTGCTGCAAAAAAGGCCAATGGTATCCTGGGCTGCATCAGGAAGAGTGTTGCCAGCAGGTCGAGGGAGGTGATCTGTCCCCTCTACTCAGCACTGGGGAGTTCACATCTGGGCTCCTCAGTACAAGACAGAGATAGACTCTCTCATAGTGGAGAGAGTCCAGCAAAAGGCTGCAAAGATAATTAAGGGACTGGTATATCTCTCCTATGAGGAAAGGCTGAGAGAGCTGGGAATGTTCAGCCTGGAGAAGAGAAAGCTCAGGGGCATCTTATCAATGTGTATAAATACCCAAAGGAAGGGTGCAAAGAAGATGGAGCCAGGCTCTTTTCAGTGGTGTCCAGTGACAGGACAAGAGGCAATGGGCACAAACTGAAACACAGGAGTTTCTGTCTAAACAAGGAAAAAACTTTTCTGCTGTGAGGTTGGTCAGCTACTAGCACAAGTTGCCCAGGGAGGTTGCGGGGTCTCCATCCTGGAGATACTCAAAAGTCATCTGGACATAGTCCTGGGCAACTGGCTCTAGGTGACTCTGCTTGAGCAGTGGGGTTGGATCAGGGACCTCCGGAGGTCCCTGCCAACCTCAGCCATCCTGTGATTCTGTAATTCTGTGAGCTGCCTGCGTGAACATTTAGTTCTGATGTAATTCGGTCCTAGTTTGGTTTGGCGTAAAGGACATGTATTTTAATTTTTTTAAGCTACAGAGCAGATTCAGCTCTTTTACTCTATTCTCAAAAGGATGTGATTCATTTAGATTCAGGGCTTCTACACCTGTGTCAAGCAGAATAAATGGGAGGGAAGCACAGCCTTTTTGTTTATTGTACTTCACCACGTGTTGCATTGTAACTCGACTCATTAAAGACTCGTTAACATCCATTATACTTATGACTGCTTTGTAAACAATGCTAATTCAATAGGACTTCAGAGTCTAATTCCCTCTAGAGTCCTTTGTAACTCCTAGCCATGACTGACTTTCTATCTGAAGTGGAAAAGGGGACCCCTGTGAGAGATTTATGGACTCTGCAAAGTTTAGTAATGCCATAGTTCAAGCATGCTATTATTATGAACCCTCAGTACTGAGCTTAATGCGTGGGCTAGGAACTTAAAGGACTTCTTTTCAGCAAAGTGATAACCTTGGGTCAGTTCAGCTTTGCTCTAACTTCCCAGAGATCCAGCGGACCTGTTACAGGACTGCTCCCTGTTACATTGGCTTTCAGGGAAGTATTTCTGAAACGTGCCCTTGTTGCTAACTCTGAGAGATTTACCATGTTGTGACTGCATTATGGACAGACTGTGCCCAGCTTTTCAAGTCTAAATGTTGGGCTTGTAACAACCATGGCACAAGGAAACACAGAAAAAGAGGTGCAATGATGGGAACCATCACTTCATTTCCCTTCCTCTGTAGAAACAATGAGGTGATACCAGTGGTCTTGCATGTTACACTGATGGTTGGCTATTGTGAGGTTTATCCAGTGTCAGCTTATGGCAAACAGGATATATGTAAGATCTCAGAAACTTTCTGAAGGCATCTAAAGTCAAGTCTGTACTGTGAAATAAAAAAGAGAAAGGGACTGATGCCTCGGGGATCCTGCAGAGTCTGCTGCATCTTCCAGGCAAGGCCTGCAGCCCTATCCAGTTGCCTTTTGCAGCTTCATTACTGCCGAGTGGGTGGCCTTCCTATTGGCTCTTTTTCTTGGATGCTGAGTGGTCCTTGTTGCTGAAGGCAGAATCATCACTTGTTTCGCTGCATGTTAGCACCAAATCCTGTAGTTGCTTTGAATAACCTAGTGTCTTGTGTGTGTCTCATTGATTCAAAGAGAGAAGAGATGGATATGACCAGAAAGGGAGGTCTGGGACATGCAGCTGAGAGGCACCGTTCTGTTCGCTGCTGGGAAAAGGTACGTTACAAGAGTTAAAGGCTTTCCATTGCTATCTGAGTTTTTGTTCTGTGAAAGTCCTGTGTTTCTTGCTGAGCACTGAAAAGTGCCGTGCTTCTGGAAAGTTTAGGTTGTCCTTCTTCAAGTAAAGTTCTTTGTCTTTGAACTTTGCCAAGAGCCCTCTCCTGTTTGTGAACTCATGGCCCAAAGGTAATCCCAGAGGTTATGATAACATGGGAAGATCCCACAAATTTCTCAAAAACAAGTGTGAAATTAGATTGCATATCCTGGCTTTAAAATAATCACTTCTTGCATACGTACACCTTTGGCGATAGCAAGGTGAGACCTTTTTTGCTACACAGGCAAAACATGACTGTTAAATACAAAGACCTCCTTTAAAAGCTGTGAAAGTATTTTGGGTAAGCATCCTCCCCTGCTTGCCCTGTTCTTTGATTCTTCCCTAGTGCACCACTCTCTAATGTCAGGGAGAGGATAACGGACCAACCTCGTAGGGCCATTCTTCTGCCAAAACTGGGTAGATCTGACATAGGGGTATCAGATGGTGACCAAATATTTCTCCAGTAAGTCCCCCTTTATGGGCAAAGTTAAGAGTATATTGAAACCCGGCATTCATAAGTCACGAGCCAAGCCCCCAAACTGGTAAGATGAATGAAAAGTCAGGAGCTTAAAATTGTCAGCAATAATAATAAGCCACCAGAAGGTGGGTTATTTCTGTGGTTTTCTGTTGTTGGTTTTTCCTTCTCCAGCCTTTATGGCTCAGGTTTTCAAGCATTCCTCATAACCGCTAGAATAGAAAAGTTTTTATGCAATCCGTGGATCCTGAAGCAGAAGTGTAAACCACCAAATACCATTAGAACTGCTAAATGAAAACAGGATGTTTTTAGGAACACTAGAAAGGGTGTCTGTGCTAGATACGGTGCCACCACTTTTCATTTCACCTGGCTCATTTTTTAAACTAACTATACCAGGCGTGTCCCCTCTAGCTTTAATGCTATGTCTGTCCCCACGGACCATTTGATGGAAGGTTGTTCTACGTGCCATAAGAGTCTGTAGCTACCTCATGCACGGTCTCAGGGTCCATTCTTCCTTCGCATTCATACCCCACCCCCTTGATGGCACAAATAGGAGTGTGGCTGGGCACCCAGCCTGTCGTGAAGCTTCAGACATTAGTTACTGCTTCTTCTAATAAATTGTGTTTTGGGATGGGATAGGGAAAACGAAGCATGAAAGTGACAGTGCCAGAAAGGAGAGCTTGGAAGAGTTGGTGAGTGCCAAGCACTGGAATCACATACTCCGTTTGACCAATGTGGCATTGTTTCGCTGAAGAAATTATACATCTGGCCTTGATATAAAAAGTACTAATTTCATCATTTCATTCTATCATAGAATCATAGAATCATTAAGGTTGGAAAAGACCTCTAAGATCATCGAGTCCAACCGTCAACCCAACACCACCATGTCCACTAAACCATGTCCCTAAGTGCCTCATCTACACGTCTTTTAAATACCTCCAGGGATGGGGACTCAACCACTTCCCTGGGCAGCCTGTTCCAATGTTTAACCACTCTTTCGGTAAAGAAATTTTTCCTCATGTCCATTTCTGCACTGTTATGTTATATACATATATGAAGACTGATATAACATGCAGATCAAAATGGCATAACCATGCCCCATGGCACATGTGGCTGACAAGATAGGCGGGAACGGAGAATTAGTCCCACAGTTTGCTCCTGGCATTTGCAAGGAGGAAACACCCTGATTTTTCCGCAGCCCGTCTCTGGTGCTATGGGTGGGCACCATTAGATAAAGAAACAGCATTGTCACCAGGATCTTTTTAAAAATAGCTTAATGTCGAGGGGCGTTAACACTCGTAGCAAACAGGGAGGTTTCTTTTTCACCTTCCAATAAATGAGCACCTTCTCTGGGGAGGCTGCTCGGCCCCTTCCTCGTGTAAGGCTTCATAGCTTTGTTGGAAACTCTGGGGAGATTAGGGGTTGGCTACTGCCCTCTAGTGATCTTCACCGTGATCTAAGGTTTCTAACTCGCCTTTTTCCTAATCAAGTTGCTAAAAATTAACTTTGTGTGTGGTCAGATGCATGAAATTCTGTGTTATGAAACAGTGCCTGATTCACGAGATCTCAGGATTTACATCAGGTAACAGTGTGGACTGTCCCTAGTGTGGACACCAGCTAATACATCTCTAAAAATACAGTTAATGCAATCCAAGCATGCTATGTTAGGCATTTATAGTATCATCTAACTTAGTTCTTTCCCAATTCTTTACACATTGATATACCTTGCTTTGAATAAGCTTATCGAGAGATTTGTTCCTTAAATAAAAACATTGCAGCATTTTAAATACCACCTTTTAATAATAAGCAAGTCACCCTCTTTTCAAAATAATAATAATAACAACAACTACTATTGGGAAAGGTTATAGCATATAAATCTTTGAGAAACAGAATATTTGGTTCAAATACCAGTCAAGTGGTAGGATGTGTGCTTTTTCACTCAAATTGTTTATTCAAAATGCTAGGTTCCCTAAGTTCTCATCAAGTTTTTCCTAATGCAAGTGCTGTCTGCGCAGAGTTCTGCTGTTGGCATTAGAGGGCAGTCTTGAGGGTTTATTTGATTTTTTGCCTATCAGTCCGGCTGGGATCTAATTTAAAGCAGGCTAGCATATAGCTATTTTTGCTCTATTACCCAGACTAAATGACCCAGACAGTCAATTAAGAAAAACTGTCTCATTAAGTCTAGTGCCAAGCTGTGTTGCTCATCAGTGAACATCAACAACCATGGGTTAGGGACAGCTGAGTAGTTCTGCAGGTAGAAAGGCTGCAATTATGTGATCCTCAAAGCAACATGTTTTTTGATCTAATTGGCCTATGTAATAAGCACACAAGGAAAGAGAGTCACCTTTACTTTTATCCTGGAAGACTAACTGAGTGGTTAACAGCTTTGACTTGTTTTCAGCAACACAACTTAGCGAAATGAATGAGCTGAAATTCTCTCCAGAGTTACACAGACCACTCCAGGTTTTGATTCAGGGACGTGAGACCATCACACATATGAACAGTGCAGCTTATTTGCTCTGTCATGCCTTTTGTGCTCTTGCTTCTAGGCCAATGAACACTGCTTACCATCATCTTTAGGTACATCTTCGTATTTCGTCACTTTTCCTTCAGAATTATGTAGGGCGAAGGTTACAAAAGTTCTTGGCATCTGTCGTATGATGTAGGAGGAAATCATCAGCAGCAAAGAGTCTCTTGTGTAATCTACTGATATTTTCGGACATAGAATCATAGAATCATTAAGGTTGGAAAAGACCTCTAAGATCATCGAGTCCAACCATCGACCCAACACCACCATGTCCACTAAACCATGTCCCTAAGTGCCGCATCTACACGTCTTTTAAATACTTCCAGGGACAGTGACTCAACCACTTCCCTGGGCAGCCTGTTCCAATGTTTAACCATTCAACATATGTTTGGGTAATAAAATGTTCGCTTTATCTACTGATCAGACTGCTTCCTATAGAGTAAAAATTGCCTGTTGTAAAAAAAGTCTTTGAGGCAACTTTAAAAAATCAAACCTTACAAAGGCATGAGGGTAATTTGCAAAGTCCAGGTTTATATGACTTGTAAGGAAACGTTCTGGAGCAAATAGAATGCAAATGTTTTTTCATGAACATGAGATTGTCAGAGGATAGTGATTCACCATTCAGCTGAGGGAAGGGGAAGAGTAAAAAAATATGGGTGGAAAAAATGGCGAGCTAGGGGAGAGCATGTTTCAGATCCTGAATCACTTCTGTATAAGCCATGCTGACAGCTACTCTGGTTTTTGAGGATTGTTCCAAATTCAACATCACTTGTCTTGAAATGATCTTGAATGGTCCTAAAAATAGCTTGGTACTGCAGATGCCAATTTTTCCAGTAATTTCCCTAAGATGTCAGCAAAACTATTGGCTATGAGAAGCAATGCTCTACCCTCATCTCCATGGGAAGATGATGTTTGTCTGCTGCAATACAATACTTCAGAAAACTGCATCCTCTCAATTTCTATGATTTTCAGTGTGTTCTAGATATCTTTGAAGATAACCCCATTTATGGCTGATAACTGCAGAGGTAGGAAGGTCTCAAGTCCCGTAACCTGACAGCTGGGCCGTTCAAAAAGGTGAACAGGGATCTCGCCAAGTGCTGTGCCAACAGAACAGATTTTTCCAGGTAATGGGCTAAAGCAGCAACTTTAGGGTAACTTCAGGATCCCTATAATCTGGATAAACCTGAGTCAGGCTGTTTTTCCCCCCCTGGTCTCCCAACAGCCTCCTTCCCCTGCTGCTGCATAGATCTGTGCAGAAGGAACCTGATAAGAGTTTTTCCCACTCTTATCAGAGTCATACTGATTCCAGCAAAAGCCAGGAATCTGGAAAAACCTGATTTCCACTAAAATCAGCCCATGGCAATGCCTTTTGATACTAGATAGAGAGTAATCTCTTAGGTATCTTTAGGAGTGCAGCATTTGAAATGTGAAAATCTTGGTCACCTTAGACAAATAGCTGCTCCAGATGCATCAGTCAGTCTGCAGTATGCCTAACAGCTCTGATAGCAACCGGAAAGTCCAAGGAGAATTGTCCCAAACCCTCGGAAACCTAATAAATAGCAGCTCAATGAAGCAATGGACTCTGTTGCTGCCTGAGCACATCCCACGCTGTCGTTTCTGTGGAGGCACTTGCAGGTGTTTGGCATACAAGTCAAATGTACAGGACCAACGTACTCTGCTTCAACAGAGCATGCACTGCCACCTAAAACTACACAGTGGAAGGAGAGAAAGAGTTTGTCTCAGGGAACAGCGTCTTAGCAGCTTTCTCCGGTGTTATAACTGGCCTCTTCCTCCCTTTGGAGACTGTGGTCTGCAGAGCCCCATGTTTCTTCAGACTGTCTTCAGACGGTCTTCTCTCTGCTCTGCTCCTGGTTGCCAGTGTGCACTGCCTGGGAAGAGGGAACCTTATAATAATTAACAAGTGGTAAAAATTAATTGAATTTAATCCTCGCACCCGAATCATCCCAAATTATCCCTTCTGCCTAGTTTGACAGCTGGCAATCCCATGTGAAGAAACCAGGCGAGGAAGGAGTCCTGTCACAGCAGATCTGACTTACAGGGCTGGGCTGGGTTGCACAAGCTCCCACTCCAGCGGGGAGGCCAATGGGAGCCGCCAGCAGCTCACCCCACTGCTCCGGCGAGCAGGCTCCTCGGCTCAGCTAATTGAATAACACGGGAGAAGGGTGATGAGAGACAAAAATTAAAGCTGGGAGAGTAACTGGTGTTTAAACAGAGAAAGTTTTTCTCTCACGCCTGCTGCGCACAGGTCTGTGTAACAGCTGTTTGTATGTAAATGGTGAACTTGCCCGACTGCTTGGCAGGTGCTAGCTGCTTGCTAGCTTCTCTTAGTACAGAGTCCCAGCCTAAGGAAACTACCAAAACACTGCAGAGCAGCAGAGAGGAAATACTGCATTTTATTAACAAGGCATGCAGGGAAATTTTGTCAACTGTTTTATACTGATGGAGTAAATCATGTTTAGCACCATTCACAGGTACATAGGATACCCAGTGGCAGATGCGAAAGGCCAAGAGGTAGACTGGGAAGGAAAGATCATCAAGTTTCCCAAGAAGACTATTTTCCCAGCATCTTTCTGTCATTTTCCATTCCCTTTCTGTCCTCTCTTTTGTGCTTCGGAATCCCTCCCTCCACTTCTCCATCCTCTTACCCGTGGCCGGGATGTACACAAGCAGTCTGCTGCATATTGCTGTTTCCTCTTGCTAGTGTTTTCATGGAAGTGGAAGTCACAGCCTCCCCTGTTTGTGTTGGACCTGTGATCAAAAACCTATAGCAAACACGTATTCGCTTGACTATTAGGGATGCAGGCTGTCCAAAGTCAGTATCGTAGAAACAGGTTATTAATTCAGCATGCACCTTTGCAGGTTGTTTTTACTTAGAGTGTGTTAACCTGTGTCTGTCTGAGAAGAATTTGGTTTGAAATAATAATGGCACAACGTGTGACTGTCTGCTATTAGGGTACTCAGGAGCGAAGGTGCAGTGAAGAGCACCGGCAAGCAGCACAGACAGTGCTGCCAGAGATACATTTCAGTGCATTTGGTGTGTAAAACAGGAGCACTTCTGTTCTTAATCCCCATGCATCAGTATAGAGTCAACTGCAAAATAAACAGAATTTGGCATAAAATCAGAAGGGGCACGTGAAGTAATGTTGACATGTTTTTCCTTTTTGAGATATTTCTGTAGCGTGCATCAGCTGATTTTTCTCGTAACACTTCAAACTGGCTGAAAGCTAAAAGCATTAATGAAACTGCAAGTGAAATAAGGAGAGTGCAGGGCTTTTTTTTCCTTTTGGTACCTCCATCTGTAATAAAAGTATCTTTATTTAAAATGTCATGTTAGCCAGATGACGTTGCTCTGCAGGATGGGAAGGAGACTGTCAAGAAATACGTTGATGAACTAATAGATTGATGAACACTAAGAGGCTGTGAAGCAAGATTAAATAACTAGGATATTAATTTTATATTACCATCAAGGAAAAAAATCAGTGCTGTCTTCTTGACCATTCTGACAGGAGCAGGGGACAGGAGAAGTCAGTCCAGGATGTGCATGAGAGGCTGGATGGACACAACTGTGCCTGATGGCACCTGGAACGGGGTTGTTTAATTCTAAATTACAACTGTGCTGTTTTTATTAAGCAGTGATTTTCAACCACAGTTTTGTAAGTCCCTGCATTGTAAGTTCTGTTACTTGGATCCTCACCTAACCTTGGTCTATGGATATTTCCCTTTTTATATGATAAACACAAATTCCAGCTTTTCATTACACTGGATATATAGACTAAATACTCTGACCAAGCCATTCTGCTACTGATGTCGGCACTGGAGCCTTTAGGTGTATTTTGATCATGGTCAAGAGAAGTCCTTCAGTGTGATCAGCCACATCAGCCACTTAAAAGATACATACTGGGTACCTTTCCAGAAGTACAGACTGATTCAATACACATTATGTGCTAGTTTTTATTGGTGGGGGCGACCCTGGCATTGTCTTTTCAGGCAGGGTTTCTGGTCCTTTATTACCCTTTCTGCATGAGCTGGCATTGCCGCCGCTTGCCTCTCTTTGGGTGCTTCTCAAACCATTCCCAGTCTGTTGCAGAGGTGGTCTTAGGAATCACCCTAGTCATGCATTCGCTTTTATGATGTAAATGTGGGGGGGTGTTTATTATTATATTATTATTTTAGACTTTCTCTGTGTGGGGATGTTGTCTGGATGCCCTTCTCCTGTCTGCAGAGGAGTACTCACACTTGGCAGCTGATACTGCAGGCGCTGACGCAGGGGTATATGAATTGCATGGTGCAAGGCAATGAGCAGAAGGAGAAAAGGGGCCATGGCTACACCTCACTCTCAGTCCTGGGTGTTCTGTTTCAGAACAAAACTAATTTTATTCCACAATCACTGTTCCTTTTAACTCCAGAAAAGTCCATGTGAATCTACTGGAGTCATTCCATTAGCACCAGAGGGCATTAAGTTATGCCTCTGATGGCACTGAAAGCCTCTGTTTTCACTTGACGGCATGTTCAGCCTATTTAATGTTTTTCTTTACACTTGCACGTTCATCTTGATTTTCTAAACACAGAGTTAAAACACTGAAGTGTTGGTACAAACTTTCTCTGTTAATGATGACACTGATTTTTGCATTGAATAAATATTTATTTCCAGGAAAAATGCAACTTTTTTTTTAAGGCAGCTAATGTCTTAAGAACACTGTGGTTTTTCAGACATGTGTGAAATGAACAGGTTAAATTCACCTCTGCTGTATTGCTTCTGAACTTAGTGAATTTACATTAGGGATAAATTTGAGCAAATGTTTCCAAGCAGCTGTCAATCTGCTCTGGTCTTTAACCTCAGTGTTACAAAAGCTCTAAAATAGGTCTTGGTGATCTGTTTGGTAACAGAGAGAGATTTCTTCTTTGTTCACAGCTACTGAGTACATAAAAGACTGCTTGAGCTGCAAAAATATCTTCTAATGCTGATGGTCAAGCACAAGCAATTGCCAGAGAGGTGCCAGAAGGAGAAAGATCCGTAAGGCATCCGAAAGCCCGGGAATGTGTACCACACAGCAGGGCATGGCGCAGGGAGCCCACAGCTAGCACCAGCTGGGATGTATGCTCTGCAGTGCCGTATGGAGCTACCAGCTTGTGTCTGGGAAGCGGCAGAGCCTGTTAGCCAGGTCAGGCATCTTGGTACCACGCTATATGGCACATTCGGGACATACCTGGGCACTTTTAATGTGGTACGGCTCAGGGGACAGCAATGCAAAAGAGAAGCTCATGGCCTTTTGGAAGTGTTATTGCAAATATTCAACTTCTTTTTTGTTTGTTTGTTTTTGCGAAGCTATGGGAATCCAGAAAAGAAAAAGAAGCAGCTTTTGTTCATGACTTTTATACAGACATTCTTCACTGGAAGTTGTCTTGTTTACCAAACCATGGTACAGACCACCTCTTTCATTCAAAGCACTTTTTTATTTGTCGCTGTTCTGTTATCAGGCAGTTGGAGAGGGAGATAAAGTGCGGCCTTAGGCAAAACAGGTAAAGGGAGAAGGAGGAGGACATTAAAAGAAAATTTAGGAAGAAAACCAGACTGATTTTCTTGATCAAATCTATTATACTAAGGCATAATCTTTCAAAGAAGCTGCATTAAGAGAGTCATCTTTAAACACCCTGGACAGAAAGCTCAAGGGAGTACTGTAGGGAATTGTTCAACCATGGTAAAAGGGAGAAGTAAATTGCTTAATAAGCAATTCTTCATTTGTAATCCTTATTAAATTTCACCCTAATCATTGAGCATTAACAGCAGCGGCTGTGATAGCAGAAGTCGTACATTTTTTCAGGTCAGACAGTTCTCCCTCTTCTTCTGAGAACTTAATTTTCCAGTACTATTTTGGGAGTTTGGGTGCCTTTATTTAGCAGTGTAAATTTTAGTCTCCAGACACACAGAAGTGTATTTTGTAATAAGCTTGCTGAAGGCAAATTGCCAGTATTCAGTATCCATGAGACTTATTGTCAGAAAGTTTAAGATTTTTAGAAATTTAAAGCCAGCTAAGCTCAGGTACTTGTTTAAGTATTTTGCTAAATAAGGCTGCATTTAAGACTGTTCCTTTTCCAGTGGAATTTGTACTCTTAAATCAGTTTGAAAGCTTTCTCAGTGAAGTGCTTAACTCGATAAGCAAATAGCTGAACAGCTAAATAAGCTGTTACTGAGGTTTTGTTGTTTTCCTGTGGTTCTTGGAAAAGAACATGCATGAAAGGTGATACAATCTGACCTCTAAACATGCTGTGAAGATTGGTAAACAATCCAGGGTATCTCCCACAGAATGAGGAAAGCTCTTCCAAAAGATACTGGCTTGTTGCAGCAATACTAGGTCTAGAATAAACAGTGGATTCGAGTTTTTCCAGTATTTGACCTAATTTTTACTGTCTTTTTGGTGGAAAATCATGTTTGCTCTATCCGACCTTTTTGGTATTTGTGGGCTGCATTTGAGAAGGAGCTTTGAGCCTCACCCCAGGTGTCCCACTGGAGAAGCAGAGTCCCGACCCTTCAGTTAATCACAGGGACTCCCTGCGCAATGCCTGGGGTAACTTAGATCCCTCAAAACAGGATCCAGACTGGAGACACTTCTGTACCACAGCCTGGTGGTTACTCTCACCAGGCACGTAGGAGACAGCGGCTACCTTCCTTCTGACACCAATGCACCAGTGCCTGCTTTCCTTTGGGTAGCTTCTCCTGTCTGTTTCTTTCGTTTTCTTTGTTGGGTACGTTTGCTTCTACAGCTCCTCTACTGTTGCTTTCCAGTTGAGGGATTTCATTGAGGATTTTCAAGTTCTGCATGGTTGCCATTCATCTTTTCTAATGCATCGTGCTAGGAGTCAGCCTCCTGGTGCTTTCAGATGAAACTTGGTTTAATTCTGAGATCTGTAATAATACCCGAGAAAATGCTGGCCAGACCATCCTATGCTAGGAGATTTGATGGCTTTCTTCAGGGTTTGGTCCAGAGTAGTTAATCTGACAACTGTAGTCCACAGTCCACAAGAGACCAAACAGCATGTATTTGACTTGGATTGACATGTCAGCTCAGCTCTGGACTTCGCCCTTCACCAGCCTTCTGTTCTGTGTGTTATATAAGTTTGTAGTCTAAATCACAAATCACCTATTTGAGGATTTAAAAAGTCAACATTTTTCAAGGGAGCAGGGGGAGAGGGAGGCCCTTTTGGCAGCGGCTTGGCATGCTAAGAGCACAACAATGCTCGCACATGAAGTATAGAAAAAAAACTTGGCATTGGCCATCTTTCCAGAGTATTCTCTGATTTCTTGTGGACTTTGGCACTGCTCTCCTTCATGTCCCTCTGATTCACATCTGCTTTCATCTGCTACTTTAGATTCTCCTCTGTGCTCGCAGTATCAGACTACTGCCATACGCTGTGAAGTTGCTCTGTGTCAGTGTGATGGGGGTGCCTTTCTTTGGCCGGCAAATTTTCATTGCTTTGTCCCAAGTTAATTCTGGATCTCCTTGCAGCATCTTGCTAAATGTCTTTCTGTCCCAGATCTGAATTACGTTTCTTGTTACAGGTCCACTGAGCTTCTCAAAGATAGCTTTTTATCTCCCATCAGTCGCAGATTCTCTTTCCCCTTTCTTTTTGTACTCAAAACCATGCTGCTTACGGGGCTCAATTTTATGAGCCACCTTACTCTTCATTCTTTTGTATAATGTCTCATAGTTGCCTTCATCTGCCTTGCTTAACTGGAAGCTCCTACAAAGTGCTTTTGAGCTGCCCGTTACCAGAAATTAGGCTGATTTCTGATTGCCCTCCTTTTTGCTGGGACTTGAGGCTTGTAGGTAAGACATAGTTTAAGTCTTCTCCAAGACAATTCTCCTGGTTTCTTTACCTGCGTTCACTAAACGCTAAGAGCCAGGACTCTGGCAGAGGTCTGCATCTTTTGGTCTCTGAGCTGTACCTGCACAGCACTAGGGCTGGTTTTGCAGCAGCCTAACAAAGATCTGTTTCCCTACAAGACTGACTTGCTTTTGCCCTCTCGCTCTGCACATGGATGTGATGGGCAGTCCAGCGAGGACCGGAGAAAAGAAAGGAGGTGTGATGGCTCAAGAGGAATTGAGCTGTGGAGAAGGTGTGGCTGGACTGATGTATTTTGGTTGGTAACACAATAAGCTGTCCAACCCTTGGAAGACGTTGATGGAACTGGTAGATGTTTTTAGTGGGGCAGCATATTTTATTCAGGAGGACCTCAGGGAGAAAACCTGGATTATTTTGACATTTCAGGACTGAAAAGTAATACTGATCCACCTACAATCACACCTCTTTATTCTGTTTCTCTCGTGCTTCAGGTAGTTCTTTTCCCTTTTGTGGGTGGGAAAAGAAAGAGGAATAATAACCCAAAATGTAGTGTAAATGTAATGTCTTAGTAATTACTTAAGGTGGGATGCCTAGAAGTATTGCCATTTCTGAATTTTCTGCCAGGTGTTTCTTTTGATCTATGCCTTGCACCTAGGGACTCTCCTAGTAAGAAAGGTGTGGTGATCTTTAGATTGGTTTACTTGCATTGAAAGTAGCTTTTAAGCTAGGTACTTAGCCCTCTGCTGTTACTCAAGAAACTCTGTCATTGAAATTAGGAGTTTTAGCTGAATACATATTGCCATGATTGAGTCAGTCTGCACTTTGCATTTTTAGATAAAATAGAAACATTTTAACTTGAAGTTTTCACTAAAAAGTCTCTAAACATAATAAGGGATTTTAAGAACAAATGGGTATTTTTAAACCTTAAATGTGTTTAAGAAACAAATTTTTTAAAAAAGCCATCATGATATGGTGCTAAACCAGCTTCGGGGCACCTCTGCCTGCATACTCTCCTGTAAATGTGTGAATCTCTGTTTTGTATGGAATCATAGCATCATTTACATATTTTTTACAAATAATATAATACAAATAAGCTTTTCAAGCAGTAGACATGTATGATGTATTTTAAAAGGATAATTGAGTTAAAATTGTATAAACCGGCGTGATATGCATGATTTTCCTCAGGGACACGTTGAGAACATTTTGTGGCTTGGGATAAAGGCTGTTAGAAGGATTTCAGGGGGACCAAAGAGCTGCTTTAGCTGCCAGACAGCTGCACAGGGGCTCCTCCAGTCTTTGACTGGATTGTGTAAACCTGGTCTGATCTGCTTAGCCTTTAGATATATGGGCCCACCTATAAAATATCATATGTATAATTATATTTATGTGGGCCCTGGGCCAACAGTGAGAAGCATGGGTGAGTTAGCACGTTGAAATGTACAGATGTGAAAGTTAATGTGCAAGAACATGGATGTTTCTGTGGTTTTTGCATTAAAAACTGTGCTTGCCATATTCCGGGGAGACCTGAGGTTTTTGTTTGGGTTTTTTTGAATGTAGAATCCTGTGCAGGTTGTACCATTATTGTGAAAATCAGAGTTGGCTTTTGTAACCTCCTCCCTTCTTTATTAGGTTATCTCCTGCCTCAATGATCCTCTCCCAGTAACCTCTAATTATCTTACCAAAGGGAGCACAGCAATCCTATTTTATTCCCTCAGGGCACCTCAGCATTTGTGAATGGTTAACTCTGATCTCAGATAACTTGCGGGAGGCCCAAGCCAATGATATTATTTTAACCTTTTACCTACATAACTTTTCCCGTAACAGCTACAGTTCCCTCCCGTCTATCTGCCTTGCATGCTGAGGAAAAGGTTGAGGTGGATCCCTAGCAAATACATAAGACTTGTTACATGCAAAGAACATACACTCGTTACCCGCAAAATACTATCTTCCCGACACGTTATTCTGCAGTCTTTGCTGCTTAAGAGACTGCAGAGATGACCACTTTAAACAGTTTTGCAGGTTATGGATGGGTACGTGTTGCTCCAAGATGCAGTGTCACAACAGGGTTGGCAAAGACAGCCTGAAAGAGAGTATGTATGGGCCCAAATTGCTACAGCAGTCTGATGAAATGCTGTGGAGAAAGCGGTGTTGCAAGTCAGGCAGAGGTGAGCCGCAGGCACGGCGCTGGGAGTACGGAGAGGACGAGTCTAGGCCCCAGGAAACACTATCTGCTGGAGCCTCAGAAGGTGTAAAGGTCACAAAGTCTGCCTCAAGTGTGGGAAGCCGTGCCCTGCCCCTCTTGCCCATGGTGCTGGTGACCCTGAGAAAGGAGCCTGGCTCAGCCTAGCTGTGCAGATTTAATGTGATCTGCGAGGTCAGGATGCACCTTGGATGTCTTTTGCTCGTCAGTGTGTTTAAAATGCGTCTTGCGTCCGCACCAAGCTTCATGGACCTGACCTCCTCTGCTCACAGAAACTGAATAGGGGCTGATGGATGGTCGTGGGAAAAGGCACCTGGAATATCTTGGCTGCTGCACACACAGACCATAGGGATGTGGCCATCGGGTTTGCAGGGACGCTTCCCGGGTGGTCTGCCTGCGCAGCTTCATGCAGGTGCGGCTCTTGGGCACATAGCCCAAGCCTGTGTTGTGGTGGAGCACCGTGCCACCAAGGTGTGCTTGGACAGGTGTAGGGCACGAAGGGGTAGAGGGTCACGAGATGGCACTCAGGAGTCTGCAGTGGGGTTCCTGGGGCAATGGCACCGGTAGTGTTGGTGGAGAAATAACGTTAAAATCTGTCCATTTTTTTGCCACACTGGAAACCAAGAGAAGATGATGCACTATTCAGGCTAAGGCAGTTGCTTGCAGACTGCAGTTGTGCTAATAACATTTTTTTGCGTTGGTGAGAATGGGAAAAAATTGGAGAAATAGAAGTAATTTTGGCTTCAGTTTTTTTGCTGAAACAGAGATCTTACAAAACTGCATTGGCTTGAATAAACCACTCTTTTTTGCTTTCAGACTATTTTAAAATTAAATTTAGTTTGAAAGAGTAGTTTGAAATGACAAGCTGAACACTTTTATTGAAAATGTCAAAGAAAAAAAGAAAATGCAGTGGTGAGTAAATGGTGAAGTGGAGGCCTGAAACTGTTGAAACTGATGCAAATTTATGACTAGCATTACTGAGCTGCAGGAAAAAACACAATGACCTACAGGTCATGGGTTTGAAATCTCTGTGTACCAAGCCAGGAATTAAACCAGTAATTGTTCAGACAAAATTATTTTCAGCATGAATGCTGTTGCCTTCAAGCAATACTGCCATTCTGCTTATCCATCTTAAGATTTCCATGTAGTTTTCTCCTTTCCTCCAACTTAGCTTGAGGACCAGTAAGACAGTTGAGTAAAACAGATACTTAAAAACAGGAAGGAAATACTTCCTTATGCAAAGCAGTCAAGCTGTGAAATGTTCTGCCACAGGTGACTGTATTGTTGTTATTAATAACTGTAGCACCTAGAAGGTTGCTCTTGGACCAGGTGCTCATAGGTTCTGAGAAAACAAATATTCCCACCCCAAGGAGCTCAGTCTGGGTCAAAGGATAAAGGCGTTTTGGCAGGTTAGAAGGAAACTGAGAAGCTGTAGTACAGCTTAATAGATGGTGGTCCCAGCAGACCTACCTTTTCTAAAGGTCTTTCTGAAGGCTTTCTTAGTGTAGCAGTGCATTAAGAAAGCATTAAGATGGAAGGAAGGAGGAAGATATGGAAGCATCTCAGAAAGGCAGTGACTAAGTGTGGATGTCAGTAGTTGAGAGAGCCTAAAAGGTCTGCATCAGGAGGGGAGAATGGCAGGTTTAGGACCAGGGTGAAGGGAGGGGAGCAGGTGTGAGCTACATCCATCACTCAGATGGGATGGGGTCACCAGTGCAAGTGAGGAGTTAGAGAAAAGAGCAGTGTAACAGGGAGCAAAGGCTTTTAAGGATGCGGGGAACATCTGGTCCTGTTTAACCAAACAGCATGGAGGTGCTGGAAGTGAGCCCAGGAACATGGTACCCACGTGATATACTGGGCCCCAGCACAGAAGGAGCAGGTGGGGTTTGAGGCTCCTCTCAGGACTGCCTACTTGCCCAAGGAAGGGCTCTGCAGAAGAACTACGTTTGTAGCTGGTAGTTCCCCTCTGGATTGTTTTGAGGGAAGTACTGATGCTTGCTCTGAAAGGATGGTGAGAAATTTTGTTCAGGGATCTGAATGCTCTTTTTCCTCTCTTGCTTATGGAATAAGCTCTGACTGACGGATTTTGTTTGTTTGTTTTTGGGGGAGATGGCATTGTTGGGATTTTTTTGTTGTGTTTTGTTTTGTTGTTGAGTACTGGTGGCATTTGTTGTCCTAGGCTGGAAGCAAGTTCAGCTCCTGTGAAGATGAGAAATTTCTGATCTGGTGACATGAGAGGATGAAAGGATAGTTGTGGGGAAATGAATATGGTTAAATTTTCTTGGATGAAATCAGCAAGATCTTGTGCAAAGAGCACTGGTGGAAGGCATAATGTTAGAAGCAGGGGCCAAACTGGGTGAGTGGTGTCTTTGGAAGAGGAGAGAACACTGTTGTGATGAGAAAGACCGTCCTTGCTACAGGATTTCTCTCAGAGATGATCTGTAGCATCAATCCAGGTGACAGGTGTTGATGAACTAGTAGGACTGGTTAGCTAGACAGAAGTTGAAATAAAAGGGAAGGGAAAAGGAATCAAAAGTAGAAGAGGATATGGAACGGTGAGAAATAACACCATGCTAATGGGTAAGAGTAGGTGAAGCCAAGAAGAAAGGGCCAAACTCTAATCATTGCTTGCAAATCAGATCTCACAGGATGAAGGAGTGTCTCAGGAAAAAGCTTAGGGAGCTGGTGGCCAAAGAGCAGCTATACATTAGATGAGGAATTGGAGAGGAACTGTTTGCAAAGGACATCATAATTCAACACCCTTCTTTTGCATGGAAGAAAAAAGGGCCGAGAATTGAATGAAGTTGTGGTGATGATAAAACATACAGTTGAGGGATGGGGTGGTTCCTCGAGCAGAAAATGGAATTGCTGTGGATGATTGCGACAAATTGAGAAGACAGAGGAAGAAAAGTCTTGAATCAGAAGGCTGGTGGGAAGTTCACATAATAACACAGTAGACAAAAGATTGTACAGGGCTATGTGAGGATGATGGGGATAGTGGGGATTGCAAGCAGCAGCAATACAGCAGAGGCTACCCATCTCCTCCCTTTCTTGGGTTTGATCAAAGATGAGAAGTATGAGAAAAAATAGATACTGTACTGGATTTTCAGGTCAGGGTATATTTGTCTTTGTAAGTCTAGCTGCAGTGCTTGAAGGCAGAAGCCTTGAGTGTAATTAAGCATCCCTTTCTTGACTCATTTTCAAATGCAGTGATCCTCTTTCAGCCAAAGTGGGTTGGGTTTTGGCATAATTTGGGATCACTTTGGACTTCAACTGCAAACAAAAAATGTCTGGTTTCCGTTTTGAGCTCATGGTCCATAGTATAGTTTTACTCACTCTGCAGGTTTTCCTGCTCACTTGTGAGTCCTAAGCAGAACAGATATTTTCCTTTTGTCTCTCTGAAACCATTCTCCTATGACTGTTCGGGGAATAAATGTGTAGATGCTAGCTGTAAGATAAAATATACCTGTGGTGACATGTAAGAAAGCCCTAGTGTTGAGAACCTCAGCTTTCTTTGGAACCAAAATAAACAAATAGGATTATGCAGTAAATTAGAATTAGTTTTGCAAGAATACCCGTGTAACCGTTCCATAAACCAACTTAACAATGCAAAAAAGATGCAGAGAATGATAATAACCTAACACTCCCTTCCCCTTCTCTTTCCCAACCTCTCTTGAGATGAAATCTGATTTAATAAAATAATATCTGATAATACATAACAGCTCAACAACTGAATTCCTTTGTGCAAATACTCTGCTATTGATGCATGATGTGATGGCAGCCTAAGTATTCTTAAACAGTTTTAGTAATATCCACACAGGAGAGTTGTACAGATTTATCAAATTAAACCGATTTGAAAGCTATTTTAGTCTAATGAATTTGATTTCTTTGTGCAGGCAAACTTTCAGTTTTCATGCAGCGACATGTCTGTTTGCACCATACTATGTCAAAACGCTTTGAGCGTGATAAGTACAAATGCATGTAAGCATAAAATTAATGTCACACCCAATCAACTACAATGCCAATCAATAAATTGGGAAAGGTGATCCCTTTTGAAGACCGGAGTAAATACATGGTGTTTCTGTGGACTCTGATACTAGTTTATCAGAGTACCTCACCGCTGTTAGGTAGTACCAGCACAGTGGTCTGCAAAGGAGAACTTGGCTGTTACTCGATTTTAGAGGAGGGGAAAACTAATTCTGAGTGTCTTGGTCAGGAGTCCTGAGATAACGCTAGGTCTCGAGGTCATACCCAAATTTCTGCCTCTTTATAGTATGTTAAACTATTTGGTAATACAAGGAACTGAGCTATCTAAATCTGGCATTAGATGCAAGCAAAACTGACAGTTGCCCACGGGTAAGCAGATGTGGGTGGAAAAATGATGTCCTGAAGAAGGAGTTAAGGGGGAAACACACACCAGGCAGACAGACCCTCCAAATGTCAGGTTATGCCAGCAGTGAGGTGGGAGCACTGATGGGGTGCAGGTTAGTTGTTTTACACTTCTCTCTTCTCCCCAGGTCAGCAGCACCATATATATGTATTTTGCAGGTGATGAGGAGGGGAACAAGGATAGGCTGAATACTGTGGATGTGTAAGTGTGCAAAGAGCTGAACTAGACCGTGGCCTCCTGTTACTGGGATCAGGGAACTCACTTAGCTTTAGTACCGTGAGCCTCTCTGAGGCAGCAGTGTCTGTCAGAGCCCTTCTGCCACCGCTGTACAGCTGAATTTTGACCCCTCCAAAGAGGAGAGCAAGACGTGCCGTTCTGCTTCGTCCTCAGAGCAAGCACAATTCCGCTTTGCCTAGACTGCTGAGAAATGCTGAGCGCTCGGGACCAACCATGTGTGATTGGTACAATGGGGCTGCCAGAGCAAAGTCAAATCTCTGGCTGTACGTAAGAAGGAAAGAGAAACCCTTGGACTTGCAACACTGGAATTCAGTACTGTACTTAGGGGTAATAGTTAGACTACAGACTTAAGCAGGCAGAAAATCCATGACTCGGACAACCTTAGTGGAGCGCAGAGGAAATAAACCACGCTTTGAGGCATTGCCTTTGGGAATGTTTGTAATGGCTTATCCTGCACATTTCAAAAGACAGGCGAGGCATTTAAATGGAATATTTGTTTTCTGAGGATATTCAGGATCAAAAAGAAGTCATGAAGCAGTAAAATAACTTCATAAACAAAATATTCTTAGCAGGTATGCAACATAATATAAAAGCATATCACCCTGTGTAACACAGAAGTTGTCAATAACAGGTCATCGTTAGAAATTTAGTATTCTTCTTGCAAGAGAAATAATCCCTTTCAACACAAACACATTTCAGGACAATGTAAACTGGTTTCATGACAGCAGTAGGTCAGGAATAGAGGCAATTTCCCCTACTACTCTGAGAATGTTATAGTTAACTTGCCCAAGATGCAAAATTTCATGTCTTTGGAAGTGGTCCATGCCTCATTTTATCTACCGTTAGTTGATCAATGCCATCCATTGATAAATCTGTGCCACCCTAATCCAGAGTGGATCAGGAGAGCCAGGTATCCCATGCTAGCTGAGCTCTGCTAGACCACAGAGTGGTGTGGCCACCCCACCCTTTTCACTTGCTGTCCTGGAGCTGATGGCAGAAGAATTTGAAAAATCTACACAGTAGATTTGATGACCTGGATGAAGTATAGTATAGGATGTATATGCATAAAATCCAGGATTCTGATGATTCTGTAACAAGAGAGAGTGGCTTATAGATAAAACATATAGCCAAATGAGAAGTGTGCTGGAGGGGTCCCATCAAGAAGTCTCCTCAAAGCCTGTAAGATGTTCTCCATGAGATCAGGGCTGGCTGTAGGTGAAAGTACCCTGCCTGGGCAGCAGGAGAAGGTGCGCTGAGGGGCTTCAGGTCATGGAGGCATAACTTGTTCCTCGTTCAACTCTGTAAGCCTCTTTCAGAGCTACAGAAGCTGTCTTGTCCTTTCTGCAGACTCTCTTCCTCCCGATAGCTGAAGGGACAAGGTGAGATCAAGCAGCTGACGGCTGTAAACAGCTTCTTTGAGCCAAGGTAGGTAGACTTTGCCTCCCACGGCTTGCCAAGGAGATGGTCAGTAGCTGTGAATTGACTACGTTTGGGGTTGTAATGAACTCTCTTCAGTTCTCAAAGCCATGAGGGGCTGTGTGACCACTTCAGTGTTTCTGTAGTAGCCGCAAGTGATCCTAGAGACAGCTGGGTAAAACTGTAATTATGAAATTGCCTATAGGTTGCTAAGTATAGTTGTAGCACAGACAAAAGGCTTCAAAGTAATGCCTAAATATCTCTCAGTCATGCTTAACCTTCGGTGACTAAACCCCCTGCCACGTTCCCTGCCATATTGTGTATGACAATTTTCATGCCCTCCCAAGCTTGGAACAAAAATAACTTGGAGGCAAACAGTCTCTATGTGTTAATTTGAAATTATTTTCTCTGCACCTGTTGGTCTAAAAGCTGTATTTCAATCATGTAAATTACACCAATAAATCTTTTAATGAAGTTAATTTTCTAGAACAAGCAGCTATTATAACACTTGTGGGGAGGTGGGGAAACAGTAGCTTACTTGAAATTCAGAGTTAAGATCCAGTTTAAATTGTTGGTGGTTCTGTCAGAGGGAGAAAGGGAGGGAGGGCAAGACTCGGTGTGAGACAGGTTTAATCAGATTTGGATTCAAATCAGATAGCAGTGTTGGAGCCCTTGTGGCAGTGCCCTGTGACAGTGATCACGGCTTTCCATGGTGGTGTTGGGACGGCATGTGCACCGGTTCAGCGCGGCTCAAGCAGTGCCAGTAATAGCAGAGCACAGATCAGCTGAGGACATGCAACTGCCTTTCCATCCAATGCGCTAGAGCAGCTGACATGGAGTTCGTGGTGTCCATGTGCTCTGATGCCAGTGTGGAAGAGGAGGGGACAGTACCTGAGCTAGCCCAAAGTTTGCCACTGCAGTGTTAACTTGTCACAACTTCTTACAGAAATTTGACTTAGCAGACCTTAGGCTGCCACCATCTGATGATGCAAGGTAATTTTGATTCAATAGCAGGAGTTGTGAAACTAGATTTATTGTTGTGAAACCACAACGATATCTATATAGTCTAACACCTAGGGTGGTGACAAGCTGGTGTTATGAAAACCTTTTGAACAGTTTGTATGGAAACAGAGATGGGATCAGTGCAGAGCAAGTGTTCTTGCAGCTGCTGAGGATGCTTCTCCACCGCATCCAGTCCTTGCTGGGCACAACGAGCGAATGCCCAGCTACATGCAGGCCTGGGTAGGGATAGAGGGCACTCCTTGGGCATCTCAGGTGAAGCAAAGCTGGCCAGATACCCTGCTTCAGGGAGTGTTTCACGGGTGTGCAGGCTCTCCTTTTTAATTGCCTGTGGTTTCCAGGATTAGACCCTGGACTGTGTTCTTGCTGCCTTCAATGAGAGCGTGACTGCAATAATTCACCAGCAGCAGTGGCCCTGGAGAGCTCCCTGTATTACGGCCACAAGAGTAGTACAGTTCTATACATCATCTGCATTTTAAATACATATCTGTGCTGTACTGACTGTACAGAAACCAAGGTGTCAGATAAGAGTATGTGATGTCTGAAATGCAACTGCAGACCAAGGCTGCAGTGCAGGCAGACAGAGGAAAAAGCAGGTAGACCCTCTTTGTAACACTGAACTTTCTTTGTCTTTAGGAGCCAGGAGGTTTGAAGCGGATATAATATATATAATATATAATACTGGCAAAGAACTTATTTTAGAGGACAGTCCTCTCTATGACCTGTATTACAAGAATGAAGCATAGCTCACTCAAATGGCAAATCAGCAATATAATTTTGAGTTAAATATTGAGTGGCCAGTTGAAAACAATGTCCAAAAGCGTGTAAGAGGCGCAGAGCATGCGTGGTGTGCGGGATGCGCTTGTATGCATGGGCATGCCTGTGCTGGGGATGGAGAGGGGAGCAAGGAGCAGGGAGGGGCAGGCTTGATTGGATGTGAATAATGGGCTTGATTTCCAAGCTTTTCATCACGAAGCCTCTTCCAGACTGAAAACTTTCCTGTTCTTCCTGTCTAAAAGCAGATTTCATGGCAAAACAATTCCAGGACTTTGGCTGTCATCCAAACATACTTGGAGCTGTAGTATTTTAGCTGATCAGCAGGCTCCTTTAATTTTTCTGTCATGCAGCCAAGATCTTGCTGTATAAAGATAATCCCCAGTTCAGCTTTACCATCTGAGATGACTTCTCCTTAGGAAGGAGTGCTGTAGGAAGAAAAGCGCTTGGCCTTAGTGAAAATGGGATTTCTGTAGACTGCTAATGGATATTACAGAAACATCAGTCTGATTTATATATACATCTCAGATACATATGTCAGATAAATATGTGTGTGTGTGTATATATACGACTCCTAATAGGAGTTTAACAAACTGATAATAAGTTCTGCCCCAAAAGAGCGGGTGACTGATATTTACATCAATTTCTGGAGGCAGCGGATAGGGAGACCCTTCCTTGTAGAGGGCTAAGTAATTTTTAAATATTCTTGCTTATTAAACCATAGATTATTACACACCTTCGTTGTAAGCAATAATAATGTGGGCTTGTGGGAAGAAAAGCCATGTGATGGCAAGCCCTGTGAAATGAAGTTGCAAACTGTGCTGTAGCTACTTCACTTTTTGGTCTAGTCTGCATGTGTCTTGAATCATTTTCTGTTTAAGGGCAGGATCCAGAAACCCTTATACATAAAAGTAACCTGACTGCAGGCAACAGGATCGCTCCCCGTAAGCTATAGCTGTCTGCAAGGGCAGGATGCACATACCCTGTAATTGCAGCAGATTAGTTGGGTGATGATGTTTTAGCAAGTACGTTTTGAATTTGTTTGGGTCTTCTCAATTTGTTTTTGGATTCTTTAAGTTCAGCTTCCTCGTTCTTCATCATTAAAAGCTGGGGAGAAGACAGCGTGGTGAGCACAGCCTTGGAGGGCTGTGTACTGGGGGCTGCGTCTATACCCTGTACAAGCTTGGACTGGAAGAGTTGCTTCTGCTACTACACCCTGATGGTGCTGGGCAGATGTTACATGTTTGCAGTGAAAACAGAAAATTCACAATCTTTTTCTTTTCTTTTTTTGGATGGGTGGTGACAGGAGGGGGGCTCATGTCACTAAAACAGACAATAGTATAAAAGGATTTGAAATCACTTTATGCGTGACTTTTTCTGGATGTGGATTTTACCTCCTCCTCTAACGACACTGCTCAGAATCTCAGTTAGCTTTCGCGTCTGTTTTGCTCACCAATTATTTTGCAAAGCCTTGGACTTCGATTGTCAATGCGTGTTGCTTCCAGAAAGCAGTAATAGTTGAACTGTTGCAGTGGTCTGGATTACAGGCATCTACATTAGCTTGTGTTGACGACTACTTTATTGTATAAGTTCCTATATAGTGTCTGTCCTTTTCAACGACTGGTTGTGGGGAGACTGTCTTGCCTTCAACAGGGTGGCGTTATTTTCTGCAAAGCAGTAAAGTTGAAATGTGTCCGTGTCCAAAATTCCTCTGGGCTATCTTTTTTATAATCCTAGGATTGTTGTATGCTTGCACTAATGTCTCCTGATGGATTGTACCAAAAAGACCTTTTCAGTGACTTTCAGAAGATACAGCTTTTTTTTTTTCTCTCTCTCCTCTTCACTTTCCATCCAGCCATAACCTTGTCACATTCAAAAGAGGATTGCTGGCTTTCCTATGACAGCAAGGTTCCCACCGTGCACGCTTAACTGGGTGAAATCTCTGTGCTTACTTTTAACCAGTGTCGCTACTTTGCAGATTTTTGTAAACAGTGAATGTCAAGTATGTGAGGAACTGCCAACAGTTGCTTTGTAGTAACCTGGGGGGATTTTTATGATCTCCTGAAGGATACAGATTTTCAGTTCATGATCTTCTCTTTATTCAATAGGCAGTTTGTGTGTTCTTAAAAAAATAATATTTCTGTTCAAACTGAACACGACTTCTATTCTGCCTGTGAGAAAACCAGCTCAGGAAGCAGCACTGTGTGTATAAAATAAATTTACATTTACTTACTTTTACTTCATATACTGTGGGGCTGCATTTGGCTTCCTTCCCTCTTTCCTGCCTACCCTCCCCCCATATTTTTCAGGTAAATCTCAAATCTGACACTTTTTCCCAGGATCCTGTTGTTCCTGTGATAATCTCTGCTGTTCTTCCTGTGGGCAGCCTAATAACGTCTTAAGCCTGTTCCAGCAGTGGGACAACTGTCCATGGAAAGCCACGTAAAGGCACCACAAGTGGTACCCAAGTCTTTACCCAAACCTTGCATCTAGGAGTCCTTTTACTACTGTTTTCACCTGAGGTTTACAAGGTGTCCACTGCATCTCCATGTAGCACTGTGCCATTTTCAGTGGATCATTAAAGTGATGCTGCTTATTTAACTCTGCCTCCTTCTGTAATTTACGCTTACTGAAACTCCAGAAGGTCTTCATGCTGACCAAGAAGTTTGTCCATACTGGATTAGTGTAGGATGGAGGCTTTACTCTGGAAAGAGACTAATTTGAACACGTTTCCAATATATTTCAGGGTGTTCAAATGAGCTTAAATTCACTTTTTTAAAAATAAATTTTTCAGCACAAGTGACACCCCCCACCTCCAAGTTTACCAGAAAAATTAATTTATGAAAGGACAAAAAATAAATGTCACCACTGGAGCTCCAGATTTCTGTTCATCAGTTTGAAGGGAGAATAATTCCTGGAGCTCGGTGCTGTTATCCTGGGGTTTTGTAGGCACAGGGGGGAATCTGGGTCTGAACTCCAAAATTTGCATCTCATCACTCAATTATTATTAACTCTGGAGAGTTTTTCTGGGTATCTGACAGATCCTAACACTAGTTCTTATTTTTACAACTTGAAGGAGCCCCTGATCTTCTCATTCCCGGCAGTGGGCAAACAGAAAGCAGAAAAGAGAGTCCCTCCCCGCCTCAGATAAACTCTGACCTACTTCAGGCTAATCCTGGGAAGGGCAAGTGCCGCTGAAAGCTGCTGGGGAGCTTCGACAGCAAGAGGACACAGAAGAGCTTTGTGTGACAGTCCGACGTAAGTCAAAGCTTAGTCATGTATTAGCTCAGCGTTGATGACATTAGCCGCTCTACATCCAGCCTTAGCTTCATTCCTTCAGATGTTTTATTGTTTTGGAGGGGTTTTTTGATGGAGAAAGATCAGATAAAACATCAGCTTCAACACATAATTCTGCTTAAAGTAACCAAAAATCCCCAGAGCACAAACTCCTGTCCTACCAGTATTTTTTGCCTGAGCATGGATATTGTAGACCTTTTTCTTGACAATTAGAAGAGAGAATCTTTTTTGCTTCCTTTTGTTATGATCACCGTACAGAGGTGAATGAGCACGTTTTGAGCTCTGGCTCCAATTATACTGTGGAAATCCTGAAAGGTTGCAGAGGGCACAAAGATCTGAGTATTGTTTTAGAAATAACAGGTCTCAATGTTGATGTGTTAGTAAGTAAGGAAAGTCCAAGGGTTAAGTTCATGACTTTGCCGTGTACTTGAATGTGAGACCCGCTAGCTTTGATGCTGAGTCGACAGTGTGATTCAAGTTGTGGTGTCCCTACATCATTTCTAAGGATGTCTGCAAGAAAAGAAATTCAGGAGTTTGTTGAGCTGTGAGCAACAAGAGAGTCAAAAAAGTCTGTGCTACAGTTGGAAGACTAGTTTTTATTGACTACTATTGCAATAATCTTAGATACCAAATACATTTTATGCAATGCAAAAGGTCAAAGCTGACAATTACAAAGTAAGCTAGAGTACTGACATTATTCTGCTTTGAAAATTATTTTATTACTTCTTTTGTTCTTTAAGAAAAATACTTGATATTGGGAAACAAGTAAAAGAGACCATACAGAGAGTGGGTGGCTGGTTTTTTGTTGGTTTGTTTTTTTTTTTTTAGCTAGTACTCAAGAAGTGACTTTAGCACTACAGGGAGTTACGAAAATATCAGCTACAGCAGTCCATCCTGAGTGGAGCAGCACAGCCAAGTCTGGGGAAGGAGTGTTTTGCCAGGGCACACACTTACCAGTGCGGACATAGCAAGACTGCTTATTTTTTTTGGCAAAATAAGCCATACCAGCTCTTTTGAGTGTCGTTGTGTTGACACCAGGGACCCTTGCCAAACTGTGGTGATACGGGATTGTATCTTTTGCCACCTTTCCCTGAATTACATCAGGGAAGTTTTGCAACATAGATCCGATCTCTTTAATTTGAAAGAAGAAAAGATCCTTGGTTTTTCAGGCTTATTCTCTAATGAGTAGACACCGGAGTAACAGAGAACAAATATATACTTTTATCTTGCTACTTTTCATTGAAGTCTTAGTAGCAGGCATAGAGGCAGAAACATTTCTGGGTTTTGCACATATTCTTGGTATTAATTTTGCTGTGTGGGCAAATCGGTGCACTTCTCTTTGCCCTTCTTTCTCAATCTGTGAAATGGAGATAACGCTGCTCTGAGATTTTAGACGGCTGGGCAGTGCCATTGCAGGCTAAATCCCAGGGCAGTTTCAGAAACCTAAAGGAGTCAGCATCACTGTGACTTAGTTGGGAACAGTCCTGGTTTGGTCTGGGTATGTGTCAGCAGAAAAATTGACCTCAGGAGGGTAAGTCTGAGATTGTGACTTTTCCACTAGTGATGATAACGCCCTGAAATACCAGAGAAGATCTGCACTGTTAAAGGAGACGTGCTTTTGATGTAATCAAAGATGTAAGTGTCTTGTGGTTCGTTCTGTGGCAGCTGTAGATCTGGAAGGAAATTAGGAAATGTGGTTGTGAAAGAAAAAAAGATGTTGACCAGAGCACTAGGAGACGATTACCCTCTTTTCTATAGGAAAACAGGAATTGGCTGTTTTCTTTAATGATTGGAAATAAGATATATTCAACTTCAAAGGGAGTTCTTGAAAGACTGGCTCCGTTATACCAACCTCTCTCTCCTCAGTCACGCTCCAGCTTGCCCTCTGGGCAGCCCTGTAAAGTTGTCCGCGGTTTGTTTATAGCCCCACCACCTCCCGTCTAAGACTCAGAGGATATGCTGGAAAGATAGCTGTATCTGCAGGCAGTACCTGCGCCGTGGGAAATTTTCTTTCTGCCAGACTAGAGGCTTTTAAGCTCCCACACTATTGGTCTCGTTCCTCTTTGCTTTGAAGGGAACAGAGTATACCTGAATGACTCCACTTTGCATTATATGCAGATTGTATGGTTTCTTAAAACTACCCTGGCAGCAAAACCAGCTCAGACAAAACATCTGGAGAAGAGATTTAATATACTGTAGGGCTTTGGTCTAACATGAACTACTACCTGAAAAGTAAAAACCCAGAAAGCATTTATTGGAGAGATGGGAGAATGGTGTCCTCACAAGTACTTGTTTCTAGTCCTCCATTGCCCACGCAAGTCCTGCAAGGACTCTGTGCCAGAGCTTTTGCTGCGTAGCTGCTGGCTGATGTAGCTGGTATACTCTCAGTTTCTCTCTGAATGGTGCTTGGGGTAGGAGGGGGTCATCAGAGAACCGATGCATACAAGGAGTGAAATAATGGCTGAAAATTGTCTCCTTTCAGTTTTAAGTCATTAGGATTTGCAGGCTCCCATTGACCACACTTGGCTGGCTGCAGAGCCCCCAGGAAGTTTCTTAACATACCAGAAACTTGTGCTGACACAGAATGGGTCAGGACTTCCTCTTCTCTCTTACTGCATCACATGCGTAAGAGGCTGATGATCCATTGCACCATGCAGTGGAAGCAGGTGGCTTCTCCTGGCAGCTGCTGCTGCAGATCTGTCTGCAGGAGTTAGTCCCAGAGCTACTCCCAGGTTGTACCTCTGTGCAGATCAGAGCTTGCCTTGACGCAGGATGGTATGGACCAGACCCTGTCCTTATAGCTCTCTGAAAAGGGAGGAGGGGGAGGTGTAACCTCACTGAATGTAAGTCATAGCACAAAGGAGAACTGGGCTCAGGGAGCACGCTGGAAAGAGCGTCAGGCTAGTGCTCCCACTGTGGCTTCTCCCCATGATGTCCTGAGGGCTTTGACTGGGGTGTGCTCAGTCCCTGCAAAGTGGAGGCCAGAGCTGCTGCTGAAGAAGTGTGTCACACTGATGCCACCCTTGCTCCCAGAAGTTTGTTGTTCAAATTCTGATCTGAGGCGGGAAGGGAATTAGGGATCTTTTTCTTGGGTGTTTATTCTCCCCTCTGTATGTCCGGACTGCTGCTTAGAGCAGGGGACAAAAGGGTTTTATAGCCTAGATTTGTGCAACAGTCAGGTACTGTCCCATCTCCCAAATTCCTGATTTCTGCAGCTGGTGTTATTTCTGTTCCTGTTTCAAAACTGTTTAAAATACAGAATCTGTGCACTTATTTTTCAGGTGCGTCCAAACTTTTCTCACCTTACTGCAGTGCATAGGTGTCTTTTGCTTCTTACTCTGTTCTTCTTTCTCTGATGGCATTGAAAGCTTTCTCCCTTCCTCCCACACTCATGTGTAAATTAGCTGAGTTTATCTGAGTGCTTGAAGCCTAGTCAGGGCAGTTTGGTCTCAGGATTGCTGTAGCAAAACTTAATCTAGCCAGACCTCAGACCCCCGCCTTGCACCACAAGAGCTCTCTGAAGCAAAAGGAGTTCCTCCTTAAAGGCAACTGTAGTATTAGGATATCTTTGTACCCCAGAGGACAGCGCAGGACTCATTGTTTCTTTGACACATCCTTGAACAAACATGCCAGTGCATGTAAAAACCTGAACAAATACTATTTTTCTTGGACTTTCACAGGGAGCACGGGTGAATGCGTGGCTCAAGCCCTCGCTGTATCAGACTGCTCCGGCGTGAAGTGCACACCAGCAGCATGGCTGTAAAGTGGCAAAGCCATGAAACACCACTGCAGAGAGAGGTGGTGAATTCAGAACTCGGCTGCTCTGTCCTTTCTGAAGAGGTGTGAGCCCTATAAACAAAACTTTCAGTGCTAAATTCCTCTCTCCAGCCAGGAAAGGGAGGGAATAGCCCACCTGGAAACAAAATTAACGCTAAGCACTCTTCCCCTTCCCTACTTATTAACATACAAAATTCTTGAACTGACCCCAAAGTAGATTTTTTACCCAGAAGAGAGGGCAAGTGCCAAGGGTTCAGTGGACTTTTACCACTATTCTTGAATTTACGTGGAAGATGGTCTGCTTTTGATGGCTGTGATCAGTAGTGCAGAAACGTGAGAGAGCTGCCTTTGGACGTGGTGGGTTTAGGGTTGGGGGCTAAATCTCTGATGAAGTTCCTATCACTATGTGCACCTGTGTTAAAGAGAAAGGAAGCAAGGTACGTAAAATTACCAGACAGTTACAGTTAAAAATGGAAAATAATTTCCAAACCATTGAGTGAGCTGCCTTTGGACGTGGTGGGCTTAGGGGTGGGGGCTAAATCTCTGATGAAGTTCCTATCACTATGTGCACCTGTGTTAAAGAGAAAGGAAGCAAGAGGTGCGTAATTACCAGACAGTTACAGTTAAAAATGGAAAATAATTTCCAAACCATCATCTTTAAATTACTTTGTAAGCCTTGCAGGTTCCCAACTCCACTGTCTGTAAACACCACGCCTGTGTGGTGCGGATGTGAGTGGGTAACCATACAAATGAAGCATTAGCAATCCACACTGAATAAGCTGATAAAGCTAATCCAGGGGAGTAGGAGCTACTTGAATACCTTCTTTCAACATATTACTGTAAGTAACATTTTGTTTTGGTAGTCATGGAGTTTTTCCTGCTAGCTGGGCTAGTCAGGAGGTAAGAGACGGACTACTGTGTACAGAGTGATGTAAAAGGGTAGATCAGAGTTGTGGTTGCTACCTATGGTGGCTAAAGGCTTGCTTGGAGATGTAGTTATGACTGTCTTCATGCTCGTGCTCTCCTCTCCCATTGTGCTCTGGCCAATTTTGTGTGATGGACTATGCCACAGCTCTCAAAGCATTGCTCCCCTATCTCCTTGTGGGTATTCCCTCTAGGTTTTTATGGTTCTGCAGTGCTGCCTCCCGCAAGGGATAGTGATCAAGTGCCCTGCCACTGTTGAAATGCCACAATCGGCTGAAAATCAGCATTGCTTTTTCTCCTGTTCATCTCACCCAAGCCCCGAGTACTCTTCCTCCTGTGTGCTTAAGATTTTTCGTTTGTTTTGTTTAAAGTGATAATGTCTTCATAATAAAATCTAGGCTTGCATTTTAACACATTAAGACCTACCATAGAAAGGAGGTCCTAAATAATTGTGAAGATCGTTGATGGTTTGCTAAAACTTAACACTGTCAGAACAGCCGTTCCTATCAGTCAGAAGGCGTCTGGGGCCATCTGTCCTCAGGTCTAACCTAGCACTATAGTACCCACTCCTGTCTCACTGGGCGTTTATTACTGATGCTTGTAAAGTGCTTTGATGGTAAGAGACTCTAGGTGTTTGAGGTACAGATATCGCTATTATACTCAGAAGTCATCAATCACCTATCTGTAGATGCTTTGCAGTAGTTATTTCCTAATGAAAATGGAAGTGCATATCCTGGAAAATGGTAGCATAACTGGTAGGGCAGTAGAAAAGGAATAAGGAAGCTTGCCAGCAAACCTCGTGAGTCCAGGGTTTATTGAGCCTTGCATTGTATAATGGAAGTTGGTGCTGGGTTTGGATGTGCTGATTGAATGTGACTTTGCACAAACAGATGTGAGGAACATAAGATAGCAAAAATATAAATATTCAGATGAGCTAATATTACAGCATTTCCAGCAAAATAACGCTCAGATACTTGGTCTTTCAACAGGTGATGTGTGCAAGCAGCATGGCATGCTTGTGCATGTATGAGGTTTCAAAAATTAAGTTGCTGTGTAAGTGAAGCTGGGTAGGGGATTAGGGAAGAGTAGCCTTTTACTGCAAAGGGTCAGTGTTACTACATATGTCTTCGGAGGCCTGGGGGTGATTGAGCTTCGCTTTGGGCTCAACTCATTATGTAGAAGAGAGGATTGCTAGAAAGAACAATTACTGATCCTAATTTCTTCTGGAACTTACAGTTTAAAAGACAAGTTTAGTCTGTATTCTCATAAAAAAATGTTTGCAAGCTTTTTGAGGAGAAAACTGCATGCTTTCTTGAAGGAATTGGAGAGCAGTCAACTGCACTAACATACAGTACCTGGCATTTGACTGTGCCTGAAGGTACTGCAAGGTGTGGGAAGCTGCAGAGGGCAGACAATATTGAAAGAATTCCTTGGGGTTGAAGACACCTCTGCTTTTCCCTTCCTGCCGGACGGTAGGGATAGCACCAACGAACTTCCCATCTTCTAATGGCCGCAAATGATAATGAACAGCCCTCTATGCTCATGCAGTGGTGCTGGCTTGGAACTCAAAGCAAAAGCAAGTCTTTGCTCATTGCTCATCTGCTGCTGTTCCCTTGCAGGTGATCCACGCTCAGTTCTGCGCAACCTGTTACACGGGGTCTTGGATCTGCCATATTGGAGGAGAATAAAGCTAACGCATGGTCTGGGGCACAGGGACTGTCTGAGGAGCTGCACTCTGCCATGTTCTGCTGCGACAAGGAGATAAATGGCCACTGAAGGCTGAGCCTCTCCAGCTCCTAGTGACTGCAGAGAGGGAACTGCGTTCATTGCACTTCTCAGGTCATGCTCGTTCTAAGCAACAATGCTGGATAATCAGCTATTCAAAGCCATCTGGACTCGTTTGTCTATTTAAGTAGAGTGTCAGCTCTGGGCTAATCTTGCCAATTATCTAATCAACTTGTACCACTGAGAGCACTAGTGCAGAGATGCCTCTGTAGCGCTTATTCATTTGTGTGGTTTTTACTCAGTTTACACCTATGCTTCTTTTATTTTGCTGCACCATGTGAAGGTGCATGTGAGCTGCCTGCAGGGCATGGGCGAACTGAATGGAGAGGCTCTGGAAGGCTTTGCTGGGTTGGGGTTTTGCACCCAAAGTGCAGGATGGAGGCTTTGTCACGAGAATGATGATTTTCCCCTAGCTTGCAGAAAGGTCCTTGGTTTTCTTTCCTTATAACCTTGCTTAACCCAGCAGCTGCTCATGAAGGTTTTCATTTCTGATTTATCTCTCCTGGCTTGCAGCCATGCTCCTGAGAGCCAAATTGGGAGTGATTCCCAGTCCAGATGTGATGGTAGCTCTCTGGGGTAGCTCTATGCTGCCATGCTGCAGAGAGAGAAGTGGAGTATATGTTTGGTTTTAAGTAACACGGTGATGTTCGTCTCAGAAGTCCTTGCTGGCTTACTCTTTTTATTCAGTCTGGGATTTGGGTTACCCAGCAGTGCATGTGTCAGCTCAACCCTGTTACCGGTTACATATCATAGTCCCCTACAGGAGCCTCAGATAAATGTTGTTTTAAACACTGCATTTTTCAACTTGGTCCACAATTTACCAGTGTGATATGCAACCTGTGTAAGACTGATCATTTCTAATGCTATAGAATAAATATTGATCTTGACACTGGCCCATTGTCCTGGTATGGGAGATGTGGAATAACTGTGCTGGGGTAGCAGTGTAGCAGAGGAAAGGGCTCCTCCTGGAAAATGCAGTCGTGGTGTGACAACAGCATGCAGACTGTCAATGCACAGACTCTCACTGGAACAAAAAACAAGTTAGGAAGTAATGATTAAGATGTTAAAACAAATTTTCATCAAGTAATGGGTTTACCCTGACAATATCTTCTTCCTAACCACAATCCAAAGATTTTGCTGTTGCTATTACCTGGAAAGCACTCTAGATATTATCAGGACAGGTAGTCTGATGAAATTTAGGATGGATATACCATTAGATGCCTGGTGCTTTAGTTATGATGTTACAATACTGATAAGGTAAGTGTAGTCACTACATCCTGTACTTATTTGCAAGCCCGTTCAGTCAGGCTAAGATACCGACTACATGCTTCTCAGTTGTGCAAAGATCTTTTGATTAAACATCTCTCCATAATCTTTCTGAATTTCATTCGCACTATGTACTTTCAGGTGCTGTACATATAAATGAGAATATTCGCCACTTTGTCAGTCCCTCGACAAACCTGGATATTGGTTGAACATTTTTTTTTCTTTCCACTCAACCCAAGTATTCTTGTCGCTTGTGAAATTTGTACCAAGTCTAATATTATTAAATACACATAGTTTTCTGAATAAGTCTACTTCAAATGTATGCACACAAACTGTGTATGAATAAAACAGATAAAGGAAAACTAAAGTCTGCAAGATAGCATCATGTTGAAAATGAATGTTTCGCAATCATCCTGAAACACTGCGTATGAGTTCTAGACTTATTTCTAATACTTGCAAACAGGAAAGAGAATTACTAATCCTGACTAATCTATCGCAAGCAAGTGCTTTTCTATGACCTGAAGGACTGAAATAAACCCCATTTGTTTGCTTGCTTTGGAAAAGAACCAGTTTTTCTGCGTGGAAGGAAGCAGAACAGAAATGTGGCTTTTGGGCAAGAAAGGGGAATTTAACAGGGCTGCAAATCCCCCCTCGTTCTCCCCACTGACTGCATCATCTCACTCTTGTCCCTCTTCCCACTTTGCAAGAAAAAAAAGGATCCTAATACAAGGTTTTATAAAAAACCCCCACACTTTCCCTAACTGAGAAGCTGGAACACTTTTGTGCCAAAAAGTTACTGAAAGAAAGAGCAAGTGTACATTGAGCTGAGCAAGGGTGTCCAAGGAAGAAGAATGAACTCTTTTTTCTTTTCTTTTTTTTTTTTTAATTAGGGATTTAGGTCTGGATTTGAAGTTGCTGGTTCAAAGAGGAAACATTAAGCAAATTGGAGATGGCCTTCTTTTTACCAGACCTTACCACGTGGCAAGCCAGGGGAATCTTGTCCTGGATTTCAGTGGAAGTAGGGCTGAGAGAGTCAAACTAACCCGAGAGCCCCTCAGCACCAAAAGTTAACTTGTTTCTGTTGGACTGGGAGTCATTTGTAAAGAATTTCGATGCACAAAAATAATTACATAAATCTTAAAATTGGAGTGTTATCTGAAAGATACAAGTAGCTTCCTATAATTTTGAAACAGTATTTTTGACATTTCACTTTGAATTTGTTTCACATTTTTATTTCTTAAGGATAATTAACTAATTAATTTTACAGTTGTGGTCTCAAATGAGTAAAAACCAAGACCCTCCCTCCAAAAATACGTATCTGGGGTTCTGCTTCCCAAGATTGAGACTGCTTTTTTCCTAACCAGAGGTGCTACGCAATTGCAATTTGGTGAGGAGGCCCTTTTGTATTTGCATGTCCTGCAGAGAAGTCCCTGCTTGGCGGGAGGGTGCTGCTGCTCTGCCAATGCGCCACATGCTCTATCGGTGGAAAAGGTCAGTAATGGTTCTTTCTTGAGAAATTTTTTTAGTATCATGAAGAGTTTGGATACTTGAAGTTTTTAAATCGTCAGAGACACTTTGGTCAAACCCATTTGCTTTGGTACTGTAAAACTCTGTGGGAATCCTTTACGGATGTTGAAGAGAATTTTTTACTTGCTGGAGAACTTGCATTTTAAGACATACACATTCTTAAGTTATATATGTGTTTAAAATCTGATCATACCAAGGGTAGATAAGAGTGTGGAAAACCAGTGCCATCTTACTATAGATAAAAACTCACTGAGCAGCAATAGATCTCCTAGGCAGTGCACTGCACCCACTGTGAATTATTAATATCCTAATCTAGATTCTGTTGAAGCTAGGGCAAAGATTTTCATCAACTCCAGAGGAAGCTGAATGAGGCTATTAGCTGGCCCCAGTGTTCACATTCGTACGTAATCACGCTAAAGGACTGCTAAAAATTGAGTGCTGGCTTATTTGTTACTATAGTGATAAGGAGGAGACCATTACTGTATATGGCCTGTTTGGACTGGTTGAAAAAGGTTGAAGACGATCTGTGCATTCCCCCCCCCGCCTTTGTATTTCCATTTCACAATTCTTATCAAATTAACCTGTCAGAAATGTCCTCGTGGTTCGCTACGCTATGCTACAGTAGGTGATAACAAATTTCTGGAAACATCTGTTGCCATGCTTCAGTTGGGTAGATTTTCCTGAAGTTTAGGATGATGTAGCTTTTACTTTGTGTTCTGAATGACCGCATGATGCTGCTGGACGCTGACACATTTTTGTGGCATTCTAGGCAAGCTCAGACCGCCTTCTCATGGGAGGTAAAACTCCTTCTGCACGGGGCAAAGCCGTGCCCTCCACCACTTTCTGGGAACGTGATAAAGGTCCTTTCATCCCTGTGACAGCAAGATCTCTGATAACTCAGCATAGTTTGTGACTGTGGTTGCTCCAAGGTTTATAGCCTGGGCTTTGAAAGGGTTTTTTTCTGTGCTTAGTGGGGTAGATAACAGTTGAGAAGAAGTTGCATTCTTCAAGCCTTTGAACAGAAAAAAGAGACTATGGAGTGTACTGAAGGAAAATGAATGAACTCCTATTTTTACAAAGCTAAAAGATATCTTTCAGCTTCAGCACTTACCACCGATGGTTCAAGATGAGTCTGTGCATAGTAAGAGGGACTTGCTACGGGATGCACCTGATGTAACGTGGCTTTCTTTCCAAAGAGGGTACAGAACATGAGGATCATGCGTGCTCACCCGCAGGCCGCCCTGCAGCCCCAGCCGAGGAGGTCGCACGCCAGGTGAAGGCAGAGTGGACGGAGCTGTGCCACTTCAGAGGATAAAGCAGTTGCCATGGGGGGGGGGAAATATTATCCCACCTTCTGGAAAGGTTACTAGCTCTTGGGATTTTTTTTCCTTTATTTTTTGTTAACAGCTCATTTTAAATTTCTAAATTTTCTAATTTGTTACCAGCTAATCTCTAAATTGTTATCCAGAGGTTACATCTGCTTTATACTGCCTGTTAAGGTGTGTTAGTCAAAGTGAGCAGAGGGAAGTTTGCACTCGCACTCTTGTAATGTGAAAGAGCCTATGCAACCTGCACATTTGCAATTTTTTTTTTAATGACAAAACCTGAAGGGGAAGTATAGGATGCTGAACTTTTTACCACATTTGAGATTTGCTAAACAATTGTGAAGTTTGTGGTTTCACTCTAAGACACTGTGGGTTTAGTGAAAAGAGCAGCGCCTGCATTTAACCTTGTAGGTGTGCAGTTAATAACCTAAACACAAAAATGAGTAAGCAAAAACTTCCTTGTCTGGGCTTATTAGATAATTTTCAGCTTGTCATTAACTTGGTCAAGCCAAACTGGTATCTGCTGCATTCCTCAATGATTTGTGCCAAATCATATGTTTCAACCCTTAGTAATTTCAGCTGCAAGTCTATTTTAATCTTGCTATTTTTTTTAAATGTACTCAGCACTCTACACTAATACCCCTGGGTCCTCATTCTTCACGGTCACTTCAGGCAAATAAAAGTTTAAAAAAAAAAATCTGCCCAAAATGCATGTTTTTTTGAAGTTCTGTCAGCAAATCCTCATATAACGGAAACTGCAAGTGTAACTGCCGCGGTACCTGCTGCCAGGCAGGTGAGATGGGAATGCGAATGCAGTTTTCATTCCCTGGCCAGCTACGTGCCCCGGCAGCTGGGAGGCACAGACTCCTCCATGACCTTGGGGCGAGCATTGCCACCTGTTGCCCTTTTTACACAAAAGCAGCCTGTGCCAGCCAGCAAGAGCAAGCGCTGACCTCTCCTCCGGGGAGAAGCAAACAGAGCCCAGGAGGGCAGTGAAGCATCCTGGCAGAGCAGTCTGGCTTAGAGTGTACAAAATGCTTGCGACCGGCACAAGAACCCTGGGCTTCACACGTTTGTCACCTCTGCTAAGGGCCCCTGCCTGCTGGCCTTGCGAGTGCCGCCCCAGAGGTGTCTGCATCCAGCACCGCTGTTACCACAACCAGATACTCCAGGCACTAGTGCTGGCTGCTGTTGCAGGGAGCATAGGTTAAAATGGCTCTTTCAAATTGATCGGTTGTATGATTTCTCTTTAAACATCTTTATAATATTAATTAATTTCAAAATGCAAATAATGAATGGGGGATCAAATAGGAAAAGAAATTGTAAACTGTATATATGTCTTCAAGTAAAATAATTGCTTTTAGTTTAGCTAATCTAAATGTGTTTGGCTTAATCAACTTAAATAATTTTTATTTAACAATAAACTTTAAGTCTGAACTTAAAATCGTTGCTCTTTTCACCTACTGCATTGATCTATTAATTTCTTAGCTCCTAACTCTGTTTCTCTCTTCAGCCAGGGAGAATAAATATACGCTGCCGTGCTGTCTTTGCCTTGTGGGAAAAAAGGTCATTATCTAAACAGTGACCCAACCGCTGGGGCGTTTTGCCTATATATCAAAATTCAGGCTGGTCACTTGTTTTCAAAGGTGCTATATGGTTTTGTTGAGAATAGGTCCTAGCCACTGAGAAGCAGTGATTGTACTGGGTTGTTTGGTGGCATCTGGGACTCACTAGCCCATTCTAGAGGCTCTAGTTCTGTTTCCTTAAGTGATATCTTAAAGTCTGAAAGTTGTCAAGGAGGACCGTCATTCTTACAGCAAAAAGAATCAGGTATCTTAAAAGCAATGAGAAAACTAGTATGGAGAGAGCCTGGTTAGGATTTTGAGGTGCTCGCGTGTTGCTCCAGCCAGAAGCTGGCCAGCGTAGGTCTCCCTGGTCTGCTGGTGGACTGCACGGCACTTGCAGCCAGCGGAAACCTGTCTCTGTGTTCTGTAACATGCTGTAAGTGCCATCGTACTTCATTTTAGGGTCTCCATGTACTCTATAAATTCCAAATTTATGGTAGTGATTAAGAGACTTTTTTTGAGAGTCTCTTAAAGCCTCAGAAATACATAAGAGATATAGCCATACAAAATTTGTATTATCACACAGAGGTTAAAAACCTTGAAATAGGATCTGCCACTGTTTCAGAGCAGAAAATATAAGGAAGGAACTTAATGTACTTATTTTTGAGATAGAGTAATTTAGGTTTCTTTGTCTCTAGTAAAGTTTGTTGCTGCTAGGTATTTCTAGACAGAGATTTTGGAAAATTTGTAAAGTACCAATATGTAGATGTCCACAAATGTTACATAAAAATGAAGTTAAGCACTTCAAATAATAATGTTTAATAACATTAAGCAGTTTGTTAGATGAAGTAGTATTCAAATATTCCTCCAGGCCCATATCTATAGGAGAAATAGTGATTTCATTACGAGGATGCACAATAAAAGATATTTTTCCAAAGATAAATGCCTACCTAGTGCTTTAAACAGTGTTGGATGTAGCTGACTCTAGGAGGTTTGCATCTTAAAACATTAGAAAACAATATAGAGAATAAACTTAAACTGTTAAAACATCCCCAGACATGTTCATGAGCCCCTCCCACAAGACAAGAGGTTGCACATCATCTCCTCACTGAGTGAATCCTCAGTAGTGACAGCTGATGTGCAACCTCCTGTCTTGTGTAGGGTAGGAGAAAGGAAGCAACCTCAAGCAGCCTCACACGTGCCTCTGGGCAGGAGCTTGAATGCTGGCAAGGGGAGGACAGCTTGCAAGGACAAACGTGCTCCTGCGTGGGGCAGAGGTTCCTGCATCCTGTACCAGGGATCCCTCTGCACCAGCAGGTGCTGCGTGAGGCGATGGAGGGTGGCACTGATGGCAGGCCATGGCTGGAGCTAGGGAAGAAAAGCAGTATGATAAAGTGAGGTCTCCGAGGTGGGTAGTTGGGGTGGAAGGTGTTGTAAGCATGGCAGTGGGACGGGCTGGAGAAGCACTAGGTCAGAAGTGATGGCTTGACCGGCTCATGCTGTTCAGGAATGGGATAGGGGAACTTCATTTCCAAAAACGACTCAGTGTCCCAACTCCAAAGCTTGCTTGCGTCCATGCACTATGGCAGAGTGCATGCTAGCCAGTGCTGACTGGCAGGGAAATGGTGCCAATACCTTGTAGCTATTTTGTGTAGACAACTGGATATATGCTTAGCATGTAATTTGATTAATGGTGGTTCCTGATAACATAGGCATGGCCAAACAATGCTTATTTTCCACTTATTAACACCATTTTACCAAGGAGAGGCATATTTAGCCTGTTTTTCACGTCTATTTCCTATAACTGGGAGTTTGCATAGGAAGGTTTGTTATTCACAAGCCAGACCTATTTGTTTTCCTGTGCAGCACAACTCAGTGAATCACACCATCCCAGTGCGGAGGGTGGAATTGTTTCCACCCATTTCCAGAGAAAATACAGGTGATTTATGATGAAGGGCCTTGACAAGTTGTTCTTTTAATCCCTGGGTTGGCTTTTATCCCAAATGAAGATGTAGTTTACTGACGTACCTTGTTGTGGAATACTTCAATGGGGTGTATGTTGGCCACGCTGATCTTATCCATGTCCTACAAGTCTTTCATTAAAAATATTCCCAGGGCTCGTCTTCCCCACAGCGTTAACCTGTGTGTTGGCTCTAGCTCTCACCCTGTCTAAACACAGCCTTGCAGCGAAGCGTGAAGGAGTATGCAACCTCAGTTTTGTAGCCAAGTAGGAGAATTGACTAAAGCCTGAGCTACTCCAGCTGCCAACCTGAGATCCCTGCACTTAGTCCCCCTTTACCGCAGGAGCCAAGCGCTGGAGGAGGGCTTGCCACACATGGGAATCGTAAGGTTTTTCCAGAAGCCTGTGTTTCAGCGTCTTTTTATGCTCAGTGGTATTACATGGGTGGCTCCTGTGAATCTTCTCCCTCTGTTGAAGCTAGGCAGCTGATAACCTCCAAGGCCTGCTCGCCCATCATCTTGGACTGGCACCTGCAGGCTCGCCTTGTTTGGCACTTGATGGGCTCAGGCAGATGAGATGTGGGGCCATCCTTTCAAAAGCAGAGCTCTGTTTACGCACATCGTTTAAGTGTTGTGACATAGGCGTTATATGAAAATGCACATGACAGAACTGATGTACATGTCCCAGTATGCAGATGTGTTTTGTAAGAAATAAGGTTCATTGAGGCTTTTTTGAATGCTAGGCACTAATTTAAAATCAAAGCACCAAAATCACTATGTACAAGCTCTTTGGCTTTTGGAAAGGGCTTGGTCCTCATTAATTCTTTCTGTGTGCCGTTTCTGGCCCCTGTAGGCACTAATGTTGAGTTGAAGGAGCCCAAATGAATCCTTGCAGTGGTGGAGCACGCTGGTTAGCCGGCAGGTCTGGGGAGGTGAGCACGCTCAACTTGAGGTATCTTTTAAAAGCAGATGTCCCTTGCCATGACATCTGGCCTGCTCCCGGGGCTGAACTTGTGCTTGTGCACCAATACTCATTAGAAATAGTTGCGAGGAGGTGTGGGTATGTGAAGAATGTGAAAACATGCTGTGCATTTGGAAGTCATTGCTGGCGAGGGACGTTCAATATACTGTAGTCTGGCACTACTTGGAGCTCTGCTGTTCAGTTTTGCGTTAAACGTGTGCTGGTGAACTGTAAACTGTAGCAAATAAAACAACTTACTCCTTTTGTCAGCCAGAAAAGATTGTGCTCAGGATATGTTCCAACCGAAAAGATGGTATTTTATTTTTTGACACAGACACTTCGTTTCTCAGTTGGAGTTTAAACATAATAAATATTTAACTTCTGAGCTTTCTTGCTCTGATTATTTCTGTGTAATATTTTACTCAATATTCAGTTAAGCAAACGGAACTTTATTGTCAGTTTATGTATTTCTGTAATGTAGCTTTATACATTGCAGCTTCTGTTCTCAAGTAGATTTTAGAAGTAAAGAATGTAACCTTTTATCTTTTTTGTGTGATGCCTTTGACTCTCCTCCAAAGGATAGATATGCAGAGCAACGGTGATTGGGGAAAATATTTTACAAAAGGAAAAGTGAACAAATGGGCATGGTTGGCTTATTCGTATTGCGCTGGCAGAAACAAACAGCAGAACATCCTACTTATGTTTGTGGTTTTACTTAAATAACTCAAATTTGAAAAGCTTCATGTTGATCGTTTGGATGAAGCAAGTAGTAAACTTGCAAGTAAACTTGCGCACATGTACAGCTCGGAGGAGGAAGCGGGGAAATGCAGCCTGTGAACCAAAGTCCAGAGAAAGAAAGAGGACTGTTGGCAAATGAACTGGCTTTAGCACAATTTAATTTGCCGTTGCTTTATGCTGGCTTTTCCAGTCCTGTGTCATTACACAGGTACCTTGTCATTTGAGGAGTAACATTCATGTTAGCCTGACATAAGCAAGCTGAATCAGTTATGGCCAGGTTGTCTTCTTTTTACTGGACAGAATAGTACTTCCATAGGACTCCTCTATCTCCTTCATATCTTCTGGGGTTCACACTGACACCCCAGTGCTGTGGAAAGGGCAGTTCCTGTGTGCTGAGTGTGAACTAAATGGGGACTTTGTCAGCTCCTACCAGCTGCTGGTCATCAGAAGATCTCAAACCATAAGCTACATAGATCCCAAACCACAAGCTTCAAGGGAGTAGGGGGCAGGAGAAGGAGAAATAGTTGATAAACAAAGACAGTAACAGAAAGTGGAAGGAATGGTAGGCATAGCTGAAAAATCCTTTCTGCATTTTAAAAACCCACAAAATCCTCAAAACCCAACAAAATAATTGCATGTTTGAAAACATGTATTTGCTATTTAAGTTGGCTTTCTAGTTTTGTTTCCATTTTTTTTCTGAAAAATCTCTCTCTATATATTTGTGTATGTATGTGTATATATATAACGTCTCTTTTCTGGTTTGCAATGGAAGTTTTGCAAATGTTTTTTTCCTGTGCTTTTATACAGGGGATTTCATAAACACTTTATTTTTGTGGCTAGATACCTCAATGTTTAGAAGACCTGTATTTCATGGAACTCATTACCTTCATGACTTCCTTACTTCTGTCTTTCTAAGTTGAAGAACTGTTTAAGGTAACATAACAAGCGTGACCGAAGCATGGTTTAGGCTGGCCCTGCCCAGACCTTCATCTGCCAGTACAGCCCATTCATGACATCAGTATGTTTGAGTTTGCGTTCAAAGAAGGAAGAAGGAAGACAGATGACTATGGTATTCGGGAAATCCCCAAATATATTTTCCTCTCTGATGTAGGACAGAATTTCTTACTTCTGGGAGGCTCTTACTTTTGGGATATTTGCTGTTGTGCCTGATACAATGAGGTTTCTTCAGGTGAAAATGCACCTGTATAGTGAGATAGACCTGGAAAAAAATGGCATAGAAATAACCAGATTCAGTTGTCCTAAACAAACCAGTCATCTGTTGCAAGCCTACAATATCTTATTCTAGTCTATTCTTCACACAGTACCTTTTTGTCTAGCCCTAGCTGTCATATAACCTCAAAGAAACTTAGGTCCCCATGTCACCACTGTCTTTCAATGTGTGGCAGGAATACTGCAGGTGACATGCAACCAGACACATGCCATATATTTCTATGAGAGCAGGACATGCTGGTGTCGCTGCCAGTGCCCTGGGGACACCTGTAGACCTTAATGGCCCTGAGCAGCCCCACCTGGGACCCCTACCCACACCCCTGCCCAGTGGTCCAGGGGCTCCACTTAAGCTGAGGCCTGGGCCATGCCATTCTCAGCCCTCTTCTTTGCTCTCCCAGCTTCCTGATTTGTTTTTCCTGGATGGAGCCTGGAAGGACATTGCAGGTAGCTTGTCTCCAGCCCTGTCTCCTGGATGAGCCCTAGACATATGTCCCAGCCTTGTCTTCAGTCCTGGTGCTGGCTCCTGCTGCTCCCCACTGGGTCTCTGCATGTACCCCAGCCCTGACTCATATCCCAACCTGCTGCGGGTTGTCGGCAGAACTGGTCGGTGACACCTACGTGGGTGCTCTGGGACTGCTCCTCGGGGGAGAGCATTGCCTCTGCCGGAGTTGCCTTCGGCTCCTTGCTGACTCCCTGCTATGGAGTGACCCCACTCCCCCTTCCTGCTCCCTGGCGTTTCCCATCAGGATTTATATTCCCTTTCTCAAGTGTATAAAACAGTTACAAATGCAAAACAAATGTTGTTCCATTTCCCGCTAGGAAGAGGGTTGACAAGACATAAGTAACTATGCCTGCTCCATGGATCGGGTAGCTCATGTTTTTTAATTGCAATATATGCTAGACATTTTGAAGTGCTTATTTACATAACATTTCTTTGTTTTTCTTCTCTTGAGATTCCATGCAAGTGTTAGCAGATGCAGATACAGTATGGTGGAAGACCAGGCAGTCTGTTTTATATAAAAATGATACACTTGGGATGGCTCTTAAATGGTACACTTGGGATAACCCGATTCAGTAGAGTGATGTGCATGCCCTGTAAATCAAAATAAAAAGAACACAGCTAAGCGATTTTTTTTTTCTGGCAGATGCTTAATTTACATTGTCAATGATAGCCAATACATGTATATAAGAACAGTACTTCAATATCAATATTATTGGGAAAAGCAAATGCTGGTGCTGAAAATTCTATAATACCCATACATTGCTGAAATGGAAATCCTCTGTTTTGGGTAATCTATTTACAGGGTAATTGTCCTGTTAACGAAATGGTCCTGGGGAGAAGAGGGGTCCAAGAAAACTGGTTGATTTTTCAAGGATCACCTTCTCCAAGCTCAACAGTGGTCCATCCCCATGTGCAGGAAATCAAGCAGAGATGATCCTTCCCCTCTGCTCAGCACCGGTGAGGCCACACCTGGAGAGCTGTGTCCAGCCTGGGCTCCCCAGTACAAGGGAGACATGGACGTACTGGAGATAGGCCAGTGAAGAGCCATGAATACGGTAAAGAGACTGGAGCTTTTGTCATACAAGGGGAGACTGAGCAAGCTGGGATTGTTCAGCCTCAAGAAGGGAAAGCTTGAGGGTAAGGGGGATCTTGTTGGTGTGCATAAATAACTGTTTTTGGCTGGGGGGCGAGAGACGGAGGCAGACTCTTCTCAATGGTGCCCAGTCAAAGGACAAGAGGCAATGGGCACAGTGGAATACAGTGGGATTGTTCAGCCTCAAGAAGGGAAAGCTTGAGGGTAAGGGGATCTTGTTGGTGTGCATAAATAACTGTTTTTGGCTGGGGGGCAAGAGACGGAGGCAGACTCTTCTCAATGGTGCCCAGTCAAAGGACAAGAGGCAATGGGCACAGACTGGAATACAGGGAATTCCCTTTAAACAAGAAAGCCAGAATCGCCTTTTGGATCTCTTTATTTACTTATTTGGTTTATCTGATGTACTTAATGAGAGCAGATTTCCCTAGTGAAATGGGTTTAGAGCCTGTATGCCCTGTACGTCGATAAAAAGAGTTGGTGACATCTGAAATACAATTTAAAATGCCAATGTAGTTGTTAAAGGGTCCTAGCCCACGCTGATGCCCAGGAGCCAGGTTCCTTAGCTCCCCTGTGTATGACAGTCCAATATCGTCATTGTAGATTTTGTTTATGTACAGTTCCTACTTCCCTGTTTTCCTGTTTTCTGTATATGTTTTTATAAGTAGTTTGGTTGAGGCTGGGTCCCTCTCTTCTCTGATCAGCTGGAAAAAAGCCAATTTCAGAGAGTAATGTAGTCCCTGGATGTATAATCTGGTGAGTGTCAAGTAGGAGTAGAGAGGTGATACCTGGCATTAGTGAGATACCTAGCTAAATATTGCGTAGCTGGGAGTTTTGCAATTTCATGTTGATGACAGGATTCATGAAAAGGTATGTACAAGAGAGAGAGACTTTTTGGAAACCCTCTTTCCAGTGAGAGACAAGAGAAAATCAGTTCACTGAAGTTTCTCTGAGAGGGGGCTAAAACATGTGGTTTATGGCCCTTAGAAACCCAAATGTGGAGAAAGATGTGATAATGAAGGATTAATTAGCATAGTAGATAAAATCATAACGAGTTTTGGCAGTTGGCAGATGGAAGCTAGATGCATTCGGGACAAAACATGAAGTCACCAGTGCCTGAGACGGTGCATTTCTACACCACTTGATTCTTTCATCCAAAACCCCGGACGTAATGCAAAAATCACTTGGCAGAGTCTGGCTGCGCCTACACGAGCATGAAGTGTGGTGCAATAGGAACAAACCAGCAGAGCCCAGCCGCGGCAGAGCAGCTGATGTCCATGCTACCTGTGCTTTGGGGCTTTATTTGGACTAGCTTTAGTGGTGCTACGGACTCCATGCCCATTAGCAGCTGCAGTCAATCAGATGCACTCCTGGATTACATGCTTCCATTTCCTTTCCTGAGAAAGGAATTTAGTTTGCATCTCTGAGCCCCTCCACAATGTGAACCCAAGTGCTGTTAACTGGGGACTATCAGCAGCTTCACAAGTGCCCTCCTCCTTTGTGCTAAAAAGTGAATATAGGCTCATTCCTTTGTTAAAAACTCTATTTTGCAGGAAGTCCTATGCCTGGTATACTCCAGTATAAACTGAAGCATCAGGAAACAGCGCTCACCTTTACGTAAAATAAAAGTACGTCCAATAATTTACAAAATATTTTATATATATATATATGAATGTGTATAGTCTCAACCCCCACAGACACCTAAAATAACTCAAAAAATATCCATGAAACACAGGAAAAACTATGGCAATGCAGAGTGTGCAACACAGTGGGACGCTGAGGTGTGGGTTGATGATTTACAGGTCGAACGGACTGATGAAGCACACGGCCAGACCAAAACCAGTTAAGATAACTGTGAGAGGTCGCTGACACGGCCCCAAGTGCCTCTGCCTTACCAGGATGCACCTCCAATCCACAGCCCCCTCACAAGCAAAGTTTAGTGGTGGTGAACAGATGACTCTCAGGCTTGCAACAAGGTCATCATCCTCTTCCAATGCTTTCACAGGGAAACATACGTCCTTTTAGCCTGTTTATACCGGATGCAGATGTCTTTTGCAAAGCTGTAAGAAAAACTTCCCTTGCAAGCTGTCATCTCAGATTTGTAAGGTATGAAGCGATGCTCCCTGCAGCGCACATGCTCTTCTCGCTTGCTTGCGATTTCCCTGCAACTTGTGCCCGCACGTACAGTACTTCCCCCGCCCTCACCGGGGTTTTGTATGAATTACTGTAGCACCCGCAGACCGGCAGTCCGAGACACCCGAGCGATGCCACGGAGACTGTCCCGGGCGGCAGGGGGGCGGTCGCG
>NW_008795127.1:1841595-1846608 GCF_000699145.1 Aptenodytes forsteri | reverse complement strand
CGGCTGCCCCCCAGCGCTGCGGCAGCTCCAGCTGGCAGGGCATTGTTCCGGCTCCAGCGCTGCCCTCTCCCCCGGCACGGCCCGGCCCGGCCCGGGGTAAACAACTCGGGCTGCAGGGTGGTCGCCCCGGTCCCGGAGAAGCAAACCTCTGCGCTGCCCGACCGCTCAGCCGAGCAGCAGGCTGGGGAGCGCAGTGCTGCGTGTTAACCTGAGGGGTTTAATGTTTAGTTGCTGGACCTTGTCTTCAAGTAGGTTGTTCTTGCGGGCATGAATGCAGCATGTACTTGAAGCAGCTTTTTTTTTTAATTTATTTTTAAGCAGTTGAGAGCTCGTGTGGAAATGTAGTGTGAGGCAAACTGGCCTAAAATGGAAGATTGAGTGACTTTGACTTTGCAGGCCTCCTCTCTGCTGCTAGGTAGGACTTGCAGTGCTCCAGCGCAGGGATTTAGCCTGGTTACACGATGCTTTTGTTCTAGGATGCATACATTTCTCATTCCTGTTGAACAGGAATTGCAACACTTGAAGCCTTCTGAATTTCTAAAGGGCACGTCTCTGAGCTGTCTGGGGTATTAGAGACACCCTCTTGGACCTAGTAATCCATCTAAACACATGCCTTGCTTGGGTTAGAGTCTGAAATATGATTGTCAGGTCCTGTGATAGGAAAGAGTGACATCTAAAGAAACTGCTATCAAAACCCCGTGGTTCTATAATCTGTACCTGGACCACAGAGCTGTTCCATGTGGTGTTAGCAGATTTTTTTTTTTTTCATCCACACTGCTTTACAGGGAACCATGCAGTCTCCTGAGCCTGGTCAGGAGTGTTTGTATTTGCCTCTCTGCTTTGGAACATGCTCTCAAACTTGCGAGCTGAGATTTCTCAGCTCAAGAGATTTGGATCAGATTTCTTGGATCAAGAAATTCTGAGTGTAAGAAGGCATTGAGTTTAATGAAGAATACCTTTCTTGTCCTCTTGCAACAATTGCAGTATTAATAATGCAAAAACTGAAATACAAAGTTCTTCGTGGAATCATACTGTTACTGCTTGATTCTTTAAAGTCCAAGGATATCTAGCTTGCTTGTATTGGAATATGAAGATGGCTGATGGGGAAAATCTAAAGCTTGTAATTACAAGTAGCTGTTGTGTGTAGTGTATTCAATTCAAGGTCTTGAGCAAATGGCCTTAGCCTATTCTGAGGACTGCATGATTATAATGAATTTAAAAGGCAGCTTCTAAATTTGGTAGATGCTCTTTTACACCTACAAATCAGCCAACATGAGGTTGGAAGTAAGTCTTCAGTTCTTGATAAGCAAACCCCCAAGTAGCCTTTTGCTTCAAGGGCAAGTACAAGGTTGGTATCGGCGGAAAAACAAAACCAGTAATTCAAAATGGAAGGAAAGACAACTTTAAAATACTTATTTGGGTAAGTGACTCTCCTGCTTCCTGAGTAAAGTCTCTGTAGCTGACTCTCCTACCTCATCACTCTGTTAGAAATTAATACTGCATGGGATTTTTTTTTGGAGGAGATAGAGGTAGGTTATACCTTCACTGTCCTGGGTGTGTTGATCTCCAGTGGGGAAGAGTAAGCGGTTTCTTCTCTCTCTCTTTCCCCTCCAGGAAAACGCCGCTTTGACTAATGTGAGCAATAGAAGATAGTAATAGGTTATTGTGTTTTGTTTTGGTTTTTTCCTAAATCTTGTTACTATAGTTGATTGAAATGGGTAGACTCAAAAAGGCTAATAGCACCAAATTTTTCAAATGTGTAGCAGAGAGGGAGAGAGATTCTGGCCCGAGGGGATACATCGCTTGATAAATTGGGCTTCTGGTAGTCTGATGAATAGACTGCCTGCCACATCCTACTTGCCTGCTGTGCGAAATTACAAGTTCAGATATGTTAAATGTTTTAATATGTTAAATATAACCAGCAGTAACTCCCCAGAAATCCTCACAAATAGGAGGGGAGGTGATTTGATCATTAGTAAATGGTTTTGCGTGGGAGTTTACAATGCCATGTGGCTCAAGGAAGCACTGCTGTACAGCATTGACCTTTACAGGCGGTAAGCTCAACCCTGGCTGCAGATGGGGGGGCTTGCATTTCTGCAGATCCTGCCTGACTCCTGAAAGAAGGACACTGGATAACACAAGGCTTCCGCTTTCTCTTGCTGCCTTTCATGTTGGGAGATATTAATCTATAGAGAGTAAAATATGATAGTAAAATACTCCTTTTTAGTTAGGATTTGAATCTTAGTAGTACTGGTAGTTGGTCCAAAACTGACTGAAAACAGCTTGCATGGTTTTACTGAGATTTAGGGGAAAATGTTTTTTGTTTTTGAAGTTGAATCGTTTAAGGCTTATAGCAGAAGTGCATGATGTCCTGTTTGCAGAAAAGGTGTTCTGGCTTTCTGTATGAATTACTGTTCTTAAACCCAGAACTCTTAAGCTTTTTAGTTTGATACTGCATGTGCCTTGTCTTGAAAACCTGGCCTCTGCAGTTGGGCTGCATTAATAGCCTGGTGAGGGTGGATTAGTTTCCTAGGAAAGCTAGAAGAAAATGCTTACTATCTCTGACTCAGGGAGATACAGGGATACCTTGATACCTGAGGTCAAGAGGTTGCTTGGTTTGTCATACTTGTGATGCTGGTGTTGAGAGGTCATTTGGTATACCAGTTGCTTCTCGTAAGTACTTGCTGATCTGTCCAGTCTCAGTGTTAAGGGTTATGGATTTTTTTAAAATATCATTCTGAATGTAAACACTATCTAGTGTGATGCAATGTGGCTTAGTGTGCCTGACCCAGGTTGACTTCTGCTAGACTTCAGGTGACAGAAGTATGAGTAAGAAGCTCATTCTTGCGGAGTCTCAGGTGAGCACTTGAAGCATGTGTTAACTTGATGTTGCATACTGGGCTTTCTGAATAGTAGCCTTTTCCTGGGAGGAGTAGAATGAATAAGTTGGTATGATCTACTCAAGCTGTTAATGCCACAAGAAAGCTGCTGGTTTGTAGCAATTTGCTTCTGTAGGGTGATTTTAATCTAAACTGTATTTGGATTGAGATTAAATTAACAGAGTAGTGCCATGATGTACTTGCAAATCAGAGTTGTAGGGATGCAGTTCTAATGGATAGTAATTTAGGCTGCAAAATAGATATTTGTAAGCATCTTCTGTGGTCTTTGAAGATGAGAAACCGATAAGACTGTTTAGTGACACATTTTGTGTGTATAGGCATGGATCAAAGGAAACTTAAATTGATCACTGTTTCGAAGGTTTTAGTGGGAAGTATTGGTTTTCCTTAATATACAGGGTTACCAAGTGCTGCTGGAAGACTGTAGTTGCACAAAAGGCATTGAGCAGGTTCTTGTCATGTGGTTCAGCTCCTGAACTTGAATAAACTCCAGTGGCCTCATTGGTGTGCACTCAGATTGCTTGTTGGATGTCATTAAGAGGCAAGAATCCAGGTGTTGTTCCATTTGATTGCAAGAGGATTGCAGATAAACATCTGAGGACAGGGCTGTGACTTTCCTTGTAGATGGGGACAGAGCCGTGACACATCAGTATCAGAAGTAGTGCTCCTTAAAGGTTGCAGCAAGAGTCTTAGCTTCAGTTGCAGCTTATGAAGTAAATCACCATTGCCCAACTGATGGGGGCTGAATCTAGCTTCCAGGCTGCTTCCCTCTGGTCCTGCCTTGTCTCAAATGCAGGAACAGAAACTGAACCAGCAGAGGCAACCTGAACTACTGCATGATGGCCCTGTGGTTGCTTAGAGCCAGACCTGGGGGGCTGAAGGGGGGTTGGAGGTGGGGGTTGAATATTAAGGACCTGCTGGTTCCTCTCTGTGCATGGGATGGGTTCCTCACTAACAGCTTTTTAGTTCCTCCCTCTACTGTTGCAGGAAAGCGAATCTGTCAGTTACTGCTTTAAAAGGGGGGTTTACAGCTCTGAAGCCTGGCTGGGTGATCTAGGTGATTCTGGGTAAGATGAGAATGTGTAGTTTTTTAATTGGGGGTGGGTGGAGGAGGAGGGCAAAGTAGTGGATTAGACAGTTCAACAATACTTGGTTTCTTCAGGAAAGTCCTTTGTGGCTACAGAGTGACTGTCACATCATACATGACATGACAGGCCTCACCATGGGAGACATCTTGCTGTTGTATTCATGTTATACAAGGCTTAAACTGAGGATTCTCCTTCATAGGTAGATTCTCATTCTACCTATGCTACTTTGCTGTGTCTTGAAGGGTGGTTGTGGTTTCCTTGCTGGTTATGGTTTGGCTCTGTCACAGGTCGTTGCAAGACCTCAGTCAAGTTACTGCCTTGACTGCAGAGCAGGGGGAGAAAATCCTGGGAGGACTTTCATACAGTGTTTGGGGTTGCATGCTTAAGGTGTAGTACTACCAACAGTCCATCCCTTTCCCCAGCTGTGCTGTCTTGTTTCCTTCTGGGAGCTAATGGCTATCTGGCCATCCAGACCAGAGTTGATTTAGCTGAGAACTAGCATCAGAACTAACCCAGGAAAATGGTGTTTGCCAGATCGCCTCCCTGGTGTGACCGCGCAACCAGATGAGTGCCTGGCCAGCACAAAGAGGGTTGTGGGAGCATGTATCTGGGACAGGTTGGACTGACTCAAATTTAAGCTGATTGTAAATGCACTCTGAGATTAGGATTATGTATTTTATTCAGACAAAAGGATTTCTCTTGTTAATAGCCAAAGCTATTTGTTGCACCCTCTTTTATACTTAATAAAGGAGCTAAAACATGATTCTGCGCTTGCTCTTTCAAAGGATGAGTGGAGAAAGACTTAAGTAAAACAGATCTGTGGGAGCTGTGCAGTGTAACCTGTAACAAACTGCAATGCCAAGTAGCTGTCAGGATAACTCAAATGTGTATGGGTGGCTGATCCCCTGCTCCAGCATATCATAGTGAAAACATCTTAGTGCAACGTTGCTCACAATAAGAGATAGGCAACTTGTCTTGTAGCTTTCTCCTGCCTGCAAGAGGCTGTGGAAAAAAAACAGACACTTCTT
>NW_008795127.1:1818424-1841486 GCF_000699145.1 Aptenodytes forsteri | reverse complement strand
ACCCCCCCCCAGCCACTTCTTTTACACAATGTGGTGGACCTGCCTTTATGGCAGGCCACTGCAGTGCTAGTGTGCTGTTCATCTAAATATTAGGATAGAGAGGAAGAGAGGCCGTTGGTTCTTGGGGTTGTTTTCTTGGCAATACAGAAGCTGACGGCTGCTCTCCTGTTCTCTTCCGTTGCACTCGAACGATGTCTGGCTATGGATAGACAATAGGCAGGCTGCTGCCTGCTGTAAACAGCCCATTGTACACTGAGAGTAGGAGCAGCAAAGAACGGTGGAGTCCTGCCAACTTGGGTCGTTGCCTTGAGATACTGGCTATGCTGTAAAGAATGAGTCTTGGGTGCTGCGGGGTGTGTGTGAGCAGAGAGAGCTGGCTTTGTCTGAGCCATACAGAACTCCTTAATTGAATTGATACCATGAGTTCAGAGGGATGCTTTCATGGGCTGGGTTTTGGGAACTGCTGTTTCTGTGGGGGTGGCCAGGACAGGTAGTTTTGCCCTGTTACTAAAACCACTTTCCCATATCAGTCTGGTATCGTTTCTAAACTTACAAACAAACCAAGGTCTACTGGTTGCATTGAGGAAGAACTGCTTTTGACCTCAAATGTTGTCCATTCTGCTCCAAGTTTTTTGCTACATGTAGCAACCTGAGTATCACAGACTGGTACTTCTCTTATCCAGGATCCTTCTTCCTTTGGGTCTCCAGCTGTGACTTCCGATTATTTGCTATGCCCTGTCTCGCACTGGGGCTGAGTTTGTGAGTCTGTTCCTTGTGGTCCAGATCCTGTCTGGATGAGAAGCAATTGCAGGACCTGAGTTTGTGAAGAGAGCACGGCTTTTTTGCTTGTTTTGAGTGAGCAGACTTAGCTGGGTCCCTCCTTGAGGAAAAGGACTGAAAGCCAGATCCTAGCTCCGCTGGCAAGATCTTTGTATCAATCTAAAGGCTCTAAACTGCTCTCCTTGGTCACGGTAAAGACCCTGGGTGTCTGATGGGATTGGAGTATGAACCAAGTAAATACTGAGATGGATCAAAGAAGGCTGAGAGGCATTGAAACCTCCTTTTTTTGATGGGGCGTATTTGGATGCATATGTTAAGAATGTGGATTTTATTCTCCCTGTTGCATCTGGCTTTGTCTTAAATACAGAAAACAAGAGTTGATATGACTTAGCAGATAGTGCTAAAGCTAGTAATTCCTTAGTCTTGCGGAAAACTCTGTCCTAACCTTGTTTTTGTGCTGATGAGGCAGAAGGTGTAATAAAAATGTCATCCCTCAATATAAACCTAAGCAGTAAAATGTGTTATTACATAACTGATAACTTGCAGTATAACTGCTCAAGAAAGGTTTTATGTTACAGGCTGCTCTACAGACTACTGGTCAAGAAAATGAAAAGTAGTGGTGTGCATCTTTTTTTTTTTTTTTTTCCTTCACCTAGGCTGAAATCATAGCAGCTCCTTGACTACAATGGGACTCGTGAACTGTTTACTTCAGTTCTAGTTAGCTCTAATGGCACCACAGCCTTTTGAAAGAGTAACTCTAATTACATTGCATTCCTAAATCATATAGTGTGTGTGTGTAGGACACATGACTAATGCAGAGAGGAAAGCAGTATCTGTTTTAAAAGTCAAAGGTGCTTATTGTGGGGCTCGAGGAGGAAAGAGCTAAGCTTGCTCTTAGCCCTTGCATACATTATAGCCCCCTTTTTCTAGTTTCATAACATGGTATCTGTGATATACCCAAAATTAACTTGCAAGCTGAGACTTCCTTGTTGGAATGACTTTTTATTCTTACTGTTCATCTGTGTGTATTAAACCTTAAGAGGCAGTTTTCATGCCTGCAATGGCTAATGAGCATGATTTGTTGCATAAAAAGCAACAGCATGGTAATCCTAACTATTAAGTCAGTAATTGATCTTTTTTTTTTATGCCAAGGGAAGATGAAGAGGTTCCTTGTTATTAGTCAGTTCTTCTCTACCTTCCATTACTACAGCCTGACGTGTTGTGAATTTTGAGTATAGTCTGCTGCGTATCACAGTGCAAATAACCAAAAGGCATTTCTGTAGTGGCCCTGCACTGCATATCTGGTGATGAAGTCCTGTACCCTGACGCTATGCCATAAGAGCAAAGGAAGGGGGGGAGGATGGGCAGTGCCTGCAGGCTGGGCAGCTCTCAGTGGGTCTGAGATGGTTCCAGAGATGGAACTTGATTCCATCCTGATGCTGCCCCCATCTGTGACCTGACTTCAGCCTGTCCTTCTGCTAACATTGTGAAACCATGGGCCCTTTGAACTATTTTCATGGCTTTTTTGCTGTCTGTAGCAAATCCTTGTCCAAATACTGGTTAGACTTTTTGTGAGCTAGACAACTCTTCTGTTGCCTGGCTGAATAACTGAGTGCAGCAGTAAAGATGTCAAGGGCAGACTGTAAACTAGAGATTTTCCTGTAGAAATATGAAATCTTAGCCTGGTATGGTTGGTTTTAAAAACTAAGAAGCATATAATTCAGCCTGTTCGGATTTAAGTGTCTCCTACGCTGCCATCCTGCAGTGGTGTATTGTTACGCAGTATGTTCTAGCTATTTAGACACACATTTTGACATTCTTTAGGTCCTTTGTTTAATTTTATTGTCCATAGGAAATGGCTGGACCTAAATTATCTGAGTAAATACGTCTCGGCTCTTCAAGCAAGTTGCTTCCCCCCCCACCCCGACAGCGGCCGTTGTCAGCCGTCGCTGGGTGGCAGGAGGCTGAGCTGGTGACAGGCGCCTGTGAGCGCTGCTGCCAGCCGGGTGGGCAGGCGCCCTTCAGCGGGCGGTGGGGTGACTGGGTGCGGGTTGCCATTGGCCCCGGGCAGGCCAGCCGCCTGCTGCTTACCTCTCACCTAGTGGGCAGGAGCTGGTGGGTTTGGCATGTGACAAACGTCCCGGGAGACCTTGGCTGTAGAGGAGAGCACCAGCTGAGCTGACTGCAATCCCTTTTTTCCGCAGCCGGTTCTTGCTGTGGAATATCCATGGCAGTGAGCGCTGGCGGGGAGCAGCCTCTTTCGTCTCTTCCTTCTGTGTGAACGTGACAAATCAAATGTGCTTCCTGTGCTTGATTATATTGCTGTGTGCTGCTGCCTTGGGCCTCCTTAGATGCTGCTTTAGTCAGCCTCATGACCAGAGATAAATTGCTGGCATGGTGCTGGGAGAAATAGGAAGCTTGCTAGCATAGAGGAGCTATGGGAGGATATCAGCTGTGAAGGCAGCTTGCTGTAGTGAGCTCTCTGTGCACGACTGGAGGGAGAGTAGAAAAGAGAGTGAGTTTATTTAATGGACTTAAGAGATGAAAAATCCTGCTGTGCTACTATAGGATTAGGATGCTCTCTGTTAGGTTAATGCAGGCAAGTTAACGCCTTATACCCCTGCCCTCCATCTCTCCGACTTCCCTGTTTGGCACTTGCTGTTTAAACAGTCTTATAGCACAGCTACTCTACAAGTAAATATTTAGCATCTGTGAAATGCTGTTCTTCAAAAAAAAAAAAAAAAAAATTTGTTAAAATGCACTGTCTGTTAAAAGCATTATTAAAACCCTGCAGAAATTGCCTCCTGTCAGCCCCACCTGTTTTTCTAGAGTATGAATGAGTAATTGCTTGCTTAATTAATTGCAGCACTGAAGTCTGAAGGTATTGCCTGCCTAGTGGCAGATCAAATTACTTTGACAGTGGGAAGCTAGCTGGACAAAGCATACATTGCTCTCCTACAACAACAGTGAATCGAAAGGGGATTTCAAATATTTGTGTGTAACTTTATTTCATATCAACAGATTTCAGCATCGGGACAACTGCACTGAACTGCAATGCAAGCACATGAGTTGTTTAGACACCTACGAATGCCAGAACTTGGGGATGTCAGACAGTATGTGCGCACCCTTCCAACAAATACGCTGATGGGCTTCGGTGCTTTTGCAGCTCTCACAACCTACTGGTATGCAACAAGACCGAAAGCACTAAAACCACCATGTGATTTAGCAATGCAATCCGTGGAAGTAGAGGTAAGTGTCACTTAATGGAGGCTGTCCTTCACTGAATTTTGAAGCCTGAAGGCAGCACTGAGAGAGACCAAACACTGATTTACATAAGTGTTCCTAAACTTGCAGTGGGAGGGGAATACATTTCAGGGCATGTTTGGTTTTTTTCTGAAATACGGCTTGAACTCATTTTTTTGGCTTTCTGAAATTGAAAACCAATTTGAGGGTTGAGGTCATCGTGGTGGTAACTAGCATGGTAGAAAAAGACTTTGTGCTGAGAAAACTGAGCTTCTGATCTGACTGGTGGGAGGAAACTTGCAAATGTTAGAATTGGCCCAGTGTAGTTTTCAATTCCTGGATGTGTGCTTAGGTGATGACCTATTAAATTAGGTCTTGGGGTCAGAGTGAGTATGCTGGTGTGTACTGATTAGGCTAATACTTTTCTGTTCTAATATTTAGTTTATAATAGCTGACAGATGAGACATTCTATATTAGGTTACAAGCATGAAGAGGGTACTAACTGTCCTCAAATGATCTGTGGAAAGATGTATTAGTCCTGCCAAGAGATCCCAGCCATGAAGTAAGTTGAAATTAAAGCAACCACCTGCTAAACTCTGGATATGCTAGCTTAGCTTTCGTTTTATGCTTTTTAGAGGCAGAGTTGCTGTTAGGTGGTGGGGTTTTTTTAATAGTGAAGTCAAATATGGAAACAGTCTGACTGGGAGGAACTGTTGCTTAGAAGCAAATACAGACAACTGATTACATGGCCAGGGTTTCCTGAGCAGCAGTTGTATCAATTTCCCTGTTCACTACAGAATCAAGATTTTCACCACTTATTTCATTCTTTCAAGAGTGCCTCTGTATTTCTTCAGGGTAGACAAGGTGTTTCCTTTTTTGAAGGAAGGAGACAGCTTTGAAAGGTTGTGATCTTCAAGAGAGATACAAAATGTAGGACTGTAAGGCTGCCAGTTTCTTGCATTACTCTTGATAGTCAGAAACTACCACTATAGATTTTTTTATATATACTTGCAACTGAAGTCTCCCTTTACTTGCAACTGAAGTCTCCCTTTACAGCACATTCTTCTGTGTGGATAGACTGCATCCAGTTGTCCTGTATCAAGTGCAATTAACATGGCTTCTTCTTGTGCTTAAGAGTAGATGTGACTACAAACTGATGTAAACAAATGTGGCAGAGCAGTTTGAAATTTACAGTGGGTAGACGTTCATGAACTTCAGCAAAGCAAACTCCTGTCATAGCCTCAAATTGGGCACTTTCTTTGCAATGTTTCATGATATTGAAATTGAAGAATGAAGCATTAGCTGGCCCCTCAATTCAAAAGTTTAGTACCACTTTTTTCCTAATCTTCTTCCCAGTATGGTATACAGTAAGCTTACTGACACATCATATTACTATAGCAAGTAATGGTCTGCTATTAGAATTACACAAAGCGGGAAACAAATATGCTCTGGCAATGTGATAATTGCCAAAACCACTCTTTTCAAGGAACATGTGTAGAGGAGGGATCCAGAGGTTAGATCTCACTTTTCTTGGTGAACTTTCCCAGTCCTGACAGCAGCCACTTAGTGGGTGGAATAGTCTTGTAGAGCAGCATGTTTTGGTGGCTGGAATAAACTAGCAGTGAAAGCTTTCCAGCTGTGGAGAGCCTCACTAGTCAGTATAGACTTCAGTGGATTTGGAGGGCTTTGCATTGGAAGATGGTAGTAACAGTGGCTCTTAACTGGCCATAAAACCAGTGACAAATGCTTATTTGCTTGAGACTCTTGACAGCAGTCTCAGTTCACTGCCTTTACCTCTTCAAGCTAAATTGCTCAGCACTGCAGGGTTCTGTGATTGAAATCATTGTTCGGTAGTATGAGACGTCACTAAACTACTTAATGCATCATTGATCCATATTGTACTGGTTAAATCAGCTCTCTGATCAGAGCAAAATAGGTATAACAGCATTATTTTTCACTCCCTCTTCAGAAAATACATTTTAATAGGAAGACTGAACTGTAGTAAAACTGAAATGAAAAACAGCTGTTAGCATGTCATAGTGATAAAGGAGCTCAAACTTTGAGAACGTGTTGAAATGATCAAGATCTAGTCAGTTTTGTTTATTGACAGTTCAGATACAGCCCTTAATGTAATGCTGTAAACTGTACCAAACTGTAATCAAATGAGAATGTATGTTTTGAAGCAAGTTTCGAGTGTCTGTTAGAATTGGTACTTTATAACAGTAACAAGAGTGTAATACAGTGCTTGGGATGGAGTTTCTCACTACATTTTGCTTAGAATTTCATGTCACTTACTCCATTCTCTTATACGGGTGTTAAGATAGATTGTCACTTCCACAGAAGAAAAATATCAAATACTGCTCTCAAATTATGTCTTAACTATTTTTTTCTGGCTAAGCAATACAATATTAAAAGGTCTAGGGAGTAAGCAATGTGCTCCAAAAAAACCATGGCAGAAGGCAATTCCTCTTTTCTACTGTTTTAATATCTAATCCATCTGTTCATTATAGTTCAAAATTATTATCATTAAATAAGCTTCTGCTTAATTCTTATTTGTGACTTATTTCCTTGGCCTCTAACAAAGTTAAATGAAGTCAGTGACTGGAGTAGGGTTTCTACATGTTCTGATAATAAATATTTGTAACTCTATATCAGAGGAAAAAGATCCTATTTACTGCTGTTCCAGGTCACTTCCCATCTCTGGAAAGCTTTGATTTGGTAGGCCAGCACCCAGTGACCCATTTTAACCATCACTGAATGAGCATAAAGATTGCACACTTAGTTGAATATTGGTACAAAGAGTTACTGAAAGTATCAGCTCTTCTAGAGTAGATGCCACAATTAAAAGATGGGGAGTATGATCTTTAAGTATGCATACTACAGTTACACTTCACTGAAAGAAACCCTCTTGTCTTCAGAGCTCCCAACCTGATCTCTCTTAGGGGAACTTCTCAGAGGTATAAGTGAATCTTCCAGGATCTACTTGAATCTCTTGTCTGTAGGAGGGGAGACAAGATTAATGAGGAGTAATTCTAAATAAAGTCTGTCTAGTGTAAGACTGCATTGCTGAGACTCATGCTATACTCAGTCATGCACTATATTGCCATTACTGTAGCACTGAAATTCTTAACAGAAATAGGGCATTAGTCCTGTGTTTTGCAAAGCTTGTGCACCCTTAATGCCTGTAATTGTAGGCACATCTGGATCTGTGTGCTTGTAGATTGCTTTTTCCATTGGTGACTGATAGCTGAACAACTTTGGCTATTGATTTGCATGCAGGTGTATGGCTGTCAAATATATTAAACCTTGTTTTAAAAACCCAAATACTTCTATTTGGCTCAAGTTCTGCTAAAGCATGTAGAAGGATAGCATATAAATAAACAGTAGGATGTCAGTGTTTTCTAGTATTAAGAGTTTGGATTTTGTGACTCTGGCTTTTTTATTCCCTTAAGAAAAGACATTCAAATATGGAGAGAGGTTTTCAACTCATGAAAACTTTTAAACTTACTTGCATTCTCCTGATACATTACCAGAACTCTAGCTTTCCTTGTCTTTCAAAAATCACTTGATTAGACATGTGCTTGCCTCCCTATTAAGTGATCAATTTTAGCTGTTGTGTGCTTACCTAGGGATTAGCATGCTTAAAATTACACGGCTGGTTTGAAAACTCTAGTTTATACTTCTTGCTGCTCAGAATATGCATGTTGGTGACCTAAGCACCACTTGCTGGTGTACTTTCAGGAAAATGGAAATTGGGTCTCTTGCTTCTGAGGCATGGTGGAGCCAACAGTGTGTTTTGACACTACTGCTAATCCTAAGCAGCCTGTGTCAACAAGAAGCAAACCCATGGCTGGAACAAAAGCAGCTATCTCGTTGTGTGACCCAAATAGGCATTGATACAGTAATATATATGCCTCTGTGGTAGAATAAATGTTTCCTTCAGCTGCTGCTGTTCTGAACAAATGCCAAGGTTCTACTTAATGTCCAGCACTTGCTGTGTAATGGGTCAGTTTCCTGCAACTCCCTGAGCTGCTGCAAGGGCTGCCTTATGTGAGTAACCAGAGGCTGTTCTTGCATTAATAAGATTTTATTGCCTAGCTCCTCAATAACACTTTAGTAAAACTCACAACCCTTTTGAGTGCTTACCTTTGTACTGGACAGATCTGTTACATCCCATTCAAATAACTTGTGTGAAATCAGTCAAACATTCCAGTCCTGAGATTCAGATGCTTGGTGGTTGTAATGACCAGTGATTTTTTTTTTTTTTTTTTTTTTCCAAAAAGTTTGCTGCAAACAGAACTGTCCCTGATAGTGCACAAATATTCTGGATAAGGACCCTTTGGACAGGCTCTTAGAGTAGCAAGAACCACTATTTTCAAGTAAAGTGTAGACCAATACCATAATATTGCCTAGTAGATGAGCTCAAACTGGGAGCATAAGGTAAGGTCTAAATGATCTTCAGCATATCCAGGTGTATTTCACTGCATCTATGAAGAATAACATTGAACTCCTGATGGCCTTCACACAAGGACCTAGGTGTTTTTCTGCAAAACTCTTACTCTAGGGCTGTTGAAAATTCAGTTAATTTCACTTTACTTTGGTTCTGCTTACTTTATTCTTTTTCCCATAAGTTGGTTATGTTTCCCTTTACTGAAAACTCATGAGAACTGATGGGGTCTTTTCAATAGTAGTCTGTTATAGAGCTTCTGTTTTTTCAGAAGGACGGTGCAGTCAGTTTTCTATCTAAGCAGTGTGCTGTCTGTCTGATGAAGTCTCATCCTCAAATTTGGTTAGTGCCTCAGGTCCTGCAAAAACTGCTTTTGTGGTGCTGACTAATAGGGCATGTAAACAAAACAGTAGTAGCTCAGATGAGGAGAAAACAAGTATTTCTTGACTGTTGCCAAGGAATGGCTTAGGATATGGTATTTCACCTGGTACAGGAATTGTAGCACATCAAACATGGTACTGATGCATTGCACTTGTTGACATTACCTATGATTGTGGTTACAAACTACGTTGTGTGATCTTCCTCAGGTTAGCCAGCAGTGGTAGAACTGGGAAAATCTAGAAGCTGACCTTGGTTATCCAAGTTCTGTGAAACCAGCACAATAAAGCAAGCAGTCTTGCTTTGCTTTCCTGGCAGAGACATGTACTAGTGATCTGTTCATTTCCTATGGAGTAGATGTTGGTCTGAGTGCAAGTATGCTCTTGAATTTCTAATGTTACCAATTTTTAGAGGTAAGCCAGTCATTAACTTGTTCTGGGTCATGTTCACAGTGTAAGTTTCTGCTTACTGTCAAAGGAGTGGCAAGCACTGCATTACGCATAGTGCTTTGCTAAAACAAGTCTAACTTGTTCTAGTGTTAAAATATCTTTTTCCTCTCTGATGTGCCTTTAATGTGCTAACTGCTTTCTGTGGACATGGGTAATATGACATCTTCTGTGGATAAACCTGTGTTTATCTAGCTTATACATGAACAGATGCTCTCTGGACTGCCAGGGTACTTTGAAAACAGGAAAATAAACCAATGGTCGGGAAGAGCCTATGAATAGGTTTTTGACATTGTGGATGACGGCACAATTCAGGCACAGATTTAGTTAGTCCAGGATTTGACTCTGAAAGAGCCAGGAGTTGACTACAACCACTGATAGAGACACAATCTTATGCAATGTTTGCCCAAGACCTTCTGTTTAACCAGCTAGGCTCTTCCTGCGAAGAACTTGCTTGTAGGTGTCTGTCATCATAGCAGGACTAATAAATGTGGCCCAATAGTACTTGCATAACTGCAATTTGTGAAACTTAATTGATATAAAATGAGATTATTTAATCAGTCACTCTAAAAAAGGCCATGTTAAAACTATGAACTATTAAATTCTTGTATTGACTTCCAATTGTAGCCTATGTAAATGTTCACCTGCTGAAAAACGGTGATTTTAATCCTCAAGGTAGTATTGTCTTGACTGCCTCTAACTAGATTAGGAAGAAACCTTTTTTGTAAGATGGAACTTTAAATTGGATTAAAGGACTCAATTTTTATCTGGTACAGAGTATTTTACTTATGAGAACACTTGTTTAAGGTGTTGTTGACCACCCTTAAAATCATTTAGGTTTTGAAACCACAGTTTGAAGTGTGACTATGTTTTGTAATCTTAATTAGAAAAGTAGATTAGGATCTCGGCATTAATATTGTATCTAGAGAGCTCTGAGTCTGGAGTGATTTAGAAAGTTTGATGGAATTAATCATGTTATATACTGCAATAATAGTCAAACACTTCCTAAGGAAAACCCTCTGTCTAGTAAGGAGTGTCAAAGGGCATTTTGCAGTTCTCATTTGGTCTGTGCTATCATAGGTAGCTGAGGAATAAGATTTTTGCCTGACAGGTTTTTAGTAATGCAGGGAGCAGTCTGACTCTTTAAACAATATCCTGGGAAACCTTGCAGATCTCTCTCTCCCCTGGTGGTGAAAAGAACCGCAGTTCTCTCAAGCAGAACTTACCAAGACTCATAACAAAACTTAATGGATGAGGTGGTTTTATTCCTTCGGGAAATTCCTGTTCATTTATAACTAACAAGTGTGTCTAACCTTTCTAATTGGTTTTCTTAGGGTGGTGAGCATGCTCGAAGGTCCTCTCTTCTTAACAGTGATGAATTGTTGATTTACTACTACGATGATGTGAGAACAGCTTATGATATCTTCCAAAGGGGTGTGCAAGTATCAAGTAAGTCTAAAATTAAAGATAATTTTTTCAACAATATGTCAAGGACTAAAGGTCTGGGCTCTTTTGCAGTGCAGTTGGGGCTAGAGGATGTCTACCTAGCAATGTGATAAATGTATTGGATGTGAGCTTTCTGGAAGGCAAATTTAACTGTGACCTCTTGTAAAGCAGAGTTGTGTGAATAAAGTCAGTGCTGTGTTCCTTAGCCTAAACCAACCTCGTTGCCTTTGTGTCCTTCCCCAGCTTCCTTCCCTGCCCTCCTCTTAAAAAAAAAAAAAAAAAGTTTGTCTTCTGAAGGCTTAACACCAAGAGTGTAGTTAGTATGGTGTCAGGACAGAGGAATCGGGGGTTAAATTTTGAGTAACTTTTGATTATCATTTTTAGATAATGGTCCATGTCTAGGTGTTAGAAAACCAAACCAGCCATATGAGTGGATCTCTTATAAAGAGGTAAGTAGTATTTCTAACTGAGTGCTAGACCTGCTTTTGCTTGCTGAGACCGTTGAGACAACATCCAGTAATGTGATATAACAAATCTTAATTATTTGTAGATGTTTTGAAGTAGTAGCAGAATATTGCAGAAAGGCTCTAGTTCCTATTAGAGTGTCTTAAAGGAACAGCCTCAAATATGTGCAAGGGGGAGAAAAGAAGAGTATCTCCTGCACTTGGTTTATTAAGTTTTATTTCAGAATTTTTTTGGGTTATCTTGGCAGCTTTTAGCGTCTCATTGCTGAATTGTTTAGAACTTGGATGCTGCCTTTGAAGGGCTGCAGCTCTGAAGCAGTATTCAGGGACTCAGACTGCTACTACTTTAGGTGCTTGCTTCTGAGAGGCTCATTTTACACTAGGAAGAGTCCTACCTACAGATGTTACTTGTGCTTCTTGACAACTTGTCTCCATAGTGCTGAATGATTGTTGTATAGGGTGTTAACAGATATGCTTCTAACTAGTAGCATGCTCCTTCATGATTGCTAAAAATATCTTTATGGAAATCTTTAACAGCTGTGTGCTTTTAGCTGGTTCCTGATTTAATCAGTTATTGTCTTCAAATTTGCATAAACCTTGCCTATTGCATGCTGTTAAGGTCATTAAACACCTTTTGTATGTAGCAGACCTCACTTTTTTCCAAGGTGATTTTGCTGGGCACTTGTTAGATGCAACCTCTCTTTGAAGCTCTTCTGTTTGAGTCATGTGACTAACATGGATTCAGGTCATGTGCTATATGGAAAGAATTTAGAAAACTGCCTTCCCAAGCTTCGTTTGTAGAACTAGCTGGGTTTTGCCTCTTATTCTCCCACTTTTTGAAGGGAGAAATGCTATTCCCATAGGCACTGAATGAAGCAGAAGGATGGCATATGTAGTGCTTGTGATTGAGCAGAAATACAATGCTGAATCATTCCAGGGTCACTTCTGCGGTTTAATACAGATACAACAAAACAGCCTTTTCTGTGTATGTGAGCTTAACATTTGAACTTACACTTAACACTTTAAAGTCCAACTGGATTGTCTCTTTTGCTGCATATGGAGTGCAAGTGTAGTATCTACGATCAGCGCAGTGTAATGGCACTGCAATGTTTAGGTTATCAAAGTCACAGAGGACATCCAAAATAGCCTAGGAAACTTCTACTTCATACCAATTACTGGCCTTCTTTTTGTAGGACTTAAGGTAAAATAATGTTGAGGGGTGTATATTGATGAAGTTGCTCTCAATTTTTGTCTTCTCTATTTTTTTTTTTGCCCCTCCAGGTTTCAGACAGAGCTGAGTATGTGGGCTCTGCATTACTCCACCGAGGCTTCAAACCATCTCACGTTCAATATGTAGGAATCTTTTCACAAAACAGACCTGAGGTAATTTAATTGACAGTGTGTGCATTGGTCGTCTAGCTGTTACTGAAGTGTCCCACTCCTGTACCTGTTGCTTTTTGGCAGTGTACTGAGCTTCCCTACTAAGAGACCATTTGGCGTTAGGAAATGAAGGCTGACATTGTGGACCCACAAGCCATAGACGTGGCATCTTTAGCTAAGAACCAAAACTGATAATTGACACAACTGTTAGCGTCTTATATTGGTTTTTTGCTCCCAGAGCTGAATGCAGAAGGCTGGAGAGCCGGAAGAAAATTGCGGAATCCAGAAGAACTTAACTCATTCTCTTCTCATCTTTCCAGTTTGTAGAGGAGGGCTGTTTAATGGGAAGCTAATGCTGTACTTGGTGAATGTAATCACCATTTGCTTTCTCTTGAAAAGTGACATTGGAGTACAATGTAATTGAAAGTGGTTGGAAGTCACAAGGAGGTGTTTAAACCCTTCAAAACTCAAAGAAACACTTAGTGATTAAATATTTGGACCAATAGAAGATGGCTAAAGGTGATAGTTCTATCTCTGCCAGAGGCCCTGGGCACAAAGATTCTGGGAGGGAGAACTGCTGATGAAGGCAAAAATTCAAAATTAATTGCAATTTAATAAAGGGGCAGAAAGATTAAAGAAGTGATATAATTAAAGATCATCACCTGTCAAAGCAAAATGATGTTACAAACCTGAGACAACTACAGGGATATTAGATTGATTAGTTAGTATCTATCCATTTTAACCCAGAAGTGGGTCTAGATTGCTGTTTCCAAAAATATTATGAAGTATTCAGTAAATATTTATTCTCTAGACTTGTTTATTAAAGTAGCTTGAGCTGGTACTTGCTGCATTAAGCTAGTTCAATCCAAACCTGTATTAAGACAGGAGACTGGTTCTTAAGTCTTGTCAAATATATTGTCCCTCTTGATTAAACACTCCCAGATGGATGCCGTTATCTAGAGCCATCTACAGTGTTGACAGGGTTAGAAGTTGTATCAGTGTCTTGGTCATGCTGGACAACAGCTTGCTGTTGGATCTCTTCTGATTTCAGTTTGTCACTGAGCCTTCCCTGCCGTCATTAAAGCAAGCTGTGTGACAAGTGACCTTGACTCCCTTCCTCCTCTCCAACCCACACCACAAAAAAACCCCCTAACTCTAGCCTTGTACAGATGAAGGAAGAAAACCCAATATTTTTTCCAGACGTTAAATCTGCAGTAGTTTGCTGTTTGGATTTTCCTGCTGGAATTCTACAGCTACAGTTTTTTCTGTAATAAAAGAGGCTGGGATGTCTCCAACTAGGAAGCTGTTAAATGACATGGTGTTACAGACTCTTCAGTTCAGCCTCCTGTGCTTATAACATCATGAACTGGAAGTAAAAAAAAAGGGGGGGGGGGGGCAGATGTTAGTGTTGTGCCAGTTTGAACTGTTTCTCTATAGAGCTTTGGGTGCAAAGTCTTTGACTGCTGGGTCAGTGGATTTTTCTGAAGGAGAGCACGGTAGTGTGGTCTGCTCTTGGATCACAGAGACAAAATGTGCTTGAGTTGCATCGCTCCAGCAGGCTTTGAGTTGGGTCAGGAATGAGCTGGAAAGACTTGTTTAAACCAGCAATTTTAAATCTGGGATTTTGCCTGCTGAAAACTGCTGGATAGGTGTTGTGACATCTCCAACATAATCACTAATCCAGACAGGAGATTATGTGAAGTTTTTTTGTGTGACACGATTCACATTTGTCAGTTCAGGGAACAAGTGCTGGGGAAGTCCCCTGATGGGGAAAATCCTAGCATGTTACTTGCTTAAATGTTCACTAAAAAAACCTAACTTGGATTTCTAAATAAAAATATTACTTTCTCTTTGAGTAACTGGACAACAGATGATCTCTTCTGCAAGCAAGGAAGTTGTGTTTAGGATTGAGAAAACAGGACAGTGAAATATACAGTGTCCCTTAATAGCAGATCAGAGCCATGGCAGAAAACAAATTGAAACTTTCAGACTGCTGTCTGTATTCATACTAGTTGCTTGCTTGAGCTTTGAGAGAGAACTCAAGTGTCAAGGCTTAATATTTGTATTTAAATATTCCTAACTTTAGAAGCTAATATGGAAGAAAAATGTCTTGGTAGTCCAGAAAATAAAGATGCTGGTGGTTGTATTGAGAATGATGGTGTGCAAGAGTTGTTGGAGGCTGCAACAGCAAGTGTTATCACTGTGTGCAGCTTCTGAAGTCTACTGTAGTAGAGCACCACCCTACTAAAATAACTACTGAACTTCAGGCTGCTGAACAACAATACAGCTGCCCCCTTGTTACATGTACAGGTGGATGCTATCTAGGAAGAAATATTCAGTGGACCCTTTCATGGCTGATATAGGTGTGCCTGCTTAGACTTGTCAGTATATCTAATGTCTGCATGAAGGTCTAGTTACCTGTTAGCTGGCCTTGTACTAGTTTTATAAGAAGTCTCTTTGGACAAGAGGTGTACAACTTACCTATTGTGTAAATGCTTTCAGAAAAATTCCCTGCATTTAAGGCTGTCTCAATCAGTAGAGAACTTCTTACAGGCAAGTTTCCTAAAGTAAACAGTTCATAAAACTGAGATTTAGCAACTTTGTTAACATAGCCTCTATATTAGATATTATATGGAATAACGAGCTGAATGATTTTTAAACTTGTCATCATACAGGGGTGAGGTAACTGGCTAGTGTCCTGCAAAAACACTGGAAAGTGTGACAAAGTTTGGGGGTGGGGAAGGGAAACAAGCGCCCTTGTTAATGCAATCCTTGTTGAATTGCAAGTTCTGATAACTTTAAGATGCATGTTGTTTTGTTCCTGTAACTGGAACTGACTAAAGGTACTGCATCTGAGAATTTTTGTCACTCTTCTTTGATGGGAAAAACTGAAATGTTCCAGTTTCACTGGCCTCTTCATGTGTCCGGAGGCTCCCATTTCAGGAGTCGCATGCTACCCTGTATTTTGGTGTAGCTAGCTGTTTAAAAACTATACCAATAGCTACTGTCTGGAAAAAGAATTGCATGACTATTTTACCTTGATGGTACTTTGGATGAAATCAGGCTTGCTGTAAAGCATTGTCAGCTTGCATCACACCCATTAAGGCTGCAATAGCCATTACGTTTATTAAGTACTGGACTTGTTAGCAGGTAAATCCTTCTTATTGTGGCTTGCAGGGATGTAATTGCATTTTTTATAGAAGTCTTCAGATTAGATTCCTTTAAAGAAGAATGGTTAGTCTTGAAATGCTGAAAAACTTTCTGGGGCTGGCTTTCGAAAGGACTTATAGTTTAACTGCATATGTTGCATGTCTGGCATTCAAATGAGATGCAGATAATGCAGAGGTAAGAATACTGTGTGTATATATAATTAATGTGTGTCAAGACATGAGCAAGTCCTTCACTGATTCATGTACCATGGTAATATAGAATATTGAAAGCTTTGGCTACCTCAATAACCTAAAACCAAGAAAAAAAATACTGTACTCTTACTCAAAGTCTCTTTCTGTTAAGAGGTAAACTAAGGAGACAGTTAATGTTAACCTTTTCAAAAGTGCTTAAAACTATTCTTAGGGGCAGAGTTGAATTTTATTGGATTGTTTCCCATAGCTCCTTATTGCTTATTTTTTTCTTTCCTCCTTCCACAGATAAAAATGTAGTAGGTTTTCAAAGTAAACAAATGATAAAAACTGCCACTTTTTTTTTAAAGACTTGTCCAAATGAGCTCTGTCGTATTAGTTTCCTTGTTAGAATCCAAATATGAGTCTTTCTTGGAGGTCTGTTACAATAAGCAAACACATAGTGACTTGCATCTCTCTTTGTGCAGTGGGTTATCATTGAACAGGGATGCTATGCATTCTCCATGGTGGTGGTGCCACTCTATGATACACTGGGAACTGAAGCAATTACGTACATTGTGAACAAAGGTAGGACACTTTCAGTAGTTCAGCAACTGAATGTATGATGGCAGAGCTGACTGAGGGCAGAACTATAGCCTTCTTCAGAAGAGTCTTCCATTACCATGTTCTGAAATATGTATGGATCTAGTCTAAACTCAACTTGTCATATTGATAATGTCGTTCTCTTTCATCAGCTGACTTGTCATTGGTTTTCTGTGACAAACCTGACAAGGCCAAACTTCTGCTAACCAATGTGGAAAAGGGGGAAACTCCAATACTCAACACCATTGTTATCATGGAGTCTTTTGGCATGGATCTTGTGGAACGTGGCAAAAAGTGTGGGGTGGAAGTCTTCAGCATGAGAGAGTTAGAGGTAAGCATGCTTAACTTACTTTACTGCTTTCATCCCATTTACTTGTGGAGGAATAAGACAGTGTCTGTTGAACAAATTTTAGGACTGTGAACAAAATGTGGTGGATTAGTTTCAAAATACTTAACTATCTCTTGGATTGAAGTTTACACACAAAAAAAAATAGAAGGAAAACAACTTGCTAATAGTATTTCACAATGCTCAAAATGTAAAAGTGTATATGCCAAGATGACAGAATGAAAGCTTGTTAACATAGTCCAGACTGAATATCAGATCTGAGTGTTAAGGCTTGCCCATGTGAAGCAGTAACATGGTAATTAGATACTGTGACTAATACTTCAGAAATACTTATTTCAAAAAGAGCCTGTGTGGGTTTTGGTCTTGTGAAAAATAGCATCTTCCCCTGTGCACTGAATCCACAAAATATTTTCTGGGGGAGGAGGAAAACAGCAGTAAACTGTTCCAGGGTAAGCTTATGGTAATGTAGGGGAATGACTTCCAAACATACAGGTTTTGGAAGTAGAAACCATTTTGTTTAGCCACCTAACGTTCAAGCCTTGGTTTTGCTTGTAGTTTTGTCTGCATAGATCTCTTATGCAAGTGTATTTCATAACTTCACTCATTATTTGGAGAATGCTGTCCCAGGACCAAATTGCATAAAGTACACCTTTACTGTGAGATTATGAAACCGGGTTTAGCCTGGTTCCAGCTGGAGTTCTGGTGAAGGCTTGGCTCATTAGGACTTGAGTATCTCCAAATAAGCATGCTTGTCTTGCGCAGGTGTTAGTGTGAAATACTTCATTTCACTGAACTTGTTTTCACAGGAGTCTTAACTGCTATGTTAACAGGGCCACCTCCTGGTAAAGATACAAAAATGCCAATGTGTCTTTTAAAAGATGATTTAACTGTATTGTAGTTAACTAGCCTCAGCAAGACTGACAGGTTGAAATGGGGCTAAAAACATTATGCAGCATAAGTGACTTAAGCAGTGCTGTAGCTCACTGGCAAAAGGGTTGGGTTAAACTTGGAAAAAGATTGTACCAACTTGCAGTTGGGCCACTAAAATCAGCTTCTTTCCTTGAGTTGCACTGCAGTTTTTGGCAGAGGAAGATGCTTTCCACTGGATCTTCTAGCTACAGAAAAAAAAAAACCCAGGGGGTGAATGTTATCTTTAAGTTAGAAGTTTAGATGCTTAAGTAGTGACTTCCACTAGTACTTCGTAGCTCTTACTTGACAATACTGCTTGATGTTTGTATTAATGCAGCAATAGGTGCTCCAAGAGCCTCTTGTCTAAATCTTAGAAGTTAGGCAAACTTAAATATTTATAATAGTGTTTTGGTGAGCAGGAATAAGTTTTGTCACTTTTTTTTTTAAGAGGTAGAGGTTTTTAGTGTCTCCTGAAAGGCAGCTTGAACTATTTAGAAGCTTAGATTAGAATAGAACGACTATTTCTAGCTTTAAGTACTTGCTTTCTGGATTTCTGGCTTGAGTTTATTGCTCAGCTGTGCTTTATACGTTATGTTACCGGTTCCTCTGTGTATCTCCCAGATGCCATAAGCATGGTTTCTGATGCCTAATATCTGTATGTATGCTGTGTTTACTTAGAGCTGAGTAGCTGTGAATAAATGGCTTTTCAATAGGAGGAGATGTTAGAGTCCTGTTCTGGGAAATCTCAAGAAGTGTGTGGAGATCTTAGCCATATATTCAGTAAATACCAGATCTTGCTCAAAACAGGCTGTAGGGAAGTATTGAGCTCCTGGTGGTACTTGACAGCAGATGCTGTTGTTTTGAGCAGACAGCTGCGTTGTCATAGTGGCAGACTTTTGCATAATGGCACTATTTCAAAGGGGCAAACTTACAGGTATGGGAATGTTAACTGTGTTTCTGGACATTCCTTTTTTTCTTAAATCTCTTTGGGTAATCTAAGAGGTACATCATACTAAAGGAAGTCTAGGGCTAGTAAAGGAATGCATAGTGCTGTTGTGTACTTGGAATGTAAAGGCAATGGTGAAGATGATGTGTCTGCCCTTAAAGGGTGCTTCCAAAGCTATACTTAACAAAAGGTCCATTTTAATTTGCGTAAGTCCTTAAACTAGTATTGTTCCTAGTCTTAAATAGGCACAACAGTAATAAGTCTTGATTTGAAACTTTAAAGCTCATAGACATTGAACATCAGCTTTGAAATCCTTCCCCTTAATCACTATATCCTTGATGATAAAAGGATCTTCTTGGTATCCATTCTCTTCTGCCTAAAGAACTATGGCATCATTAATGGTCAGGCCTGAATAATCATAAGGAGGGAGAGGGAAGCAGAAGAGGTTCTGGAGGAGAGAATCTTGTGCTCTCCGCTCTTCAGTATAGAAGGGGTACAAACCACCAATGACCCTTCATGGGGAAACTCGGTCTTCCTTCTCACAAACAGCAATGTTGGTGCAAGGTGCTTACTGAGGTGAATCTTGCTTCATCTATTCAATGGTTGTCAGTGGCACAGGTGCTCTGCATGAGGTATAGGATTGATTGCCTGCTGCGGTGTGTCATAACACTGCTTAACCTTGAACTTCTCTAGTGAGTGACTTCTGGTTTACTAGCTGGGGGGAAACAAAAACCTGAGTCTTAAATTAGCTATCACTTTTGTATTTGTAGAACGTGGTAGTTATTCTATATATCTTTAAAACATCTTTTAAAGCCTTTTTTACCCTTTTATAAGTTAAAATGCCTTAACAGACAGTCTAAATAATGGAATATTATGATAGTTGGTAATGTTTATCTGGTAAATTTAAAGCAAAAAAAGTTACCCGCTCATGTCTAAACTGTCTCCCTCCTCTTTCTCTCCTTTCTGTAGGAGCTGGGAAGAGCACACAGGCAAAAACCTATTGTAAGTATGAAATTAGCTCAAGTTACTTAGTCTGAAGCTGGGATAGCATTCTGTAGATCAAACTAGCAAATCTCCCTATCTCCCATAGCTCAAAAGTAACACTAGTATTTCAACGTTTTGTCCAAGAAAATCTTTTTCCTTGCTATCTTAACCATACTAATACTTTCTTAACTCTCATAGCCTCCAAAGCCAGAAGATCTAGCAGTCATCTGTTTCACCAGTGGAACAACAGGTACACCTCATTACATTATGCAGAATGTATTATCCTGTATGTGCAAAATTAATTCAGAAGCCCTCCTACTTTTTTCAAGACTCTCCCCTGCTGCTGCATCTTTTTGGCAAGTAGTAGCTGGGGAAGTTTTATGGTAAGGCTCCCTTTGATTATTTTTTTTCTCCCCATTGATCAATACAGAGTTGCAGTATTGGGGGGTGGAGGTGTTACATTTTTGGGCTTGGAAATAAGTACTGAACCTGTATTTCCATTATAATAAGGACTCTGCATCAGACTTCAGACTTTCAATTCTTCCGTAGTCTTTTTTGTACTGTATTAGTAAAACTTGTTCCTTAGCTGTATGCAACCTTGCTGTAAGACAAAAACAGAAAAACTACTGTCTAGATGTCACATGCTTTTGACACCTGTAAGTTAATATCCAACACTGGCAGGGAGCAAAAGGGAAGAGTACAACGACAAGCTACACTTTTAAAGTAGATGGGAGAACAGAAATTAGTCTGGGTTTGATAGCTGCATCTTCACAGAAGTGTTGAATTTTAAATGAGAAGCTTATCCAAGAAACATGACAATTTCTTACAGATTTGCTCTCCTTATGAAATTTGAGGATTTCAACACAAACTTATACTTAACTGTTATCAGCTATTCTTGAAAGTGTGTTAGCAAGCTCTCTGCCTTTGTTTAATTGATATACAAAGAAAGGTATTAGTATCGAAGAAGGGACTGATTGATTGAAATGCTATTAGATTAGTTTTACCACTGCTTGGTAACTTAAAGGATCTAAAAATTTCACAGTTGCATCCTGATGTGCTTCCTCCTTAGGAAACCCCAAAGGAGCTATGATCACTCATCAAAACATAGTCAGCAATGCTTCAGCTTTTGTGAAATCTACAGAGGTAAACCACAAAGGTTAATGTTGTGGATTTGCATGAAGGGAAGAATCTCAGGAGTAAAACAAACATTGAAATCTCATAACTTTGGTCTTAACTTTTAGTAAGATCCAAGTGAAAATGTAACTTGACAGCACTCTGCCCACGCTAGGTCAGAAGTCAATGTTTACTGGTTTCTTCTGTCAGGGCCAAGAACCTGACGCTTACAATTTGGTCTTACCTGAGCAAAATGTTATAAAGATCCTGATGTGGATCTACATTACATTCTGCCGTGGGCTTATAGTGTTGTCATTAGTGCAAGCTCTGTATCAGAGGGTTTGTGTAGAGGCTAACCTTTTCCACTAAGGATGGGAGAAGCTATAACGTATTTTAACCCCCCCAAAATAATTAAAGCCCATGCATAAATGAGCAAGAAGCGTAACTCGATTTTTATTTGATACAGTATTAACTTTTTGTTTACAGTAGACTACTAAAGTTCATCTGCAGGCTAGCTGAGAAGATGGTTCTAAATTCTAACACATACAGATGTAATTAAAAATACAATTCTAATTATTTTGTCAAGTACTCTGCATATAGAATTGTTTTTAAATTAAGCAACTAGTCAGACAATTAGATCATGTAAGGTACTTTTGATATCAACCTTATGGTAAATTGGATAAGCAGACTTGCTGATCTAAGATGAAAATGTGTATCTTTTTTTTAAACCCCTAAGGCATACTACTTTAACCTTTTTTGTTCCCCCTCCCTCCCAATGTGTATAATGGAACTCTTCTGCAGTTTCTCTTGGAATTTTTTTCTATTCATAATCATATGAATGATAAGTTGTAACAATCTGGTCACTATACTCAACTCTAAAAGATTACCATTTCTGCAGTGTGTGTTTACTCATGCTAGAAGTCATTGCTGTAATTTTTTAATGAAAGACAATGCAGCCTCATTACAAACAAAACTGAAGCGAGGGCTCTGCTCTAGAGATTAGATGCTAGACTTCATTGTTGTGTTTAACTTAAGCAAAATAGAGAATCAATGAGAATTAAATTTAATCTTACTAACACTTTCAGAAAGCACTTATACCTTCCTGTGATGACGTTCTGATATCATTCCTGCCCTTGGCTCATATGTTTGAGAGAATCGTTGAGGTAAGCATCTGTTTGTTGTACTGAACTATTGGGAAGCTTGCTTTTCTTACAGAATGCATGTCTCTTGAATCCCACTGATACGCACTATTCCTTTTGACTCTTGCACATGTGTATGAAAGCTTGAGGTAAGGTTCAGGAAAACAACATCCCATAAACAATATTCAGTGAATACTAGACAGTTGGTTTTCATGCTGAAATACAAACGTTAACCTTGGAGCTAGGGTTAATAAAAAAACTGGTTTACCAGAACAGGAGACAATCCCTTAGCACATGTACACTGCCTAGAAATTCCCTCTAATGTAATCAGTGCACTATTAAAAGTCCATGCTGTTCTTTAGTCTGCAAACTTTAAAAATTTATTTTATAATGTGGCATCCTGCTTGCTTACACAAAACTAATTTTAAGTTGGTTAAACTTGCCATTGGTTAAACTTGCCATTGCTTCCAAGAAACTTCAATAAAAAGGGAGGGATTTTGTTTCAGTGGAGTTCTCTTCCAGAAAATGAAAATGGCTCTTAATGACATTTAATGACAAACTTTGAAGTTCTCTCTGATAGCTTGTTTTACCATATGGCAAAACCTGGGGCTTCATTTTTGAGGATGAGGGGGCTCAGGTTGTCTGAATACTGGCAGTCTTAAGGACCTCTGAGCCTATAGTTAGGTGGTATGCATTATTGAAAGGATGCAATTTCCTCAAACTTATTATATATACAGTAGAGGCACAGGTTATTTAATTACCGTACTTACTGAAGTTGAATTAACACCTCTCCCTTAGGTGAGATTGCAAATATGTATGTTGAAGGTAGTCATGTCCCAATTTATGTAGGAAAATAAACAGCCTCCGTGTAAGTGTGAAAAGACAATGGAGCCAGAAATTGTCCTGTGATTTCAGTTCGGAATCCTGAGCTTTCTACCAAAAAAGCGTCTCTATATACACATAAATAAAAATGTATATATGCTTATGTGTCTGTATATATGTACATAATGAAGATTTGGGAATAGAGCTAAACTGAGGTGTACAGGTGCCCTTAGGCTTTCAGCACCTTCCCCCCCCCCCCCACCCCCCCCCCCCGCCCC